>NC_086122.1:37376501-37680251 GCF_963921235.1 Mobula hypostoma
CTTTTTTTTACCGTGCCCATGGTCTGCTCTTATCAAATTACAGTATTGCTTTGCACTGTTGTAACTACATGTTATAATTATGTGGTTTTTGTCAGTTTTAGTCTTGGTCTGTCTTGTGTTTCTGTGATATCATACCGGAGGAACATTGTATCACTTTTTAATGCATGCATTTCTAAATGACAATAAACGAGGACTGAGTGTCCTCATAATCTAATCTAATAATCTAATCTAAAATCCTTGAGATTGATGCAAACTAGCAAATTCTTGAATATCTGGTGCATTTTAGATAAAGATAATCGAAGGTCATCTCTTTTCACAACATCAAGACGGTTATGAGCTTTTGATAGCAGGTGAAGGGCTTGACTAAAACCACATTCGCACTCCCTCCCCTTCCCCCCCACCCCACACACACAGGCCTGACTGTTTGCTGCCTCATTTGCATTATCTAGTATATTTTCCCATTCATTTTATTCAGTGTTCCAATTAAATTACATACATACTGGAACTGGACTCTCTGACGGTGGTGTCTGAAAAGAGGATGCTGTCCAAGTTGCATGTCATCTTGGACAATGTCTCCCATCCACTACATAATGTACTGGTTGGGCACAGGAGTACATTCAGCCAGAGACTCATTCCACCGAGATGCAACACAGAGCGTCATAGGAAGTCATTCCTGCCTGTGGCCATCAAACTTTACAACTCCTCCCTTGGAGGGTCAGACACCCTGAGCCGATAGGCTGGTCCTGGACTTATTTCATAATTTACTGGTATAATTTACATATTACTATTTAACTATTTATGGTTTTATTACTATTTAATTATTTATGGTACAACGGTAATGCAAACCAATTTCCCCTGGGATCAATAAAGTATGACTATGACTATGACTATGTTGAGAACCACTGGCCTATATGGTCTATTCCTTCTCCCAGTTCCTGTGTAAAAGGGGATGTTATGAGCCAAAAGTGCATCTTGTTGCTGTGAATGTGGTTAACTAATCTGACCATTTCCCTTGCAGGGTTAATATTTTAATTGTTCATCCCATCTTGAGCCACTGCAACCTGTACGGCTAAAGAACAGAAGAGTAACCAGAATGAGCCAAGTTCAAGTTTAATTAGCATTCACCCCTAAATGAATATAGCCAAATGAAACAGCGTTACTCCAGACCAAGGTGTAGAACACATTACCAACAGCACACAGCACACAGTACACTGCACACTACACATAGCAGAAATAGCTCATGTGGTTCAGAAAGACATTCATGCCCAGTCATGGCACTGAGCAGAGAACCAGAGATACAGAGAGGAAATAAATGAGACCAAATAGATTGAGGTACGAAGGAAGCTGAGGGCTTTGACTACAGCTCTGTGAAGGCACTCTTGTCTTTTGCTTAAGCCCATTCAAGGGACAAGTGCATGTTGATGCTCCATTTCCAGATCTGAGGGGGTGCTGCACTGCTGGATGAGGCAGCTATCAGATGAATCACTGAGCTGAATCTTCCTGCTTGTTTTCCAAAGATTCAGATTCAGATTTATTTGTCATATGCACATTGAAACATACAGTGAACTGTATGATTTACATTAACAACCAGCACACCCAAGGATGCCCGGGGCAGCCCACAAGTGTCACCACACTTTCCAGCTGCAACATAGCTGGACCACAAAGTTCCACAGAACCACACAGGCAGCCACAACAATGAATCAAAACAAGACAATAACAGCAAAACAAGTTGCCTACCCATCCCTCCTTCCCACACACATACAGTTAGGCCTCCAGCCTTTGTCCCTGGATTTTCAAGCTCACAGACTTTGGTCTCCAGCTTTAGACCACGCCACGATGCTGATCACAGGTTTGTTTTTTGGGCCTCAACTTCTGGACTCAAACAGACCTCCAATCCCAGTGAACCAGGCCCTTGTGACTCCTTCAGGCCTCTACCTTCAGTCTTTGACCTTCAGGATTTGACCTTTGCCAACTGGACTTCGCCGGGTTTGACCTTCAGGCCTCCAGCCTGGCCTCCACCACCTACTCAGCCAAAGCATCTCCTAGACCTACGCAGAGCTACAAGAAGTCCAATGCTGGCTAAACTAATGATATGTGTACAGGATTCATATAGAGTGCAAGAACAGAACAGAGATTTTTGCTTGAAATCCCCAGCATTAATCTGGCAAATCATCTCTTGGATCTCAGACCAGACATAGCATAGGATCAGAGAAGCTATTGATTTCATAGGTGGCACTTAGAATTGGTAATTTATTATGTCCAATTATATTACTGTAATTTAAAGTTTTTAATGATTTGTAAGGATTTTAATATATTTAATGTATTTTACTTTTGAATTTTAAAATAATTTTATTCTCTTGCATTGATTTTAATAGATTTTAAAAGCAGCCTTTCAGGTCAGGTGAGATTCTTTCGGGTCAGGTGAGATTCCTGTTCATACTGTTCTGTCTCTGGAAATGCTCACTCTTATCAGCTGGAAAGACAGCAGGGCATTAATACACTGCAGTGGTTGGCTTAATGTTAACCACGATACATAAATGTATACAGTGTACATTAATATACTGTTGCAGTTTGCGTAACGTTACTATATCACCAGTGACGTGGGTTCAATCCCACCTCTGTCTGTAAAGAATTTGTATGTTCTCCCCGTGACCGTGTGGGTGACCCCAAAGTGCTTCACTTTCCTCCCACATTTCAACGAGATGGTTAATTGGTCACCTGGGTGTAACTGGGCGGACGGGCTCGTAGGGGCCAGAAAGGGGCCTGTCACCGTGCTGTATCTGTAAAGAAGAAACTTTTCTGGTTAAAGACTCCACAATTCCAGCTGGGCATCAGTTCACAGAACCCTGTCACCTGGTGCCTAGCAGGTTGCGGATTCTAGACACGTTTCAAGGATTGAGCATGAGATCCTGGCCAACTGCGCTACATAGGAGTGAGAATGTTCCACTCCGTCAGTGCTGCCGCCTTCCAGATGAGATGATAATTGAAGAACTGCTTTGGTCTTGTGCTTATATATAAAAGATCCCTTGACAACATACTTGCCAAGATCCCTTGGCTCCAGGACAACATCCCAGGCACCATCAGTCTTCAGGCCATGCCACTCAAGCTCTTGTGCTAATATTATTTTGTGACTGTATGTGCTAGATCATAACTCTATGTGCTGTGTACGACGGTATGTACTGTGCTTTGCCCCGTGGCCCCTGAGGAACGCTGTATCGTTTAGTTGTATGCATGTGTGTGCTGAATGACAATTAAACTCGAACTTCACATTATTTAGTAGGGAGAGCATTTCCGCGTCACGTCCCGATTAACACTTTTCCCCCAGTCACTGAAACAGCTCGGGGAGGAGGCACACACTCAGCAAATCGGGAACAGCTTCTTCCCCTTTGCCATCCGATTCCTGAATGGACATTGAAGCCATGAACTCTACCTCACTACTTTTTTATTTCTATTTTTGCATTACTTATTTAAGTTAACTATTTTATATATATATATATATATTCACTGTAATTCACAAGGTTTTTTCTATTACTGTATTAGATTGTACTGCTGCTGCATAGGAACAAATTTCACGACATATGCTGGTGGTATTAAAACTGATTCTGATTCTGATACTGGCCGTATTGATGTTTATTGTACATATTACAACAGAGGCCACACTTGACGGATGGTAAAGTGCTATCAGATATCCTGAATGTGTAAATGATGTTGTGTAAACAAATCTTTTTACCTCAGTAATTGCAACAGAAACATACGAAATTGTCCAAGACCCAAGCAAGCGAAAAGTAGGAGCACTTGATCCACAGCAAATCAGTGTGACGGGGACAACTGCCTCCCAGGCCCCAGCCTTGCCCATTAGCTGTTAATGAACTGTTGCTGTGTGCACATCCCCCTGTGAGACCCACATGAACTTGAGGCTCTGCCCAGTGACATATTTCAGTGCTGACAGACTGTTACATTTGAATCAGGACTTTTGACACAACGTGAGGGATTGTAGTTGGTCAATAGGAATTCTGTTTGGGTCAGCTATGTGATAATCCTATCTCAACTGGAAAGAGGAATTCTTTCACAGAAGCTTTGAAAGAGACCTTTTGTTTCTGTTTCATGATCAAAATTATACAGTGGATGAAGTTTGTGGTCCTCTCGACGCTCAAATTCGCCCCCTGACTGTTGCTGTTAATTATATATTTCACCTTTGCTCTCCGCTACCCTTTTAAAGGTATTGACTCTTAGACAGAACCTTAGAATAATTAACAACAGGTGGAAGGAGGTCCATCAATCCTTCAGCAATCACTGCGAGACCAATCCATTCAATTCTTCCCTACTGTTCCTTCCCTGTAGGCTCAATCTTTGCCTAGATTAAGTATCCGCCCAATTTCCTCTTGAAACAAATAACTCATTTTACTCTCTCACATGGTGATCATGGTTACCCGTTACTAAAAAATAGCTCTCACTGTTATTTATTTATTCAGAGACACAGTGTGGGACAGGCCCTTCTGATCCACACCGGTCCAGGACCCTGATGGTTGTAGGGTGAATAACTGTCCCTGAGACTGATGGCATGGAACCTAAGGCTCCTGTACCTCCTACCTAATGGTAGCATCGAGAAGAGAGCATGATATGGATGGGGAAGGAATTTCAAGTTCATTCACATGGAATGTACAAAAACTCGGTATACAAAGTACATTTATTATCAAAGTATGTATACATTATACAATCTTGAGATTCGTGTCCTTCCATGAAACAAAGAAACTCAATAGAACTCACTAAAAGAAAAAGACCGTCAAACACCCAATGTGCAGAAACAGAAGCAAATCGTGCAAATAATCGAAATAAACAAATAACATTCAGAACTGAAGTTCTCAGAAGTGGATCCACAGCCACAAAGCCAGTTTAGCTCAGAGACGAGTAAACCATATACAGGCAGTTCAAAAGTTCAGCTCCAAAAGAGAAGTCTTCATTTTTGAGAAAAAGTGTGATTTAATAAAAAAGTTAATTTGTTTTTGCTACTGACAAGCAGTTGCTGGTGGTTCAGCAGCTCCACCTTAAACAGGAACTAACTAGAGGAAGGGGAGAACTACTTCTCTATCCACCGACCAGCTGCTCATGTTCTCCCTTTTAGCAGAGTCTGTGCATCTATTCAGCCATTTCGGAAACCACAGGACTGCAGTGGAAGAAAGTCACCCACTATCCCGAGGAATTGGATGGCGACATAATTTCAACTGTAGCTTTTATCTGTAAATTGACAAAAATTGGAGGAGCTTGGGTCCAACAATTGTCTCAACTCTTTCTGAAAGATTTTACTGAGCACAAAAACAACTTTAAAAGGGAATAAATTTCAAAGATTCAAAGTACATGTATTATCAAAATATGTATGAATAACTAAGTAAAATATTTAATCATTTTAACTTCCATTATAGAGCCATACAGATTAGGGGATATGTTAATTTTACCCAATTTCACAGGAGCAGTACATTCCTGCAATAATTCCTGCATCCAGAAATAATGATAGAGGTGAAACAGTTAAAATGATCACAGGAGGTGGGGAATTAGCTCACCTTGCCATCGCTGGTCTTGGAAATACGTACCAGAGATCACTACTCCCCACCTTTTCCCTAGGGCTGGTGAACATTGCTTTTAATAAATATATTTAATTTTGCTTTAATGCTTCAGAAACTGCATTCAATTTAAACTTAGAACATAGAGCGTAGAACATCACACAGACACTAGAGATTCTGCGGATGCCGGAAATCCAAAGCAATACACACAAAATGCTAGAAGAACTCAGCAGGTCAGGCAGCATCTATGGAAAGGAATAAACTGTTGACGTTTCGGGCATCTACTCTGATGGCAAGTCTTTGCACATTACTACATTAAGTTGTCCTTTTTTTAACGGCTTTTTGGCAGTCTTAACAAATCTAACTCCTCTATATCTGCTCTTACCCCAATCCTGTAAGGTTGAACAAGGAGAGGGTTCTCTTGTCCTGTGTCACGGTTTTGTTCGATCAGTCGGGGTTTTTAGCCCTGAACTGAAACCCCAAATCTGGAGGACAGGTGGTGCACACTTAGTCTGGCCGCTGCACTTTGACCTGTTTGACCTTGCTGACGCTACCAAGGCCAAAATATAAAGCCCTGTCTCCAGCCACAACCTAATCAAATTTGAGTAAATTTGCCGAAAGGCCCTTGTTTGTGACTAACAGAGCATATTCTGGCATAGGTGTTGACAAACATAAACTGCAGAATAAGGATATTTATGCCTAACCTGGGCAAAGCGTGATTTGCCGTCAGCATTGGCTTTAGCACGGTGGTGTACTGGTTAGCACAACACTTTACACCACAGTATAGGTGACCTGGGTTCAGTTCCTGCTGCTGCCCGAGAGGAATTTGTACATTCTCCCCGTTATTGTGTGGGTTTCCTCTGAAGACGTACCAGTTGGTAGGATAATTAGTCATTGTAAGTTGTCCCATAAGTGGGCTAGGATTGCTGGGCAGTGCGGCTCGAAGGGCCTATTCCATGCTGTATCCTAATAAGTAAATAAATAAATAACATGAATATCCTAAATAACAACATCTGAAAGACAACCAATGGGGAGCATGGAAAAGATCAGGAGTGCCCAACCTTTTTTTATGCCAAAGACCAAGTTTATTAAGCAAGGGATCATTGGACACTCGCAAATTTCTACAGACGCACCATGGATAATTGAGGCATGCAAGCAATCTGACTGGCTGCATCACCTTCTGGTATGGGGGTGAGGGTGGGGGTGCTATGGCACAGGATCGCAATAAGCTGCAGAGAGTTGTAAACTCAATCAGCTCCATCATGGGCACCAGCCTCCGTAGTATCCAGGTCTTATTCAAGGAGTGGTGCCTCAACAAGGTGGCATCCATCATTAGGGATCTCCATCACCCCGGACATGCCCTCTTTTCATTGCTACCATCAGGAAGGAGGTACAGAAGCCTAAAGGCACACAGTCAATGATTCATGTCTTTCTCTCTATTATTGTGTATTGTATTGTATTGTACTGCTGCCACAAAACAACAAATTTCATGATATATGCCCGTGATATTAAACCTGACTATGATCCCAGGTTGGGAACTGTTGGTCTAGAGGGATATGATCTAAGCAAGGGAAAATTGGACCAGCTCAGAAGGGTATCCTCGTGGTCATAGATGATTTGGGCCAAAAGCCCTGTGTCTGTGCTATGCTACTCTATGAAAAGGGCTATCAATATATGAGATGCTTTTAAAGGTAAGGTTAAAGATTTGCCTTATTTGTTACATATACATTGCAACATCAAAGTACACAGTGAAACACATAGTTTGAGTCAAGAACCAAAACAGTTCGAGGATGTTATGAGAATGCAGGGTGACTTGGACAGGTTGGGTGAGTGGGCAGATGCATGGCAGATGCAGTTTAATGTCGATAAATGTGAGGTTATCCACTTTGGTGGCAAGAACAGGAAAGCAGATTACTGTCTGAATGGTGTCAAGTTAGGAAAAGGGGAAGTACAATGAGATCTAGATCTCCTTGTTCATTGGTCACTGAAAGTAAGCATACAGGTACAGCAGGCAGTGAAGAAAGCTAATGGCATGCTGGCCTTCATAACAAGGGGAATTGAGTATAGGAGCAAAGAGGTCCTTCTGCAGTTGTACAGGGCCCTGGTGGGACCACACCTGGAATATTGTGTACAGTTTTGGTCTCCAAATTTGAGGAAGGACATTCCAGCTATTGAGGGAGTGCAGCGTAGGTTCACAAGGTTAATTCCCGGGATGGCAGGACTGTCATACATTAAAAGATTGGAGTGACTGGGATTGTATACAGTGGAATTTAGAAGGCTGAGAGGGGATCTTATTGAAACATATAAGATTATTAAGGGACTGGACACACTAGAGGCAGGAAACATGTTCCCGATGTTGGGGGAGTCCAGAACCAGAGGCCACAGTTTAAGAATAAGGGGTAGACAATTTAGAACGGAGTTGAGGAAAAACTTTTTCACACAGAGGGTTGTGGTTCTGTGGAATGCTCTGCCTCAGAAGGCAGTGGAGGCCAATTCTCTGGATTCTTTCAAAAAATAATTAGATAGAGCTCTTAAAGATAGCGGAGTTGAGGGATATGGGGAGAAGGCAGGAAAAGGGTACTGATTGTGGATGATCAGCCATGATCACGGTGAATGGTGGTGCTGGCTCGAAGGGCTGAATGACCTACTCCTCCAGCTATTGTCTATTGATGTGCTGAGGGCAGTGCTTGAGTATCGCCATGCCAACATAGCATGCCCACAACTCACTGAGCCTGACCGTACACTTTGGAATGTGGGAGGAAATTGAATCCCAATCTTAAAGCTGGCACACTTAAAGTGTTACTCCAACTGCTACATTACCAGACCGTGAAGTCAGAACTACACTAGCTGAAGATGGAGCAAGGGTGGAAACTGAAACCAAAGTGAATTAAGTTTCCCACCTTGGGCTGAAAACAGGGAGCAGAATTGCTTTCATAATTAACAGGTGAGGGAGGGAACTCCTGGAGAGTTGGAACAAAGAGCATCCTACTAATTCCATTTAAAAATGTGTTTTGCTCGGGCACATTTGGTTTCCCATAGCAACACCTAATACTTGGAGGAAGTAATTAGCATGAAGTGAAAAGCAGTTCGAAATGAGACCAGCTTCAAGATTGCTTGTTGTCATTCTTCCGTACATGAGAGTAAAGGAGAACAAAATGATTGTTAGTCTGGATCTGGTGCAGCATTTTAAAAAACACCAAAGAAAAACAAAAAATAACACATTAAATATAAATATAGAAGCAACCCTATAAAACATAATGCACAAGTAACTGTTAGATGCATAGACAGATTGGTTGTAGATAAAGCAATGTGTATGTAGTGTTGGGGCGGTGGGGTGAGTTACTGGGTGGAGGTGTTGATCAGACTTACTGCTTGGGGAAAGTAACTGTTTTTGAGTCTGGTGGTCATGGTGTGGATGCTATGTAGCCTCCTCCCTGATAGGAATGGGTCAAACAGTCCATGAGCAGGGTGGGTGGGATCTTTCATGATTTTGCTAGCCTTTTTTTTCAGCACCTTTCTGTATATATTTCCTTGATGGCAGGTAGGTTGGTGCCAATGATTTGTTGGGCAGTTTTAATTTTTAGAGCCCTGCTGTCTGCTGCAATACAATTCACTTTCCGTTCTCTCAATTTGTTCTTTTTTGTTCACACATTAAGTGTTTGATGGTCTTCTTTTCTGATGTGTTCTGTTGGATTTCTTTGTTTTGTGGCTGCCCGTAAGGAGATGAATCCCAAGGTTGTATATAGTTTACGTACTTGGATACCAAATGTACTTAGAACTTTGAAGAACACGTTGCTACATGGACTGTGATATTTTGGGAGGATTGCATTTTGTGCTAATCCAGATACTATACTTCTGACCTCCAAGAGCACCATAATCTTGCCATAGGGTCTGAAGATTTGCGTGCCTCGGTGACCCGGAGACCTATGTTGGCTGGAGTCAGAATCTTGTGCTTTGGTTCTTGGCAGGTTTGCCCATGGAAAGCAGGTCAGAAGGTACAGGCAGGACTAAGGGTGGTCCACCGGTCCTCCACGTTCAAGTGTTCAGCTCAGGGCTAACAGCCCGGAATGGCCAGAAAACAGTTGTTACGGAAAGAGCAATGAAGAATCCTTCTCTACAGATAGAAGTGGACAGCCTTCACTGCTGCCCTGAATGCCAGCAGCATTACAGGCAGTATGTAAGTAAGACACCTCTGAAATATTATGACAGTTTCTGCCTTCATTAAAGTTTAAAGTAAGTTTATTATCGAATTACATATATGCCACCAGTTACAACCCTGAGATTCATTTTCTTGTAAACATACCCAGTAAATCCATAAGAGAATAATAATCATAATAGAATCAATGAAAGATCACTTGGACATTCAACCAATGTGCAAAAGAGAACAAGCTGTGGAAATACAAAAAGAAAAAAACAATAATAATAATAAAAAAATAAGCAATAAATATCGAGAGCATGAGATGAAGAGACATTGAAAGTCAGTCCGTCAGTTGTTGGAACATTTCAGTGATGGGGCACTTGAAGTTGAGTGAAGTTATAACCCTCTGGTTGAAGAGTCTGGTGGTTGAGGGGTAGTAACTGCTCCTGAACCTGGTGGTGTGAGTTCTCAAGCTCCCGTATCTTCTTCCTGGTGGCAGCAGTAAAGAGAGCCTGGCCTGGGTGGTGGGTCTCCCTGATGATGGATGCTGCTTCCCTGTGACCACATCTTGTGTTGGTGTCCTCAGTGGTGGGGACGGCTTTACCCATGATGGACTGTCACAGCACGCTGGAGGAACTCAGCAGGTCGGGCAGCATCCGTGGAAACGATTGGTCGACGTTTTGGGCCAGAACCCTTCATCAGGACTGAAGAGGGAAGGGGCAGAGGCCCAATAAAGAAGGTGGGCGAGGGTGGGAAGGAGAAGGCTGGTAGGTTCCAGGTGAAAAACCAGTAAGGGAAAGATAAAGGGGTGGGGGAGGAGTAGCAGGGAGTTACCATCTAGGTAGTCTCCAGCCCCTTGGTATGAACTTTGAATTGCGGTAATTCCCTCCCCCTCAGTTCCCCTTTCCCAGTTTCACTTTGCCTCCCCCAGCTGCCTATCACCTCCCTCATGGTTCTGCCTCCTTCTACTACCCATTGTGTTTTCCCCTATTCTTTCTTCACCTTTCCTGCCTATCACCTCCCTGCTTTCCCTCCCCACCCCTTTACCTTTCCCCTTACTGGTTTTCACCTGGAACCTACCAGCCTTCTCCTTCCCACCCTCCCCCCACTTTCTTTATAGGGCCTCTGCCCCTTCCCTCTTCAGTCCTGACGAAGGGTTCTGGCCCGAAACGTTGATTGATCATTTCCATGGATGCTGCCTGACCTGCTGAGTTCCTCCAGTGTGTTGTGAGTGTTGCTTTGACCCCAGCATCTGCAGAGTATGTTGTGCGCATGATGGACTGTCCCGTATCCATTACTTTTTGTAGGATTTTCCATTCAAGAGCAATATTCCATACCAGGCTGCAATGCAACCAGACAATATACTCTCCACTACTTATCTACGGAGCTTTGGCAAAGCTTTAGATGACTTGCCAAACCTTCGCGAACTCCAAAGGAAGAGCTGCTGCTGTGCTGGGCCCGGGTGAATGTAGTGACCAAACCCCTCCCCCCCACTCAGTCAGTATGTTCAGAATTTCAACTACCCTCTGGGAGAAAACTGCTTCCTTCAAATTCTCTTTAAATCTCTTATCCTTACTGTCACCCAGCACATTCTATTGTTAGATATCTTTGCTGCATTCTTCGTCGGAAAGCCCCGTTGTGTGATAAACACAAGTTTTGTTTCACAGTTTTGGAGTTTATGAATTTGTTTTCAGTCACATGGCAGACAGTAAGTCATGCGGTATTCCTTCTATACAGGCTGCTGCTCCAACTCAGGGGATGCACGCAGCTGCCTAATCTTGAAAACAGGTTGGAAGCAAACCGATGTGTAATTTTATGTTAAAAATACCTCCTCCTAGGCAATGAAAATATTGAGTTTGTAGGAAAGATTCTCCCCTTTCACGTGTCTGACATGCCATTTCCTGACTTCTGCTTGGTTTCAGGAAAACCTTACAGGAAAAACTGATTCAGCAACATATTGGGTTTTATTTGGAAGGTCCAACCAATTACATTCTTTAATTGTAAGAACTCAATACAAATAGCACACTTCAGAGTGAAAAAAAAACAGCCGTGGGTGAATCCAAATAGGGGAACAGGAAAAATAAATCCTGAAAACAAGGAGAGGGTAAACACGAGGAAATCTGCAGATGCTGGAATTTCAAGCAACACATATAAAAATTGCTGGTGAACGCAGCAGGCCAGGCAGCATCTCTAGGAAGAGGTACAGTCGACGTTTTGGGCCGAGACCCTTCGTCAGGACTAATTGAAAGAAGAGTTAGTAAGAGATTTGAAAGTGAGAGGGGGAGGGGGAGATCCAAGATGATAGGAGAAGACAGGAGGGGGAGGGATGGAGCCAAGAGCTGGACAGATGATTGGCAAAAGTGATATGAGAGGATCATGGGACAGGAGGCCTAGGGAGAAAGAAAAGGGGAGGGGGGAAGCTCAGAGGATGGGCAAGGGGTATAGTGAGAGGGACAGAGGGAGAAAAAGGAGACAGAGAAAAAGTAATAAATAAATAAATAAATAAATAAATAAATGAATAATAGATGGGGTATGAAGGGGAGGTGGGGCATTAATGGAAGTTAGAGAAGTCAGTGTTCATGCCATCAGGTTGGAGGCTACACAGACAGAATATAAGGTGTTGTTCCTCCAACCTGAGTGTGGCTTCATCTTTACAGTAGAGGAGGCCGTGGATAGACATATCAGAATGGGAATGGGACATGGAATTAAAATGTATGGCCACTGGGACATCCTGCTTTCTCTGGCGGACAGAGCATAGGTGTTCAGTGAAACGGTCTCCCAGCCAAAGAGAGGGTGTATGGTTTGGTGTTGGGGTGGGGGGTGGGGGGTAGATATGACAAAACAAAACTGTGCTCAATCAAGGTTTGTACAAACTTTCTGCAGTGTAGTCAGGGTCACTGATTTTCAGCTGAAGATAATCCAAGCAGGAAATGAAAGAGAATGAGGGCCAGAGGAAATGAAGAACCTGGGGGCAGTGAAGTCATTCGGTCTACATTCAGGTTAGGCAAGGATTTGGTAAACAACAATGAAGGGCGGAATTTTTTGTAAGACTTGACAGGGTAAAAGTTCTGTTGATACTTCCCTAGGCTAAACTGTCAAGAATCAAGAGCTCAAACAACAGGAATTCTGCAGATGCTGGAAATTCAAGCAACACACATCAAAGTTGCTGGTGAACGCAGCAGGCCAGGCAGCATCTCTAGGAAGAGGTACAGTCGACGTTTCGGGCAGACACCCTTCGTCAGGACACCCTCCCCAACATTGAGGACACCTTCAAAAGCAATGTCTCAAAAAGACACCCCCCCACCCCCACTCAGGATCATATTTGTTTCAACCGACTCACCTCACTCTGTTAACCACCAGCTGATATCAAGTTAGCTTGCTCAGCTTTCCCCCGGAAAGGCAATCCACCCATGTCATGTATGAGTCCAGTACACCTTCTCTGACCTGCTTCTACTGCACCAATACCATTCCCTTCAGGGAAATGGACAGCCAATGTTTCAGTTCAACACATTAATGCAATTACAAAGAAGAAAAGACAGAGGCTATATTTCATTAGGAGTTTGAGAACAACTCGTACGTTACTATAGAAACTTGCAAATTTCTTCAGATGTACCATGGAGAGCATTCTAACTGGCTGCATCACTATCTGGTATAGGGGGTGGGGGAGAGGGAGGGAGAGGCTACTACACAGAATCGGGGAAAGGAGCATAAAGTTGTAAATTTAGTCAGCTCCATCACGGGCACTAACCTCCCCAACACCTTCAAAAGCGATGTCTCAAAAAAAGAAACATCCATCATTAAGGACCCCCATCACCCAGGACATGCCCTCTTCTCATTACTACCATCAGGGAGGTGGTACAGGAGCCTGAAGACACACACTCAATGATTCAGGAACAGCTTCTTCCCCTCTGCCATCAGATTTCTGAATGAACATTGAGCCTACCTCACTACCTCAATATTTTTTTCTCTCTTTATGCTCTACATGTTTAATTTATTTTTCATTAAATGTGTATAAATTACAGTAAGAAGTATATATGTGTACTTATTGTAATTTATTGTTTTTATTATTACAGCACCTATAAAAGTATTCACACCCCCCCACCACCTTGGAAGTTTTCATGTTTTATTGTTTTATAACATTGAATCACAGTGGATTAAATTTGGCTTTTTGACAGTGATCAACTAATTCATGTCAAAATGAAAACCAATCTCTACAAAGTGATCTAAATTAATTACAAATATAAAACACAAAATAATTGATTGTATAAATATTCACCCCCTTCAAGTCAATACTTAGTAGATGCACCTTTGGCAGCAATTACAGCCTTGAGTCCGTGTGGATAGGTCTCTATCAGCTTTGCTCATCTGGACACTGCAATTTTACCCCATTCTTCTTCACAAAACTGCTCAAGCTCTGAGAGATTGCATGGGGCTTGTGAGTGTACAGCCCTTTTCAAGTCCAGCCACAAATTCTCAATTGGATTGAGTTCTGAACTCTGACTTGGACACTCCAGGACATTAACTTTGTTGTTTTTAAGCCATTCTTTTGCTGCTTTGACTTTATCTTGGGGTTACTGTCTTGCTAGCAAACAAGTTGCAGTTCTCTTGCAGACTGCATCAGGTTTTCCTCCAGGATTTCCCTGTATTTTGCTGCGTTCATTTTACCCTCTACCTTCACAAGCCTTCCAGGGCCTGCTGCAGTGAAGCATCCCTACAGCCACCACCATGCTTCATGATAGGGATGGTGTGTTTCTGATAATGTGCAGTGTTTGGCTTACGCCAAACATAGCGTTTAGTCTAATGGCCAAACAGCACATTTTTGGTTTCATCAGACCGTAGAACCTTCTTCCAGCTGCCTTCAGAGTCTCCCACATACCTTCTGGCAAACTCTAGCTGAGATTTCATGTGAGCTGTTTTCCAAGAGTGGCTTTCTCTTTGCCACTCCCCTATAACGCTGTTTCTGGTGAAGCACCCAGTCAACGGTTGTTGTATGCACAGCCTCTCTCATCTCAGCCACTGAAGCTTGTAACTCCTCCAGAGTAGTCACAGATCTCTTGGTGGCCTCCTTCACTAGTACCCTTCTTGCACAGTCACTCAGTTTTTGAGGATTGCCTGCTCTAGGCAGATTTACAGTTGTGCCACATTCTTTCCATTTCTTGATGATTGACTGTCCTCCAAAGGATATTCAATGACTTGTAAATTTGTTTGTATCTATCTCCCGACTTGTGCTTTTCAATAACATTTTCATGGAGTTGCTTGGAGTATTCTTTTGTCTTCATGGTATAGTTCTTGCCAGGATACTGACTCACCAGCAATTGGACCTTGCAGATACAGGTGTATTTTTACTACAATCAGTTGAAACTCCTTGAATGCACACAGGTCTCCAAAAACAGATTTCCATTTAACTAATTATGTGATTTCTAAAACCAATTCGCTGCACCAGTGATGATTTGGTGTGTCATATCAATGTCGAAAAACAACAAAAAACGAAAACTTCCAGGGGGTGGGGGTGAGTATGTTTTATAGCACAGTATGTATTGCATTGTACTGCTGCTGCAAAACAACAAATTTCACAATGCATGTCAGTGTTATTAAACCTGGCTCTGATGTTGATTTTGATTTGGATTTTTTTACCTAATCCAGATGAAAAGTTTCAACTTGAAACACTGATGTCCATTTTCAGTTCCATTGTTGCCTGGACCGCTGAGTTCCTCCTGCAGCTTGTTCATTGTTCCAAATTCCAGCAGACTCATGTGGCAACATCAAGTTGAAATTTATTGTCATAGGCAAACGTTCCCGGAATGTAAATGACATGAAAATAAGCTTTGTGCAGATGCAGCACAGCGACATGACAAACATAAAACTTAAATGAACATAAATCATACAGAACTTACATAAGGAAATCAACAAAATAAAGATATGAACAGTAGTGCAAATTAAGAGAGAGAGAAAAGGAGAGAGGGAAAGGAAGAGAGAGAAATGGAGACAGGGAAAGAAAGAGGGAGAGAAAGAGACAGAGAGAATATAGTCCAAGGCAATGTTGGTTGGTTTACAGGTCAGATCAAGAAACATTGAACCTTGAGGTGTGTGTCTTCAGGACCCTTTACCTCCCGCCTGTCGGCAGCACTGAGAAGAGAAAATGGCCAGGATGCTGAGTGTCGCCTTCCTCAGACATTATCTCTTCTAGATGTTCTGGATAGTGGGAAGGTCCATTCTTCAGTAATGTTATACACAGTACTCTTGGTGTGGTCTGACATATGGTACCACATGCCACTGAAGCATAACCTCTTTACTTTGGTATCCATTTCTCCTCATAATAAACAATAACATTCGGCCAGCTAAATATTTGCTATATGTCCGTGCTAACCCTTTGTGACATCAGATCCCTTTGTATTTCAGAGTTTGCATTCTCTTGCTGTTGGGTGATGGGGTGGGGATACGTCTCTACCAAAGGAGGTGTAAGGTACTCCTTCCCTCCACTAGCCTGTAGGTCACCCTTGGGCACCCCCCTCCTGGTCACATGAAGCCATGGAAGCAGGTGGTGGATGGTGGTATGAGCAGCTGGTGCACATCACAAGTCCTGGTTTTCCACGTTAAGACTCCATTTGCTAGCTCTTTGCCCACTTATTTAGTTCAAAGTTCAAAGTAAATTTATTATCAAAGTTACATACCTGTTGTCACACACAACCCTGTGCTTCATTTTCTTGCAGGCATTCACAGTAAGTACAGGAAACATAATAGAATAAATGAAAGGCTAGATGTAACAGGATGGAAAAAAGAAACATTGTCCAAAAGACAACAAACTGCAAATACCAAAAGAAAAAAAAATGATAAATAAATAAACAATAAATATTGAGAATATGATATGAAGAGTCCTTGAAAATGTGTCCATAGGCCATAGCCTCTATGTTCTCCTTACAACTTAATTTCCTACCAGTATTTATGTCATCAGATAATTTAGCTAGCACACATTTGGTGTTTTGATTAAAGTCACACAGATATTGTAAAAGTTTAATATCCCAGTAGTACACTTCTCATTATATCCTGGCAACAAGTAAAAGCTATTTATGCATTTTCCTATTTCCTGTTGGCTAGGCAAACAACCGTGCACGCCAATATACTACTTCCTGCACCACAGCCCGAAGAAGCTGACACTCTGGCCACAATGAAAAACGTAAGAATGGAATTCTATGATAACCATAAGAAAGCAGCATTCATCATCTAGATCATGTTCTCCAATTTTTGCCGCCCTTGGCTAGGAGGTACAGGAGCCTTAAGTCTCACACCCACCAGGTTCAGGAACAGTTAGTACCTTTCAACCATTAGGCTCTTGAACCAGCATGGATAACTTCACCCACCTCAGCTATGAACTATTTTCATGGACTCTACAACATAGCATTGTTTATTTGTTTGTTTATTTACTTACTTAATTTCTGTATTTGCGCTGTTTGTCTTCTTTAACATATAGGTTAGTTTTCAGTCTTGGGGGGTTGTTTTTCATTAATTCTGCTGTGTTTATTTGTTCTACAATGAATGCCTGCAAGAAAATGAATCCCAGGGTAGATTATTAATTTACTTTGAACATTGAACATTGAAGATTATCCAGCTAGATGCCAGTGGGCCAAAGGTTACAGACAAATCAAGAAGGTCAAGGAGGGGGAAGATGATCCTTCTTGTTATAATATTAATGTCATTAGTGACTTTGATATGAGGTGTTTCAATACTATGGAAGTCAATGTTTTGAGAATGGATTTTTAGGAGAGTTAGACATAGATTTGGGACACCATAACATGATCAATGAGAAGAAAGAAGGATTGGAGATAGGATTTTTACTAAAGTATGAATGTAAGGGCTGGGTTCGGGCACCAAACCCATACACTTTCCACTGGCACTTGGTTAATTTTCTAAATCCCAATTATTCACTTTTTCTGCAATCCCTTCTTACATCTCCTTTATAATCCACGTTCTATCAACCTCAGATCAAGGGTTGCATTGTTTTCTTTGAAATGGATGTTTGTAGTTGAAAACCCACCAAAGAAAATTGAAAATGTAAGGAATATTCTTGGTCTAACTGCAGTGGTAAAGGCATAAACACAGGAGACTCTGCAAGTGCTGAAAATCCAGTGTAACACACACACAAAATGCTGGATGAACTCAAGAAGTAGTGATCAGCGGTTCCCAACCCTCTTTATGCCATGGACCCATGGAGAGCTATGGTCCTGGTCTAGATTGATGGGAGTAGACAGTTTAAATGGGTCAGCATGAACCAAATGGGCCAAAGGGCCTGTTTCTGACTCTGTGATTCTTTGACTTGTTATCTGAGGGGTCCATGGACCCCAAGCTGGAGAGGAATAAACAGATGACATCTTGGGCAGAGACCCCTTGTCAGGACTCTTCACAATGAATTCAGGCAATGAATTCCACAAATTCACCATGTCAGACTAAAGAAATTACACTTTATCTATATTCTACAGGGATGCCCTTGTACTGAGAGGCTGTGCCTCTGGTCCTTGAATCAAGTGAAAACCTTCACCCCAGGCTGAACAAAATGTAGTCCAGGCAATAAAGTACTTTTAGAAAGCAGCCCATGTTTTAAGTAAAGAACCAGACAGGGGTAAACAACTCAGTGACTCTTACCTACTCCACTATTCAATAAGTTTATGGTTGATCATTTACTTTTGCATCAAGTTTGAAAGTTCTAAGTAAATGTATTATATATAATACCTTGAGACTTATTTTCTTGCAGGCTTTCACAGAACAACAGAGAAATACAATAGAATAGTCATAGTCATAGTCATAGTTATACTTTATTGATCCTGGGGGAAATTTATCAATCAATGATAAATTATGCACAACCAAAGACTGACAAACAATCGATATCCAAAATGAAGACAAACTGTGCTAATAAAAATACATGTATAAATAACACTGAGAACATGAGTTGTAGAGTCCATAAGAGTAAGGAGATAGGTTCAGTGTTGAGGTGAGTGAAGTTGTCCACTCTGGTTCAGGAGCCTGAATAACTGTTCCTGAACCTGGTGGTGTAGGGTCTACAGCTCCTGTACCTCCTGCCTGATGGCAGCAGTAGGAAAAGCCTGTAGGATGGGGGTCCGTGATGATAGATGCTGCTTTCTTGTGGCAGTGCTCCTTGTAGATGTGCTGAACAGTAGGGTGGTCTTTTCCTGTGATGAACTGGGCTGTATCTACTACTCTTCATAGGCTTTTCCACTCTTGGGCATTGGTGTTTCCATACCAGGCTATGATGCAACCAGACCTTTGTGCACCTGTAGAAGTCTGTCAAAGTTTCAGGTGACATGCAATCTGTACAAACATCTAGGAAAGTAAAGGCACTGTTACACCTTCTTTGTGATGGCACGTATGTGCTGATCCCTGGACAGAGGTGATTGGTCTAGTGCTCTTCCCCGCACTAAAGCCAATCCCCTTTGATTTCCTTTATATCTCAATATCCTTCTGTGAGAGAATTTGAATACGTGTAAAGGTGACTTACTAAAATTATGTAGGGTAACGGTCAAACCAAACCTGGAGCACTGTGCACAGTTTAGGTCTCCCTACACTGGGGTTATTCTTGTTTTTGAGAAAGAGTGGCAGATCGTTTCCTGGAAGAGTGGGTAAGCCACGAGTCAGAATCAGAATCAGGTTTATTATCACTGAGAGGTGATTTGAAATCTGTTGTTTTGCAGCAGCAGTACAGTGCAAAGACATAAAAGTCTTACAAATTACAAATAGGCCGCACAAATAGAAGGAATAACATGCTATCAATTTTGTGATAGCCCGGGGATGGAGGTGAGGTAATGGGGATAGTCTTCTTCTATTTATTAGATGTTCGCAGTAGCGTGCATCTCAAATAGCCTCCGACAACCAAGTTCAATTCCTGGTGTTCACATGTGGCCTAGCTACCAAGCTCAGTGGAATCATTTCTACTGATAGGAAAAGGGGCAAAGGCAGGTTACTGGCGCTTAAAGCCATTCGCTTCAGGCAGACGGGTCTTATCCACCATGGTTGGCATCTCACCTAGGAGAAGGACTAAACCCTGAAGAAAAATCCAGAGCTGGAGTCCCTAAGGTAGTCCTACGTCGAGTTCAGTGCTGACTGTCAACTCCTGCGACGCCATGGGTGCCAAGCTGTATCGGTCTCTACCGTTCCTTTGGGTTTATCAGCTGTGTGGGGAAGGAGTACCTGCTTGCTCGCCATATCGTCCTGGCTTGTGTATCGACTTTGCAACACCCATGGTCAACCTCACCAACTGAGGCCAAGAACAAGGTTGGGTAGGTCAGGCCCCTATCATCTTGTTTGGAATAATGAGGGTTAACCTATCAAAATGCACAAAATTCTTCAAGGAACAACGGAGCAGAGGCAGGCAGGACATTCCCCTGACTAAGGAGCCTGGAACTATAGCACCATTATCTCAAAATAATGTGTGGGCTGCTTCAGATTGACAGCAGAAGAAATTCCTTCATTCACAGGGCGGTGATCGTTTGAAATTCTCTGCTGGAGAACTGAGTTCAGAATGGAGACTGACAAGTTCCTGAAAATTGGAAGCATCAACAGGAATGAAGATAGGGTTGGAAATTGGTGTTTGAGTTAGAAGATCAGTTATCATTTTGTTAACTGGCAGAAGATCTAATCACTTCCTCCTGCTCCTTGCATTATATCAATCTATCAAACCCTGTCTTAAATATACCAGTTACTGAGCCTCTGCAGCCTTCTTGAGTAGAGAATTCCAGAGATTCCTGGCCCTAAGGGTGAAGAAAAATGGTCCATAAGACTACGAGATATAGAAGCTGAACTAGGCCATTTGGTCTATCAAGTCTGCCCTGCCATTTCATCATGGTCTCTCAGCCCCGGTCTCCAGCCTCCTCCCCAAAACCCTTCATGCTCTGCTCTACTCCTAATTTAGAGATTTGAAACAAATCATCCACGTTCCTCACAGCGCCTTCCCCCCCAAAAAAACTTCCATTAGTGCAGCAGCCAATTTGCACACTGAAATCATGCAGAAGGAGGTGCCATGGCAACGTAGTGGTTAGTGTAGCACTATTACATCCCAGAACGTCAGAGTGCGGTGTTCAATCCCGGAGTCCTCTGTAAGGAGTCTGTACGTCCTCCCCATGGACTGCGTGAGTTTCCCAAGAGTGCTCCAGCTTCCTTCCACAGTCCAACGACCTACCTGTTAGTAGGTTCATCGGTAATTGCTAATTGTCTTGTGAATAGGTTAGGGTTAAATTGGTGGGTTGCTGGTGGCAGAAGGGCCTGTTCTGTGCTGTATCTCTAAATAAATAAACAAACAAACAAACAGATGGTTAGATAGGCAAATAAATATTTTAAAATCTCACAAAGAGTGATATGTTCATGAACAGATAAAGTCATGCTGCTGAGTTGCTTAAAGGGTAATTATCAGTCAGATCAATGAGGCAACTCCCTATTTGACACAACCTTTGACTATATTTTATCTCTCAATCTTGCACTGGTGTAACAATTTATTTTATTGATTATTTTACACTGTAAAGTATGTATAATTTATGTTAGTTTGAGATTATGTTAACTTGACTCTCGTAATGCACTGTACCGTTGTTGCGAAAACTTTGTTTCCATGCCTTATGACATCAATAAAATTTGAAATTCATTGGTCCTGTGAGATCTTCCTGCTGTCACGAAAGGCAAGAGACATTTGTCTTAAATATTTCATCTTAACATAGCTGCTGACTTACACCCACTATTAAAATGTGAATCTGCCTTCTAATGTTGTTGCATTTCCTGAGGCCCTGGCTCAGGCTGCCTTGCCGTGCCTTCTTTTCCTTCCTGTGTGTCCATGGCCAGTGACAGTAAGAATTGAGAGACATTTGGCGCCAGAGGGTGGCATTTAACACAATTGAAGCAGGCTGAATGGAAGATTAATTAGGCTGAACGAGATGTCATCTATTAATAAAAAAAAGAGAGATCTGCAGATTCCCCCTTTGTAGAAATCAATAAAAACAGGAAAGAAAAACATTCATAAAACATTGCCTGAGAGCCCCGCCCCTGAAAACACCGATCGCTTTTCCCCCTTGCTATGCAACATAGCGGGAATCACGTGTACAAAGGAAACCGGGCGGGGCCTCCCGCTGAACCCCGCCCCCCCGAACTCGAGTGGAATCCGATTGGTGGGATGACACAAGAGCCGGATTTTTAATTGGGCGTTGTAGGCCTTTGATTGACAAGCCGAGGGGTTGATTGACAGTCGCCGCCGGGACGCGGAGCGTGTTGTGTCGGGTCGGCGCCGCGGTGCCAAGCGGAGAACGGTGGCAGAATAGCGAGCGATCGGCGGCTTTCCCCACGATTGTGTCCGTCACGCCCTCAACAGTAAATACAGCATTCAGTTTCAAACAATCGTTAGGAAAAATGTTTGCTATTCAAAAGTTTAAATCTAAGATGCCTGTTTAAGTGTCTATTATATGTGTGGCGAATTATTAACTATCGCATGGTTGCATCTGTGGCTCTCGCGTCTGGAGTTAACTGATTTCTTTCGCAAAATGCAGGTGGATGTATTTCGAATATCTTCGGTGCGGCATTGGGTACAGGCGATGGTCAATCCCAACTCTGCCTGTGCGAAGTGATCGGGCTTCTGTGAAATCGGTTCGTGTCTGGCTGGGCAAGTGATGCCTATTCATTCCTGCCCGCTGGCTGTCGGAGGGGAGCGGTAAATTGTGGGGAGACTGTTTTCTTCGGCGAAGTGGTGAGTATGAGGGAGAATCCGTCCTCCTGCGCCGACGTGTCGGGGGTTCCGGTGTCCGTCCTCGCGGAATGACCCAGAATTTCCAGAGTTATGTTCAGTTTAATTCTTGGGTTTCTTGCTGCAGCTTGTTCAAAGAAAATGAATGTTCCTCCTCTTCCCCCCCCACCCCCAATTTTCATACTCTATACATTTAATTCGACTGGTTTGGGCGCTTGGAAATCCGTCATTAACCGATGGAGCTCCAATGGGGCCAGGAATTGAGAAAAGATTTTTGTTTTCACCAGCTTGTTCGCAGAGGCGCTTTGCTGCCAACGATGGCTTTTTTTTTAGGCGGGGTCGCTTTTGAGTCAACAGATGTGCAGGCCGAGATTGATAGTTTTTTTTTTGTGTGCTCCTCGGTAGGGAAGGCATTTAGGGAGTTCACTGACTACTTTTGGGAAGCGCGAGTCCGCGATGTGGAATGGCAGCCTGTTGCTGTCTGAGCGACCGTCGCTCGGCCTGTCTGTGTGGAGTGTGCTGGCCGTCTGCGGCTGCTCTGGCTTCACCCCCATCCAGAGAAGGTTGATTACATAGTGCAAATGACCTCTAGTGCGGTGAGGAATCTCCGATTGGTACGTGCTAGAGAAGCAATGGCTTGGATGAAGAGGTGGGAGTGACGAGGGACAGAATGGTGATGCATGCCGTCCGGGAGAGCAGCGTCCATCATCAAGGAACCCCCAGCACCAGCGGCTCCCAACTTTTTTTTAATGCCATGGACCCCTACCATTAACCGAGGGGTCCTTGGTCCCCCCGGTTGTGAGCCCCTGCACCTTCCAGGCCGCGCTGTCTTCTCGCTGCTGCCACCGGAGAGAAGGTACAGGAGCCTCAGGACTCACACCAGGAATAGTTATTGACACTCAACCATCAGGCTCTTGAACCAGAGGGGATAATTTCACTCATCTTAACTTGCCCCATCGCTGAAATGTTCCCTCTGGGCTCAATTTAATCTCATGTTCTTGATAGTTATTGCTTATTATTATTTCTTTTTTCTCTTTTTGTATTTAAACAGCTTGTTGCCTTTTGCACATTGGTTGTTTGTCCTGTCATCTTTCAGTGATTCCATTGTTTCTTGTTTTTTCTGTGAATGCTCACAAGAAAACAAATCTCTGGTTTGTATATGGTGACATGTATGTACTTTGATAAATTTAATTTGAATATTGGACTTCCATTGCACTTCCACAAAAATAGAATTTTTGTGATTGCATTTTTCTAGAATCATTCATTACTTTAAACACACACATGAAGTAGCTCGGCAACTTGTCTTTTCTCACATTGAAAAGAGATCCAGTCTGTACTGCTGAGCATCTCTCATTTCAGCTTTGTAAACAGTCATCTCTGGACCCTTTCCTTTGTTTCTATGTTCTTTCTATAAGATATGACTGGAATAGTACATGGCAGTCTTCAGTGTGGTATAGTGAAATTCAATGCATATTCAGCAAACATTTATCTACTTTTCAATTCATCTAGAAAAAGAAAACTGTCTAGTTTGCTTCTATACAGATGAGCAAATCTGTGACACAATCTTCAGTGTTTGCTGTTAAAGGTTTTCTAAAGTCCCTAGTTTCTCTCTCCATTCACATCTCCAGGTTTCAAATTATAAATAACCTTATACTTCTTATTAAAATGTATTCTTTGCATTTGTCTATATTGAACAAGTAATTGACTATTCTGTAAATTTATCAATGTCTTGTACTTTCTCCTTGCTTTCCAAATCGCAATTACACTTGTACATACTCATCATGCATTCATTCTTATTCTCTCTCTCTATATATACACACACACACACACACACACACACACACACACACACACACATCTATCTATCTCCCTCTAACTCTGTCTGTGTGTGTCTCTCTCTCATTCCTAACGAGTGTGAGCCAATTGTGAACAATGCAGGGTCTCGGCCCGAAACGTCGACTGTACCTCTTCCTAGAGATGCTGCCTGGCCTGCTGCGTTCACCAGCAACTTTTATGAATGTTGTGGATCACCATCTTTCACCATGGATAGCTACCCTTTACAACTATTTTCTTCTGTTTTCTTTCTCCAAGCAGCTAATGTAACAATACATTCTGTTCTTTTTTTCCTCTGACATCATTCTCAGATATGTGTTAATCTATTTTGAGGTACCTTATGGAAGGTTTAATAAGTCTACATAAATTACACCATCTTCATTACCACTGTGTAATTCAAAAATTCAATAATGTTGGTCAAGAAAGATACTCCCTTTATGATCTAAGCTGACATTTCATACAATGTTTTTTTTTCTTTCTATATATTCTTCCCTCCTTAAGTGAAGAATCCATTAATTTTCCCACCATCAGTTTTAAGATGACTACTCTGGGCCTGTTCAATCCCTCTTCTTATACATGGGTATTAAAATTCAAAGTACATATATTGTATGTCACCAAATGTAACCCTGAAATTCATTTTCTTGCAGGCATACTCAATAAATCTATAGAATAATAACCATAATAGAATCAATGAAAGACTGCACCAACTTGGGGGTTCAGTGTGCAGAAGACAACAAAGTGTGCAAATACAAAAAGAAATTAATAATAATAAATTAGTAAGTAATAAATATCAAGAACATGAGATGAAGAGCCCTTGAAACTGAGTCCGTGGGTTGTGGGAACGTTTCAGTGATGGGGAAAGAAAAGTTAGGTGAAACTGGCCAAGCTGGTATCGGTGAACCTCAGCAAAACGCTACAGGCTATGTACAATATTAACAAAGTTATCCATTAGTTCTCTAGCACATCCCTTTTTTTTCTAATGATTTATTACGTTTAAACAAGAAAGACAACACAAGGTTGTTTGAGCGGAGAATAAGTAACAGATTGAGCTGATTAGGTGGAGTGATCTGTTTCAGTGCTGGATATCCCATGCAGTGCCTAAATCAACTGAAAGTAGGACAAATACAAGACAACCATTCAGTGATATTGACCCCAGAACTCTGAGAAAAGCTCCCTTTCACTTTGTAAATAATGATATTGAATCTAAAGGCCACACAGGGAGAAAGAAATGTAAGGATGAGAATATTTCTTTTATTTTTGCACTATTTATTTAATTTAAATGTTATATATATTTAAGTGTAATGTGATGCACTTTGGGGAGTTAAACCAGGACAAAACTTGCATGCCCTGGCAAGTGTTGTAAAGCAGAGATACCTAGAATGCGAATGCAGTGTTTCGTGAAACTGGCGACACAGGCAGGCAAAATGATGAAGCAGGTTAATGGCATGCACGCCTTCTTCAGACCGGGCAATGACTACAGGAGATGTTGCAGCTCTACAGGACGTTAGTGAGACCACGCCTGGTTTGCTGTGTACAGTTCTGGTCTTTATACTGCAGGTAGAATGTGATCAAGCTAGAGAGGGGATGGAAAAGATTCAGAAAGATGTTGCAGAGACTGGAGGCTTGAGTGACGAAGAAAGACTGGATAGAAGGGATTGTTTTCCTTGGAGTGAAGACAGATGAAGGGTGACCAGTGAGTGTATAGCAGTTTATAAAATCGAAGGTCACTGTCTTTTTACTGGAGTAGGAGAGCTAAAACTAGAGGGCACAGGTTTAGAGTGAGAGGAGAAAGGTTTAAAGGGAACTTGAGAGTATGGTGGGTTTATGGAAGGAGCTGCAGGGGAAGTGGTAGAGGCAGATGATATGAAAACATTTAAAAGACATTTGGACAGTAGGAAAGATTTACAGCAGGGGTTCCCAATCTTTTTCATGCCATGGACCAACATAATTAAGCAAGGAGTCCATGGACCTCAGGCTGGGAACCCCTGGTCTAGATTAATGTGGATCCCACTAAACCTTCAAATGTGACTAGGTCAGGAAGGCATCCTGTTTGGAATGGACAAGTTTGGCTAAAGGTTTCTGTGCCGAACAGCTCTATAATTCTACAGCTGAGTAATCTGAGTGGAATTCCCTTTCCCTTGATTATTTATACTTAATAAATATGGTTTCTCATTTAAGAAGTGAGTGGATGACTCAAGGAGTTTGGAATTCCTGCTGACTCTTTTGGAATTTAGTGGCTTTGCATTTGAGATTCTTAATTCTAGTGGTGATTTCACCTGGTTTGCCCTTGACCCTTTGAAGAACAATCCAATTGAACCATTTTCCTGAGATTTACCTTTAAGCTTTAAAATCGTTTGCATTTGTACAATTTTCTTTTAAATTTCTTCCTAAACCTGCTGCCACCAGATTTTCTGGCAGTGCATGCTAAATTATTGCATCTCTTTGCATTTTCTTAACATAACTAAAATCTCTCCATCTTTCTTTTAGCTAATAATCTGATTGTGATTTGGTGCTGTTTCTTGTTTCCTGTTCTTTTCTCAACCTCCCACAATATTTCAATGTCTGTTAACTCGACATCTCATGATTTTCAATTTTAAAGAGAACAATCTTTTCCATTTCTTCACATAAGTGAAGCCCCTTATCCCTGATTTTCTGAAATAGGCATATTGGCGTTATGGTAGATTCTTAATCTCATCTGTGGTGGTTTATGGTGTAACATCACAATCAGGTTTTATATTGCTGACATATGTCATGAAATTTGTTGTTTTTGTGGCGGCTGTACAGTGCAATACATACAGGAAAAACTATAAATTGCAATAATAAATATATGTTAAAATATATTAGTAGCTCAAAAGATAGTGAGGTAGTGTTCATGGGTTCAGTATCCATTTGGAAATCTGACGTTGGAGGTGAAGAAGCTGTTCCTAAAATGTTGAGTGTGTGTCTTCAGGCTCCTGTACCTCCTCATTGATGGCGGCAATGAGAAGAGAGCATGTCCTGGATGATGGGGTCCTTAATGATGGTTGCTGCCTTTTTGAGGCGTTGCTCCTTGAAGATCAGAATCAGGTTTAATATCACTGGTGTATGCCGTGAAATCTGTGGTTATGCAGTACCAGTACATAACAAAAACTGTGAATTACAGTGTGTGTACATATAAATAAATAAGTAGTGAGGTCGTGTTCATGGATTCAATATCCATTCAGAAATCTGATGACGGGGGAAAAAGCTGTTCCTGATTTGTTGAATGTCCTCTGTGCTGGGGAGACTAGTGCCAATGATGGAGCTGGTTGTGTTTACAACCCTCTGTGGCTATTTTTCCATCTGGCGTCTCTTCATCTGCTAAGTGGGAAAGGATTGATGAGGAAATCTAACAGAGTCTGATCATTTATTGCAGGGGGAGCTGAAGGCAAAACTAGGCAGGTTGTTTATATAGGACATTGGTGACATTGCATCTGGAATGCTGAGTACAGTATTAGTTTTAAGGAAGGATGTTAATGGCTGGAAGCAGTTCAAATGTTTCCTTGACTCAATTCCTGGAAAGGCTGTGGTTGTCTCAGGAGGAAAGGTTGGGACACGATAGGACACACTTGTCTTTGTTGAGAATAATGAAAAGCAAACGTTCCTTAGAGAATTTAGTACTGGTGTCACTTTCAAAATAAGGTTTCATGTGTATAAGACCAAAGAGGCAAATATTTTTCTCTGAAGGTTATGAATCTTAGCAATTCCATTGCTCGAAGGGCGACCTTGAAACTTACTAAGGGCAACGTTAACAGCTTGGGAAGTAAAGGGGTGAAGCGTTATCAGGGATTGACTGTCGTGTCAGGAGCAGTCAATCAGTGATGATGCCATTAATTGGAAAAGGCTTGAGGGTCCAAGTGACCTGCCCCTCCTAACTTGTAGGTTCATAATTTTCCAAGACCTCTTTCAGAGTCGATGCCTCCAGAAGACATGGTACATCATTAAAGACCCCTCACACCCTCTCCAGGAACTGTTTGTTCTTCTGCCATCAGGCAAACATTACAAGAGCATCAAAACTAAAACCACAGGGCTACTAAACAGCTTCCTCCCACAGGCAGTCAGACTGCTAAATAGCTGCTCTACTTGACTCTGCTTTGGGCACTTTTAACTTGCACTGGACACTTACAACTTGATTTTAAATGACATGTGGCTGTTGTGTTTTACTATTTATTGTTATGTTTATTATTTAGTGTTGCATTCGTTATGTTTTGATTGCACTGCCCCGAGAAACGTTGTCTCATTCTGCCCTGCAGAGCCAATGTACCGTTAGAATGACAATAAAGTTTTTTGAATCTTGAATCTTGAATCTTTTCCCAGATCAACAAATTCTTGTGTACTTATGATCTACGTAATCTTGCTGATATCATCTCTGTGACCTATCTTGTGCTCTACTTGATCTTGCTGATATCATCTCTGTGACCTATCTTGTGCTCTACGTAATCTTGCTGATATCACCTCTGTGACCTATCTTGTGCTCTACGTAATCTTGCTGATATCACCTCTGTGACCTTATCTTGTGCTCTATTTGATCTTGCTAATATCATCTCTGTGACCTATCTTGTGCTCTACGTAATCTTGCTGATATCACCTCTGTGACCTTATCTTGTGCATATTTATTCGGTTTCTAATATACCGAATGTGCAATATAAATGTTGTGACCATACTTATCTCAGTGATAAAGCACTGCTTGGGAGGGTTTTTTTAAGATGGGAACTCCTTCATGCTCATTTGAGGGGGGGTGTTACAGGGAGGGGAGAATTTGGGCTGAAAAATGGCAGATGGAGTTTAATACAGACAAGTGTGAGGTATTGCACGTTGGAAGGACAAACCAAGGTAGAACATACGGGGTTAATGGTAAGGCACTGAGGAGTGCAGTAGAACAGAAGGATCTGGGAATACAAATACAAAGTTTCCTAAAAGTGGCATCACAGGTAGATAGGGTCGTAAAGAGAGCTTTTGGTACATTTGGCTTTTATCAATCAAAGTATTGAGTATAAGAGCTGGAATGTTATGATAAGGTTGTATAAAGCATTGGTGAGGCCGAATCTGGAGTATTGTGATCAGTTTTGGTCACCAAGTTACAGAAAGGATATAAATAAGGTTGAAAGAGTGCAGAGAAGGTTTACAAGGATGTTACCGGGACTTGAGAAACCCAGTTACAGAGAAAGGTTGAATAGGTTAGGACTTTATTCCCTGGAGCCTAGAAGAATGAGGGGAGATTTGAAAGAGATATATAAAATTATGATGGGTATAGATAGAGTGAATGCAAGCAGGCTTTTTCCACTGAGGCAAGGGGAGAAAAAAACCAGAGGACATGGGTTAGGGGTGAGGGGGGAAAAGTTTAAAGGGAACCTTAGGGGGGGCTTCTTCACACAGAGAGTGGTGGGAGTATGGAACGAGCTGCCAGACGAGATGGTAAATGTGGGTTCTTTTTTAACATTTAAGAATAAATTGGACAGATACATGGATGGGAGGTGTATGGAGGGATATGGTCCATGTGCAGGTCAGTGGGACTAGGCAGAAAATGGTTCGACACAGCCAAGAAGGGCCAAAAGGCCTGTTTCTGTGCTGTAGTTTTTCTATGGTTTCTATGTTATAGAACAGGAGCAAGCAGTCCCTTTAGTGAAGAGACAAATCCTTTGTAACTCTGTTCAAGAATGCCAGTACTTATATTTGTGCATTAATGTATCTCCCTTTAAGCATCCTGTGCTAGCATTTCTGGTTTATGATTTTATTGTTTGTTGTTCATCCCCGCACTTTGTGGTGCATCGGGTGGCAACCTTGCTGTTTCTTTAGCATTTGTCTAATTTTTACAAAGCCGAGTTGCTATCTGGACGCCAGCCCAGCACGGATGGGGAGCGTGCGAGGAGCTGGCCAAATTCGAACCCAGGACCACTGGCCTTGAAGTCCAGTGCAGATGCCATTGCATGGCTTTATAGGATACTGAAAGATGTTCACTGACGTTTTGCTTAACAAATTCATAAAGAATCTAATCTCTCGTGAGAAGAATATTTTTCATTTACTGTATTTTACCGTGGATTTGGAGATTTAGTGAATAGTTAGAAATTCTAGTTTTTTCTCTTCAGTGGGTGTTACATTGGCCAGTGCGGAGTGTCATTTGCTGGAAATCTCACAAAAGTGACTTGCAACCAGGTTCAGCATTAAACATGCACGAGCACTGGGAGAGCCACACTCTTCTTGCTCTTTCAGCAGGGATAGCAATTACTGGAGTAACCCATCTCAAATTCTTTTCCCCCACCTCTCTATTCCATCATACATCTACCCTTCTTGACTCACCACCCACCCCAGTTCATTCTGAGGCTCACCACAAGAGTCATTGCATTGAGAAGATCACTTTCCTTAACCAGTAGGTTGAAGGCTTCGTAGGAAAATGGAGGTTATGGGCTGTATCAGAATCAGTTTTATTAGCACTGAGATGTGCCATGAAAGTTGTTGTTTTTGTCTCAGCAGTACAGTACATGACATAGAAACATTAGTATAAGTTACAATAAGAAAGTAAATTAATAAATAGTGCCAAAGAGGAATAGGGAGGTGGTGATCATGAGTTCATGGACTGTCAGATGCAATGTCAAAGGCTAACATTGCATTTGCCTTCCTCACTACTGACTCAACCTGCAAATTAACCTTTCGGGAATAGTGTCATGGCTGCAGAAAAGGTGGACATCATGGAGGGATTGTCTACGGAGTCTCTGTGGGTGGAGGTTAGGAACAGGAAGGGGTCAATAACTTTACTGGGTGTTTTTTATAGGCCACCCAATAATAACAGGGATATCGAGGAGCAGATAGGGAAACAGATCCTGGAAAGGTGTAATAATAGCAGAGTTGTCGTGATGGGAAATTTTAATTTCCCAAATATCGATTGGCATCTCCCTGAAGCAAGGGGTTTAGATGGGGTGGAGTTTATTAGATGTGTTCAGGAACGTTTCTTGACACAATATGTAGATAAGCCTACAAGAGGAGAGACTGTACTTGATTTGGTATTGGGAAATGAACCTGGTCAGGTGTCAGATCTCACAGTGGGAGAGCATTTTAGAGATGGTGACCATAATTTGATCTCCTTTACAATAGCATTGGAGAGAGATAGGAACAGACAAGTTAGAAAAGCGTTTAGTTGGAGTAAGGGGAATTTTGAGGCTATCAGGGAGGAAATTGGAAGCTTAAATTGGGAACAGATGTTCTCAGAGAAAAGTACAGAAGAAATGTGGCAAATGTTCAGGGGATATTTGTGTGGAGTTCTGCATAGGTATGTTCCAATGAGACAGGGAAGTTATGGTAGAGTACAGGAACTGTGGTGTACAAAGGCTGTAATAAATCTAGTCAAGAAGCAAAGAAAAGCTTACAAAAGGTTCAGAGAGTTGGGTAATGTTAGGGATCTAGAAGATTATAAGGCTAACAGGAAGGAGCTTAAAAAGGAAATGAGAAGAACCAGAAGAGGATGTGAGAAGGCCTTGGCGAGCAGGATTAAGGAAAACCCCAAGGCATTCTGCAGATATGTGAAGAGCAAGAGGATAAGACGTGAAAGAACAGGACCTCTCAAGTGTGACAGTGGGAAAGTGTGTATGGAACCGGAGGAAATAGCAGGGGTACTTAATGAATACTTTACTTCAGTATTCACTATGGAAAAGGATCTTGGTGATTGTAGTGCTGACTTACAGCAGACTGAAAAGCTTGAGCATGTAGATATTAAGAAAAAGGATGCGCTGGAGCTTTTGGAAAGCATCAAGTTGGCTAAGTCACCAGGACCGGATGAGATGTACCCCAGGCTACTGTGGGAGGTGAGGGAGGAGATTGCTAAGCCTCTGGCAGTGATATTTGAATCATCAATGGGGACAGAAGAGGTTCCGGAGGATTGGAGGGTTGTGGATGTTGTTCCTTTATTCAAGAAAGGGAGTAGAGCTAACCCAGGAAATTATAGACCAGTGAGTCTTACTTCAGTGGTTGGAATGTTGATGGAGAAGATCCTGAGAGGCAGGATTTATGAACATGTGGAGAGGTATAATATGATTGGGAATAGTCAGCATGGCTTTGTCAAGGGCAGGTCGTGCCTTACGAGCCTGATCGAATTTTTTGTGGATGTGACTAAACACATTGATGAAGGAAGAGCAGTTGATGTAGTATATATGGATTTCATCAAGGCATTTGATAAGGTACCCCATGCAAGGCTTATTGAGAAAGTAAGGAGGCATGGGATCCAAGGGGACATTGCTTTGTGGATCCAGAACTGGCTTGCCCACAGAAGGCAAAGAGTGGTTGTAGATGGGTCATATTCTGCATGGAGGATGGTGACTGGTGATGTGCTTCAGGGATCAGTTCTGGGACCCTTACTCTTCATGATTATTTTAAATGACCTGGATGAGGAAGTGGAGGGATGGGTTAGTAGGTTTGCTGAGGAAACAAAGGTTGGAGGTGTTGTGGATAGTGTGGAGAGCTGTCAGAGGTTACAGCGGGACATTGATAGAATACAAAACTGGGCTGAGAAGTGGCAGATGGATTTCAACCCAGATAAGTGTGAAGTGGTTCATTTTGGTAGGTCAAATATGATGACAGAATATAGTATTAATGGTAAGATAGTATTAATGGTAAGACTGTTGACAGTGTGGAGGATCAGAGGGATCTTGGGGTCAGAGTCCATAGGACACTCAAAGCTGCTGCGCAAGTTGACGTTGACTCTGTGGTTAAGAAGGCATACGGTGTATTGGCCTTCATTAATCATGGAATTGAATTTAGGAGCCGAGAGGAAATGTTGCAGCTATATAGGACCCTGGTCAGACCCCACTTGGAGTACTGTGCTCAGTTCTGGTCACCTCACTACAGGAAGGATGTGGAAGCCATAGAAAGGGTAAAGAGGAGATTTACAAGGATGTTGCCTGGATTGGGCAGCATGAAAACAGGTTGAGTGAACTCGGCCTTTTCTCCTTGAAGCGACGAAGGATGAGAGGTGACCAGATAGAGGTGTATAAGATGATGAGAGGCATTGATCATGTGGATAGTCAGAGGCTTTTTCCCAGGGCTAAAATGGTTGCCACAAGAGGACACAGGTTTAAGGTGCTGGGGAGTAGGTACAGAGGAGATGTCAGGGGTAAGTTTTTTACGCAGAGAGTGGTGAGTGCGTGGAATGGGCTGCCGGCAACGGTGGTGGAGGCGGATACGATAGGGTCTTTTAAGAGACTTTTAGATAGGTACATGGAGCTTAGAAAAATAGAGGGCTATGGGGAAGTCTAGTAATTTCTAAGGTAGCGACATGTTCGGCACAACTTTGTGGGCCAAACGGCCTGTACTGTGCTGTAGGTTTTCTATGTTTCTAAGTAAAAGTAACAGATTACTCCTGAAAAAGCTATAACTGGGACAATGAACTGTGTGGCCTTGGTACAGCGTTTTGTCATGTGGTAGTGAGTTTGGGTGGTCCAAAAGCAGGAAAATAGTGACGTTGCAGCTATACAGGCTATCTGTGTGCTGGTGGATTGTTTTACAAGCAGTAGATTAAATGAGAGGTTTAGTCTTCATTTTAATAAACATTGGAGCTGAGAGTGTATGTGGCCCTTGGTAAAAGACAGTTATTTTCATGCTTGTCAGTATACTAAGCACTTAATTGCTGTAAACACAATCTTGTGACCATGGTAACAAAGATCATATTTTTCTATGATAGATGCTGTACTGGGTGGGCTTTTACTAGACTATAGGAGACGATGGAAATACAACCAGAGCTTTCAAAAAAATGTATAAAAGCACAAAAGTCCTTGCATTCATATTGTGCTCACAGAATGACAGCGAGTTCTGGTTAATTGGGCCATCAACTAATCAATGCAGTCCTTATTTGAGCCACCTCTTGAAGAACAAAACAGAAAACAGCCAGGATTCCCTTCGTTTATTTATGACTCTATGTCGCTTAATTGGGACAAGAGACGATTGCCATGTAGTTTCTAACTAGCATTAGTCACGTGTACATGCATGGCTGTTAGACACTATATCATGCTTAGAGTGAACAGTTTGTAAAATAGTCAGTTGCATGTGTTTGTGTTCAAAAAACAGTGATTTTTGACACTGATGGTTGTCAAAAATAAGCAATCAGATATTTCAGAACTGTTTTGCTCACTGCAGTTTCAAGCAGTCGGGCTTGGAGATGCCAGAAACGGCCAGGAGTGAAAATGAAACAATTTCACTTTTTCAACAAGTTAAGAAATACGAATATTACATACATTTGCGTATAAAGATAATACATACCAATCGCCTTTATACACAACTACAGAAGCCATGTCACCTGCCAAACCGGAGAGGGAAAGTTCTTCTCTTATTTTCTAATGAATTTTGAGTAGTATTTGTTTTTTTTTGACATCAGAAAATACAGAATTTGCATACTTAAATAGTCAGATTATTTGTGTAATTGCATATCTACTTTGTCTAATACAAGGGTTCCCAACCTGGGTTCCCCAGATCTCTCAGTTAATGGTAGGGGTCCAAAGCATGAAAAAGATTGGGAACCCCTGGTTCGATACAAGCATAGAAATGCACGTTGTTCTTGCCTGGATTAGAGCAGTGGTCCCCAACCACCGGGCCGCGGACCGGTACCAGGCCGCAAAGCATGTGCTACTGGGCTGCGAGGAAACGTATGATTTGACGATATGAAACGATATGAGTCAGCTGCACCTTTCCTCATTCCCTGTCACGCACTGTTGAACTTGAAATAACCTACCAAATCATACCAAATAACACATAAAACCTAAAATAACACTAACATATAGTAAAAGCAGGAATGATGTGATAAATACACAGTTTATATAAAGTAGAAATAATGTATGTACAGTGTAGTTTCACTAAACAGAATCGGGAAGATTAAGCCAAAACCGATTTGTAGGGAAAAAAATCGGCATGCACACACATGCGCACATGTCATGTATGCGCACGTCACGCATGCGCACATGGGTGCCCACGCAAGGCTTCGTGGTCATGGTAGTCTTTCCCAGGGAAAACACAAGTGTCCCATATTTGACTGCTACTTTTGTCCCTTATTTGGGAGTGAGAAAGTTGGCAACCCTAACTGTAAAACACATGTTGAGGTGAGTTTAACCCTACTTGAACAACCTCCCCCACCCCCCCCCAAAAGAGTTGAGGACCCCTGGATTAGAGAATATTACCTATAATGAGAGATTGGAATTTGTGTTGCCTGGATTAGAGAATATTACCTATAATGAGAGATTGGGAACCACTGGTCCAATACAAGCATAGAACTGCATGTTGTGTTGCCTGGATTAGAGAATATTACCTATAATGAGAGATTGGAATTTGTGTTGCCTGGATTAGAGAATATTACCTATAATGAGAGATTGGACGAGATTGTTACAGAGTCGTAGAAAAATGCAGCACAGATGCAGGCCCTTCAGCCCATCTAGTCTGTGCTGAGCTAAGAGGTGATCAATGAAAACATGAGAAGAATAGATGGGGTCTTTGGTTTACTGAGGCAGCAAGAGATGTCGACTGGGAAGGCTGGTTTCTATTATGTGCTGAGCTGCTCACTGCTGTTTCTTCTGGTGAAGGGCAGAGCAGCTGCCATACCAAGTTGTAGTGCATCCAGATAGGATGCGTTGTGTTGAACCAATAAAAATTGGCAAGGGCGAAAGGAAATATGCCAAAGCCCTTTAGATGCCTGAGGAAGTAGAGGTGTTAGTGAGACATCTTGAGAGCGGTGTCAGTGGAGTTGGACCAGGACAAGCAGTTGGTGATGTTCTCTCTCAGGAACTTGTGTTGAGTTATCTTAGTCATGAAACGGCACTTGGAGTATTATATACAGTTTTGTATAATTCCAGTCGAGATGGCACCTATGTACAAGTCTCCTTTGGTCGACATCTTCTAGATAGATCAGGAACCATCTTTTTAAATTCTTTTATGTCATTATTTGTTTCTTGGCTTGGACGTGATTCTGGAATTGTTGAAGGCTGTGTTTTGCTGTTTGGGGATAGTTTGGGTGCTTCAGCGCTCTGCAGCCTCCGAGAGGATTCCGGGAGGCAGAGGCAGCATAAGCAAACCTCGTAGGATGGCACACGTGCCGATGTTTGACCCTATTTTGCCGACTAAAATGACACGGGCGATTGAAGCGTCAAGGCGAGCACGGAAGTTTGGAGATTGTTTGGGTGTTCCAGCTCTCTGCCGTCTCTGAGAGGATTCCGGGAGGCAGTGTGCACAAACCTTGTGGCAGGCAGGTTGCAGGACCGGGCACAAGTGGATGTTTGGCTGCTTCGCTGATTAAAGTGAGGAGGGAGATTGAAGCATCAGAGCGAGTGCAGAAGGTGAGCGCTGACTGCCTGTCTTTCGATTGGTTGCTCTGTACCGGAGAGAGGAGCGCCTACTGCTGGGCCTGGGTCCAGAGACTATTACCCACGTTTTAGAGATGTTATGTCAATCGATTAATCCTAACCAGTTTTTTGTCTGTTAGTAAACTTACAATATATTTTGCTTTTCTAAATCTGAGAAGGTGGGAGAAAGGGGTTGAGAGGGAAAATAAATCAGGCGTGATCGAATGGCGGAGCAGACTTGATGGGCGGAATGGCTTGTTTCTGCTTCTACGTCTCATATTGTTAAGCCTGTTTTTTTAAAAAGGTGGATTTTCCCCGAATTCCATTTTAGTTGCATATTAAGTTACTTCATTTGTTTATTACAAGGGTTCTGGCAGGGAAGGCTTAATAAGCCATTCTCTGTGAGGAAGGCGTGTTGTCACATGCAGATTATGCTGAATCATTCCAAGAGAAGTGTTTGACAATTCGGCCTTAGAAAGCTGTGACCGGATTAAATGGCTTCATCAGGACCTCTATTTAATCAAACTAAAAAGAAACAGTGAAAAGATCTGTTTGTAGTGGCTATCATACTGTTAGCAATTTTAAAATGGTGATGTTCCATCTGCCTCATGAGGTGAGTGCCGATGGTTACAGGCCACAGCCACGGGGCCAATTCAGCGCTGAAGCACCTTGATGAAAGGTAAACAAAAATGCAAGAAACATGAACTGCAGAGGCTGTGAAAGTGAGTCCACAGCGGCAGAACCCGTTCAGCGCTGAGGTGAGTGAAGCCCGTCCAGGAGCCCGGTGGCTGCGGAGCAACAGCTGCTCCTGATGGCGTGGAACTCAAGACTCCTGCCCTTCTGTCTGACGGTAGTAGCAAGAAGAAAGGGAGACCGATCAAACACAAGCAGACGGCGTTGAACACCTGCTCGCTTTCAGCTCTTGTCCGCTGCTGTAGTGTACTGCTGTTAGTGTTATCTTGCTGTTGTCACAACTAGGCCTGGGCAGTAAACATGGCCCCTAACAGCAGTCCTCCATGCTATGAACCGGTAACAAAAATTCGCTGCAGCAGTTTGTACATTTCAGTTTACGATGGCGTTACTGAAGATGGGCAACAACCTATTGGGGGTTCATAAAGCAAGAAGTGCAACTGAAAACTTTTTGTAAAGACTTTTTCTGTGGGAAATTGTGGTAAGTGATCACTGCAAACAATGAAGGGGTGAGCGAAAGCGAGGCTGACTCGAGAGTCGAGGCATGCCAGTGTGATGCCAAGTCTGAGCGAGGCCGGGCATGTTCAAGGAGAAGTGGTCGGAGCGAGGTTGAGACGGAGTGACAGTGCAAAGTGGAAAAAAGTAGGAGTGGAGGAGAGGTAGATTTGGAGCCTGTCCACCTAAGTTGAGAGCAAGGTTTGATCGATCAGAGCACCGGACCGACTTGGAAAAGTCGGATACGGGCCGGAACATGGCAGTGGAGTCCAGGCCCGGAGCGTGTCCTATCCATTGTGAGGAACAACCAGATGTTTGGACCATTTAGAAGCCAGGCCAGAGGGTTTGGAAAGGCAGAGTGTCGGGACCAGAGGCGAGGGCCCTGCTTATGGCTCAGTGACACTTACTCGGCACTCCACATCACTGAGGTTGTGGCCTGCTCTCGGCTTCGTGTCTATGGACTCACTTTCGTTCTGAATGCTGTTGCTCGCTTTTATTGTTTGCGCCATTTGAGTTTCTCTCCCCCCCCCCACATTGAGTGCTTGTCGGTCTTTTTTTTAATGGGTTCTTTCAGGTTTCTTGTTTTGTGACTGCCTGTAAGGAGACAAATCTCAAGGTTATTTCATTTATACAAACTTTGATAATAAATGTACTTTGAAGAAGTTGAACTTTTGAGCGTTGAACCTAGGAACCAAACCGTTAAACTGGACTGTGGGCAGTGTGATGCTGGGGGTTATCTATGTCTGTGGCATCTTGTGGTAGGTGTACTTTTTCAGCCTATGGTAAACTGTTCTTTAATTCTTCTTTCTGTTTTGTTCTGTAATTACAGGTATCAGTGTTAGTAAGGCCCCAGTGTTACCATGACGACCGTGGTGATGGAACAGATTGGTAGACTCTTCATCAATATCCAGCAGATCCGTCAGATCCCAAGCCTGGTGGAGCAGTCCATTCCCAGCCTGCCGTGCACCGTGAAGGATTGGGAGGTGCCGCGGATATTCCGGGAGCCGTATATCCACTCTGGCTACAGACCGGTGGAGCAGAGCTGGCGATACTACCTGTTCACCTTGTTCCTGCGGCACAACGAGTCCGTCAATGTCTGGTCCCACCTCTTCGCTGCGCTGATCATCCTCCTGAAGCTGCAGGAGTTCTCCCGGACGGTGGACTTCTGGTCGGACCGGCACGCGTTGCCACTGCTGATCCTCCTCCTCTCTGCCTTCTGCTACCTGACCTGCAGCTCCCTTGCCCACCTCCTGCATGCCCGTTCGGAGCTCGCCCATTATTCCTTTTTCTTTGTGGACTACATCGGTGTGGCGGTCTATCAGTATGGGAGTGCTTTGGTCCACTATTACTACTCCATTGAAGAGGAGTGGTACCACGTCATCAAAATGTTCTACCTCCCCATGGCCACCTTGTTGGCTTGGATGTCCTGTTTAGGATCCTGCTATGCAAAATCTAATGCCAAGTTGCTGCACCCTTGGTCACGCAAACTCTACCAGATAGTCCCAGCCGGGCTGGCCTACATGTTGGACATCAGCCCTGTGGTGCATCGGATATATAGCTGCTACTCGTCGAATTGCACTGACACTGCCATTTGGTACCACCAATGCCAGATCATCTGCTTCCTTGCAAGTGCTCACTTCTTCTCGTGTCCTCACCCAGAGAAGTGGCTCCCCGGAAAATGCGACATCTTCCTGCAGGGGCATCAGATTTTCCATGCCTTTATGGTCCTCTGCACCCTGGCCCAACTGGAAGCTATCCATCTGGATTACAAACACCGGCAGCATTTCTATCAGACGTGGCATAGCGACTCCACCTGCTCTGTGCTGCTCTGTCTCGCAGTGATCGTTTCCTCCAGCGTTGTCACTGCCGTCTACATGAGGCACCTCATCAAAATCAAACTCGGCCTCAAGGAGAAGTGAAGATGGGTGCTTCTCAATCCAGCATCTCACCTATCGTGAATATACCATTCATTGGGGAGTGGCGGAAGGGTAGCGGAAAAACTGACTCTGGTTTCCAGCTGGCAGTGGACTCTGTGCCTGGGAGTTCGATTCTTGGACTGAAATCAGCAATGATTTCTACGGCATTTTCACATGAGACTGGCCGTGATTTTTGGCAAGCATCAAGGACGTGCAAGGATTTGTCAAATACTGTAATACTGAATGCCTTATATCTTTACATAGCACCTACCTTGTAATTGGTGAATTTGTTCAGTTGGCACCTGTTCAAGCAGAGCAGGGCCAAGCGTGGCCATGACTCCCTGCGGAGCAGAGTTGGCCAATGAGTAACTGCTAGCTTCTGGTATCTTTATCCTTTCCGGTTCTGATAAATTTGAAACAGTTACTGTGTTTCTCTTTGAACATGATTTGAGATTAGTGGAATTTATAATATCCAAAGTTTACATTGAATGCACTACACAATGACGTTGGTTGATGCTGAGAAAGTCATCGATCTAAATCAACATCAAAAGCCAATATCTGGATGTGCAAGGATATGAAGTATATCAGTGTTACAGAGCTATGGCTGATGTGGAGATAATCAGTGCTGTCCACGTGTTAAAAGGTGTACTGCAGTAAAGAATTAATCTATCATATCTCCCAGACCAGAATGCTCTCAATTATCGGTTCCATTCCAGCCCTTTCTATTCACTCCCTGAACTACTGAATAGCTTTTGGCGATGTTCTATATACCTGTATTTCCTGATCAGTGCCATGATAGTGTAACGCTTAGCCCGACGCTATTCCAGCTCGGGGCGTTGGAGTTTGGAGTTCAATTCCACTGTCATCTGTAAGGAGTTTGTATGTCCTCCCTGTGGAATGCGTAGTTTTCCTCCAGGTCCGCTGGTTCCCGCCCATAGTCCAAAGACGTACCGGTTAGTAGGTTAATTGATCATTGTAGATTGTCCTGCGTTTAGGCTGGGATTAAGTTGGGGGTTGCTGGGCAGAGTGGCTTGAAGAGCCTATCTCTGAATAAATAAATGAAATCAGTAGAAGGAGACCATTTGGTTCAAGTCTACATTGGCACTCAGACTAATCCCAGCCACCACTGTTTTTCTCTGTTACTTATCCTCCCACGTTTCCTTCAGCTTCTCCCATCCCCTCCCCAATTTTATCATGTGTGTAAGAACTAGGGGCAGTTTGGCTGGGTAACCTACCAAATTGCACATTTCTTAGGATGAGGGTGGAATCAGGAGCATCTGAAGGAAACCCATGTGGTCACAGGGAAAATGTCAGATTCCACACAAAGTTCTCAGCGGAGCTGTCAGTCACCATGAGACTACAGGTTTGATCTGGCTTGTCTCAGCTCTCTGTGTATTCATTATCACAGGAGGTAGTTGGACGTTTTAAACAATTTCCCTGCTCTGTAAATAATGCCATAGGATATTTAACATGCACCTGTGCAAACAATGTTGGTCATTGGATAGCTCTGATCCTGGCCGACACCTCTTCAGATAGTTGGTGCCTGCCCTTGCCAAACATTACACATTGGTATTGCTGATGGTTGACTCTTGAGAACTATCGAGGCTCTCCAAATGTGAAAGAACATTTTCTGTCTGTGTAATGTTGTGCTCCTCAAGTTCAAAGTCAATTTTGGAAAATTATGTATTTCGATGGCATGCCAGGATTAAACACTTCCCGTGTAATTATGGTCACTTGGTGTTTTGCCTCCTGCCAAGTCTGAACTGTGCCGGAAACCTTCCCTGTCGGCTCCATGTACAACAGTTGCTGCTTCTGTGGCTCGTGAAGAAAAGATTGGAGGTGCAAACGATTATAAAGTAGCAAAAATGGAAGCTTGTGTATGTCTGCTTTAGTGACGTGGGTTGAGAGCTGTCAGTCTGTTTCCCTTGAAATAAATGTCATTAAATTTTCTGTGTTCACCTGAGTTTACAGCACATCCAGAAAATGTGTGGTCTGGGGTATCACGCAAATTTTTTTTTAAAGTAATGGGCTGAAACAGGAGTGCATCCAGCTAAGCCATGAAGGACAACCACCCAAGAGCAGAAACCGCTTGCTGGATACAGCGCACATAATGTTCAGTTGACCTCATTGTTCACAAAGAGTGAAAGGTTACGCTGAACAACTCCTCTGCTGTTTTTTTTCCCTTGTTGCACTGTTTTGCAATACTCCCGCTATGATATTGGAAAGGAAGATGATCTTTGTGGTTGCCCTCTATTTCCAACTGTTGGGGAGAAGGGGTGAAGCTCTGGGTGTAATTGACTGAGGCAGCACTGTTTATGAAGCAAAACTTTCAGCCTTTCAACATGTGTACCCATGCAAATAAAATCATATTCAATGTTTACAAATCTTTTGTGAAGGTTTCCTGTGCTTCATTGAATGTGCATCACCACAACTAATTCCAATTCAAAAGCACCATGGCTTCCTACATGCTTCTGTCACCTTGGGTTTGGAGATCTCCTCGAGCAGCAGTGAATGCAGTTGTCTACAGCATATTGGCCATTGTATCTGTTGGTGACCCAAAATCATGCTTGCCCAGGTGGGGCCTTCAGTCCTTGAGGTTGTCTATGCAAACCAGGAAAATTGTGCAAGGAAACAAGATATCATATGGGGCTGAAAATCTCCTGTTTAAATTGGAACATGTTCTCCCTTGGGAAATGTTGGCCCTGACTTCAATATAGTCAGCTAAACTTTATACAGCTTGGTGTGACACTGGACCAACATACTGGAAAGTTAAAAGTATATTAAAATAACACTACCAATGGTTTACGTAGTACTAATTTCCCTATTTTCAGCATGTTATTTATATATACCTGTAGAAGCCTCCACTAATGATTGCAATGCTAATGGCTTCAGAGCTACACTCTGTAGAATAGTTCCCTTGGAAAAGACGTAAGTGGTGACCTTAAGGAAGTATGTAGTAAGACTAAAAGACATGAGCAGAATTAGGCCATTCGTCCCATCGGGTCTGCTACACTATTCCATCATGGCTAATTTATTTTTCCTTTGAACGCAATTTTCCTGCCTCCTCCCCATGATCTTTAAAACAGAGGTTGATCCTGTCAAGAACCTGTCAGCCTCTGTTTTAAATATACTCAATGACTTGGCCTCCACAGCTGCTATGGCAATGGATTCCACAGATTCACCACCTTCTGGCTAAAGAAATTCTTCCTCATCTCTGTTCATAGGAATGTCCTTGTATTCTGAGTCTTCCACATTCTCACTGCTCTTGGGGCAGATTTCTTCTGTGTTCCCTGATGGATTTCCTGGTGATAATAATGACAATCTTTGCTAAATTAAATAATGCTGTGTTCAAAACATGTCTACCAGTGGCAAGTACAAACTGTATTCCTAGTTGTAGTTTTAAAATTATGGAACTCAAGGCTAAGCTAATTGTGTGCTGGTTTAATATGAATTTTGCAGCAACAGGAATAATTCTGGTGGCGGTTGTCTGTCGTGCCTGATGGTGACAGGAAACCCATGCGGGAGGGTTTTTTAAGGTTGGTAAACTGTTGCACCGGGGCAGTTCCACTCCCTTGGGCTTCAGAAGTCCAATTCCAGTGGTACAAACAAGCATCGCAACGGGGTCTTGCTTAGATGCAGTCGATGACCATGACTTCTGTGCCTCGAAATGGCCTTCACTCTCCATGGACTGTTACAGAGCAGCCTTCCTGGCTGTTGGATCTCACTGTAGATCTCATCTGTCCAGTCTGCCAGAGCTGACGTCGCATGCTAGGACAGGCATGTCCTTATCTCACCGGGGTATGATGCCCACCAGCTACCCTCACCTGGTCTTGCCTGCCTGGCATTGAGGTGTACCAGGGTGTAGCTGCAGTGGCATGCAAACAGCTACTTGGAGCTACAGGTGAGAGTTGAGTGTCCAGTGGGGACCAAAGGTGAGTGAGCTCCCTCAGAATGGGCACGACAAGCCCCTTCACCAGAGGTGCTTCCCCTCTATGGACATTCCATCCATCCTGACAAGATTAATTCTAGTTGTACATTTAGGTGGGCCAAACCAAACCATTTTCTCTTTAGTTGAAGTTGATTGTCATGGGTGTTCATACCCTGAGTATAAGTGACATGAAAGTAAGCTACAGTGCGTTACAAGCGTACACTACCAAGCAAAAGTCTTAGGCACATATATAAGGCTTTTACACAGTAATGTAGTAATTTAATGTATTACACTGCACTGCTCCCACAAAAAATAAATTTCATAACATATACGAGTGATGATAAGCCTGAATCGGGCATGGATCTCTATTGTAGACTGAATGTGGGAAGGGTGCAGAGAGAGGAAAGAATCATGGTTGGGGAGAAGGGAGCACCAGGGAGACATTCTGTAGCGATAAACCAATTGTTTGGAATCAAATGACCTTGCCTTGTGTCTCAGGGCGGGGTGTGTCTGCATGTGCATCACCTCTACCCCTGCCCCTGGCATTCCTCTGCCACCTGTCCCACACCCCTCCACCCTTGCCGTTCCCAACATCCACCAGATCTACAAACTCGCTCTCCACTCGACATTAACACATACAGTACTTGACAGAGCTGGCTGAATCTACTACTCTTTGCAATCTCTTGTGATCCTGTGGTTTGGAGCCTCTATACCAGTTGGTGATGCATCCAGTCAGAATGCCCTCCACTGCACACTTACAGACATTTGCAACAGTCTTTGGTGACATACCAAATCTCCTCAAACATCTAATGAAGTAGAGCTGCTGGCATGCTTCTTCATGATTGTATCAATGTGTTGGACCCTTCTTGTTATATCCTGGTACCTTAACCCATGATAATACACTTTGTGCTATAAACCCCACTACAAAGAATCAAATAACTAACTGGTGAACATTAGCCATTCATATGTTGCTAGAATTGGAATGTCTGGCTGATGCAAAATAAATACCTTTACAATCCTGTGATGGCTTAAGGGAAATTTATTATCAAAGATGAAGATTCCTTGAGAGTGAGTCCATAGGTTGTGGGAAAGTTCAGTGATGGGGCAAGTAAAGTTGAGTAAAGTTACCCCCTTAGGTTCAAGAGCCTGATGATTGAAGGGTAATAACTGTTCATCAACCTGGTGGTGTGAGTCCTGAGGCTCCTGTACCTGCTTCCTGTTGGCAGCAGTGAGAAGGAGAGCATACCCTGGGTGGTGAGAGTGGGCCAGCACAGAATGAAAGTGGACAAAAGTGCCACAGAACAGGATTTCAGGAGATGCCTGTTCAAGTTCAACTTTGTTGTTTGCATAAGCATACTGTAATGGCTTCTTTGTAATGTTCACTGCTAATGCTAATGTGTTGGCTTCTTTGTAATGTTCACTGCTGAGGTAACGGTTTCTCTGTAGCAACCATGTTTGGGTTATTGCTGGAGATAACAGGACTGTTAGCCAATTGGGGATTGTTGTTTTGTCTTGTGTATCTGGAAAGATGTTGTTTTCACGGTCTTTTGTCGAGGAGAGATGAAGAGGGAAGACGCGAGTGGAGAAAGCTGGTAGTACACCGGACAGAGTGGCCTGGGGTCTGAGGGTCCGAAGGTCAGCGATGTTCGGAGGAGATCGATGGTGAAAGAATGACTACTGAGTGAGCTCAAACTGGAACTTTGACTTTGACTTGGGCCCTTTTTTTGTTTTGTTTATTTTCATTACTAACCCTATCTTCAGATTAAGATTCATAAGGTCTATCATTTAATTGCATATGGTGTACTGTCTGACATTCTGCGTTGTGGGTTTGTAAGTGGGGGTACATCACACAGCATCCACACAAACGTGATGAACCAGTTTGGCGGGGCTGAAGGCTGATTCCCCCAGATGAACACGAGCTGGGTGAGCCTGAGGGTTACAATACATACACAAGGTATAAATGCCATGGAAATTAGGTTTGTGCAGCAGGAACAAACATAAAATAAATTAATATCAGTTATACATAATTTGCACATGTCTATCTTTGACCATTCCTGTGAAGCACCATAGCCCTTTTTAACAGGAAGTGGTGGATACAACCCAGTCCATCACTGGAAAAACCCTCCCCACCTTTGAACACATCTAAAAGCAGTACTGCCATCCATCATCAAGGACCCCCACCACCCAGACCATGCTCTCTTGCCGCTACTACCACTGGGCAGGAGGTACAGAAGCCTTAGGTCCCACACCACCAGGCTCAGGGACAGTTATCACTCTACAACCATTAGTGTGGATAACTTCACGCACCACAGCCCTGGACAGATTCTGCAGTGTACAGACTCACTTTGAAGTATTCTTTACAACTCCTGTTCTCAGTGCTTTTCAATTTGCATAACCTGCCGTGCACATTGATTGTCAGACTTTATGTACAGTTTTTCATAGGTTCCATTGTTATTTCTTTATTTTCCTGTAAGTGGTTGCAAAACAAAGACTCTCAAGCTTGTATATGGTGACATAGGTGTACTTTGTTGACAAAACACAAATATGTTACCATAGGCATTCTTGAGATTCACTTTCTTTGATCTTGCCTTTAATGCAATTTTTCCTTTACCATTGTTACACCTAAAGACACGATGTGGAAGAGTTGTGTTTTCCGATTGGGGCCTGAAGTGAGTAGATTTTCTGATCCATAGGATGACCTTCACCTCAACCCAAGCTCCTGGTGGTGATTAAGGTAAGAGCAACATGTGAAAATAGAGGAGGAGGGAATCCAATGGCCCCTTGAAAATACTGTTCGGGCAGCATCTGAGGAAAGAGAGATATTTAATATTTAAAGTTGAGGATCTTTTATCTCAACTCAGAAGGAAAGAAAATAAGTTAGAAACATAGAAAACCTACAGCACAATACAGGCCCTTTGGTCCACAAAGCTGTGCCAAACATGTCCTTACCTTAGAAATTACCGAGGGTTACCCATAGCCCTCTGTTTTTTCTGAGCTCCATGTACCTGTCCAGGAGTCTCTTAAAAGACCCTATTGTATCTGCTTCCACCACCATTGCTGGCAGCCCATTCCACACACCCACCGCTCTCTGTGTAAAACAAAAAAGTACCCCTGACATCTCCTCTGTACCTACCTCCAAGCACCTTAAAACTGTGCCCTCTCATGCTAGCCATTTCAGCCCTGGAGAAAAGCCTCTGACTATCCACACGATCAATGTCTCTCATCATCTTATACACCTCTATCAGGTCACCTCTCATCTTCCGTCGCTCCACGGAAAAAAAGCCGAGTTCACTCAACCTATTCTCTTAAGGCAAGCTCCCCAATCCAGGCAACATCCTTGTAAATCTCCTCTGCACCCTCTATGATTTCCACATCCTTTCTCAATGAGGTGACCAGAACTGAGCATAGTACTCCAAGTGGGGTCTGACCAGGGTCCTATAGAGCTGCAATATTACCTCTCGGCTACTAAACTCAATCCCACGATTGATTAAAGCCAATGCACCGTATGTTTTCTTAACCACAGAGTCAAACTGCGCAGCTTTGACTGTCCTATTGACTCTGACCCCAAGATCCCTCTGATCCTCCACACTGCCAAGAGTCTTTCCATTAATACTATGTATAAGTTAGTTCAAGATTCAAATTAATTTTTCACGTTTAAATCAAAACATACAATGAAGTTCATTGCTTCTGTTAAAAACCAACACACCCAAAGGTGTGTTGAGAACAAGTGTTATCATACATTCCAGCACCAGCATACCATGCCCACAATGCTCAGTAGAGCAACACAGAACACAGCAACCAACAAAACAGCAACAGCAAAAACAACCCCGTATCTCCCTCCCGCCCATCCATGCACATACACAGTTCATTAACCCCAGGACAAACTTCCAGTCTCCAGTGGGCTCACTTGGACCTACTTGGACTCACCGGGATTCTACCTCCCCAGCAGACTCAAAGGAATTTACAGGCAGCTTTATCCTTGAATTCTGGACTCATTTAGTTTCTTTCTTTTTTTCTTTAACTATCTATCTATCTTTATTTACATAAAGTGCAGAATAAACCCTTTTGGCCCTTTGAATCACACCGCCCAGCAATCCCCCCCGATATAATCCTAGCCTAATCACGGGACAATTTACAATGACCAGTTAACCTACCAGCCGGTATGTCTTTGAACTGTGCGAGGAAACTGGAGCACCCAGAGAAAACCCACACAGTCGCAGTGAGAACATACAAACTCCTCACTGGCAAAGGCAGCACTTGCACCCAGTCGCTTGTACTGTAAAGCGTTGTGCTAACCACAATACTTCCTCCAATTCGTCTTCAGGCCTTGATTCTCGGCATCAATCATAGGGCACGCTGATCACTGAACTCCAGACTTCAAACCCTGGACTCGCCCCTGGTGGAACCTCAAACACTAGGACTCGAATTTAACTTACTTTATCAAATTGAATTCCTCTTGTCCCACACAGAACTCTGATTCCGGGGCCCACTGACCACTCTTTGCTTGGATTTTAAGTTGTAGGCAGGATGGGGAACAGGATCAAAGGAATATCTCTGATAGTGCGAGGCGGCGGTTGCCATGGTGAGAAGCTAATGATGAAGCTGTCTGCTTGATTGGTTAGAAACATAGAAACCCTACAGCACAATACAGGCCATTCAACCCACAATGCTGTACCGAACATGTACTTACTTTAGAAACCCTCTATTTTCCATGTATCTATCCAGGAGTCTCTTAAAAGACCCTATCATATCCGCCTCCACCACAGTCGCCGGGAGCCCATTCCACGCACTCACCACTCTCTGCGTTAGAAAAAAAACTTACCCCTGACAACTCCTCTTTACCTACTTCCAAGCACCTTAAAACTGTGCCCTCTCGTGCTAGCCATTTCAGCCCTGCGGAAAAAAACCTCTGACTATCCACATGATCAATGCCTCTCATCATCTTATACACCTCTCATCCTGGTTAGTAAGAGCAGGGACACAGCAAGAACACAACCAAAAGGAAATGTAAAAGATGTGTAATGCGGAGCTGCAGGGAAATCCAGCACAATATGCACTGTAGGTGGAGAGAGGAAACGCTCAGTCACCGGCGCAAGTAAAGAGCTCGCTGCTGCACAATAGGAGACAACGGGTTCCCTGAGGAACAGCAGCTGGGCATGTTTCAGACTTGTGCACTCAAATCCAGCACAGTCATATAACTGTATCGTCTGTCTGTCAAAGATCAGCAGCAGATTTGCAAAGGCCCATAGCCTCGTGTGTCACCGTGTGCACCGACAGACGACCGAGCTCAGGTGTGGAGGAACAACAAACTCCAATGCTGAGACAGAAAGAACAGTTTATTCATTGGAATTCCAATGAACGTCGGTGGCTTGACCGAGTGTCACCGCGAGCTGAATTAATCTCGAAGCACAGACAAAGATCCCGCAATCTGTGCTAATTGGGAATCTGCTTTAAATAAGCATGATACGCTGAAAACCCATGCCAGTCAAAATAAATTTAACAAGATTAAACAGAAAGCACGAGAGCTTAACGACTCTAGATCAGACAACAATGGACAAATTTAGGTGCAGAGGCCCGCAGGACTCACGACACTTGGGAGTGAAAAAGAAGCTTAAGAACATAGTCATAGTCATAGTCATACTTTATTGATCCCGGGGGAAATTGGTTTTCGTTACAGTTGCACCATAAATAATAAATAGTAATAGAACCATAAATAGTTAAACAGTAATATGTAAATTATGCCAGTAAATTATGAAATAAATGCAGGACCAGCCTATTGGCTCAGGGTGTCTGACCCTCCAAGGGAGGAGTTGTGAAGTTTGATGGCCACAGGCAGGAATGACTTCCTATGACGCTCTGTGTTGTATCTCGGTGGAATGAGTCTCTGGCTGAATGTACTCCTGTGCCCACCCAGTACATTATGTAGTGGATGGGAGACATTGTCCAAGATGGCATGCAACTTGGACAGCATCCTCTTTTCAGACGCCACCATGAGAGAGTCCAGTTCCATCCCCACAACATCACTAGCCTTACGAATTAGTTCATTGATTCTGTTGGTGTCTGCTACCCTCAGCCTGCTGCCCCAGCACACAACAGCAAACATGATAACACTGGCCACCACAGACTTGTAGAACATCCTCAGCATCGTCTAGCAGATGTTAAAGGACCTCAGTCTCCTCAGGAAATAGAGACGGCTCTGACCCTTCTTGTAGACAGCCTCAGTGTTCTTTGACCAGTCCAGCTTATTGTCAATTCGTATCCCCAGGTATCTGTAATCCTCCACCATGTCCACACTGACCCCCTGGATGGAAACAGGGGTCACCAGTACCTTAGCTCTCCTCAGGTCTACCACCAGCTCCTTAGTCTTTTTCACATTAAGCTGCAGATAATTCTGCTCACACCATGTGACAAAGTTTCCTACTGTAACCCTGTACTCGACCTCATCTCCCTTGCTAATGCATCCAACTATGGCAGAGTCATCAGAAAACTTCTGAAGATGACAAGACTCTGTGCAGTGATTGAAGTCTGAGGTGTAAATGGTGAAGAGAAAGGGAGAGAAGACAGTCCCCTGTGGAGCCCCAGTGCTGCTGATCACTCTGTCAGACACACATGCGCCCATGGCCCATTATGTCACTGTGCACCCGAAGTAACAGCTTCAGTGTGAAACACTGCTAATACAGTTCTTCACCTGTATAACATTGTGTCTCAGGGTCTCGCCAGGTGACCGTGGGTAAGTCCGAAAGTCCGATGAGCTTTATTTGTCACATGTACATCAAAACATACAGTGAAATGCGTCGTTTGCATCAAATCAAATCAGTGAGGGTTGTGCTGGGCAGCCTGCGAGTGTTACCGTGCTTCCAGTGCCAACATAGCATGTCTGGAATGGGGGAAGAAACCGGAGCACCCAGAGGAGACACGTGCTGTCACGGGGGGAACGTACAAACTCCTTACAGACAGCAGTGGGAATTAAATGCCGATCTTACTGCTTGTGACGTAAAGCGTTACGCTAGCCATTACGGTACCATTGCCACCCGTGAAGCATCACATTCTTCCCAGGCCAACTGCCACTTTAACCTCGTGCAATTATCTGCTGCCTTTATCCTAAATTCCATTCGCCTCCGCACGGTGTACATTGATCAATGCCCAGTCCTGTTCTGGCAAAAGTCTCAATTTCAAAACACTCTTAACTCAGGTTCAAGTGCACAGCCTCCCTCTGCCCTTCCCAACAAGGTATGAGTCACAGGTTTAGCATTAGGTTAACAGAGAATTGTTTGGTTACTTGGGTGCTATGTGCCTCCCACACTATGGTGATTGAATGACATTTGTAATTGTTTGCAAAAGATTGAGAGATTATCTCGTTCCATTTCATCTAAACAATTCGTAATTCCTTCTACAAATACCAATGAACGTCATCACTTAGTACTTGGCAGCATAATACAAAAGAGAGCATTTATTTTACAAATGCATGAGATTCAGCAGGCGTTAGAAATCTTGAGCAAAACACACCAAGTGTTGGAGGAACTCAACAAGTCAGGCCTTATCTGAGGAATGGTCTCAGTTGACATTTCAGGCTGAGACCCTTCATTGGAATCTTTTTTTTACATTTGCATTATACCTTAAAATTGAAATGCTCTGAGTCAAAGTGACTTGTATTTAATTCTAATTTTAGTCATTTGAACACAAAAAAAAACAGACATGTAGTCCAAGCCTAGTACTGCTTGAGTGCCTTACTGTGGGAAGCAGGACTAGAAGATAGATTATGTGCTCAAGTGAATAGAGAGACATCCATTTAGAATGGAGATGAAGGGGAATTTCTTTAACCAGAGAGTGCTGAATCAGTGGAATTTGTTGACACAGGCAGCTGTGGAGGCCAAGTCACTGGGTCTATTTAAGGCAGAGATTATTAGTTTCTTGATTGGTCAGGGCATGAAGGAATATGGGGAGAAGGCAGGAGATTGGGGCTGAGAGGGAAATGAATCAGGCATGATGAAATGGTGAAGCAGACTCGATGGGCCGAATGGCCTAATTTTGATATCTTATTGCCTTACAGTTTCAGTGGCAACAACTGCTTAGGATTAGCAGAACTAGAACCAGGATCCGATTTCTTATTGCTGACACGGGATGAGGTTGTGCCTACAGAAACTTGTACATTTCCAAACCAAAGCCATGGATGAACCAGGAGATTTGTCATTTGCTGAGGGATAGATCCATGGCATTTAAGTCTGATGACCCTGGTCTGTGCAGGAAAACTAGGTATGACCTGTGTAGGGCTATTTCAAGAGTGAAGAGACAATTCGGAGCGAGGCTGGAGGTGACAGCGGATGCACATCAACTCTAGAAGGGTTTGCAAGATATTACTTCCTACAAAGCAAAACCCAATAACATGAATGGCAGCGATGCTTCACTACCAGATGAGCTCAACACCTTCCATGCCCACTTTGAAAGGGAGAATACAACTACAGCTGTGAAGATCCCTGCTGCACCTGGTGACCCTGTGATCTCTGTCTCGGAGGCCAACGTCAGGCTATCTTTCAGGACGGTGAACCCTCGCTAGGCGGCAGGCCCTGATGGAGTACCTGATAAGGCTCTGAAAATCTGTGCCAACCAACTGGCGTAAGCATTCAAGGATATTTTCAACCTTTCACGGCTACGGTCGGAAGTTTCCACCTGTTTCAAAAAGCAACAAAAATACCAGTGCCTAAGAAGAATAGTGTGAGCTGCCTTAATGACTATCACCCAGTAGCACTCACATCTACAGTGATGAAATGCTTTGAGAGGTTGGTCATGGCTAGAATCAACTCCTGCCTCAACAAGGACCAGGACCCACTGCAATTTGCCTATCGCCACAATAGGTCTACAGCAGATACAATATATGCTCTTCATATGGCTTTAGATCACCTGGACAACACAAACACCTATGTCAGGATGCTGTTCATCGACTATAGCTCAGCATTTAATACCATCATTCCCACAATCCTGATTGATAAGCTACAGAACCTGAGCCTCTGTACCTCCCTCTGCAATTGGATCCTCGTCTTCCTAACCGAAAGACCACAATCTGTATGGATTAGTGATAATGTCTCCTCCTCGCTGACGATTGCCCACTGGCACACCTCAGGGGTGTGTGCTTAACCCACTGCTCTACTCTCTCTGTACCCATGACTGTGTGGTTAGGTATAGCTCAAATGCCATCTACAAATTTGCTGATGATACAACCATTGTTGGTAGAATCTCACGTGGGACAAGAAGGTGTACAGGAATGAGATATACCAGCTAGTTGAGTGGTGTCGCAGCAACAATCTTGCACTCAATGTCAGTAAGACTTCAGGAAGGGTAAGATAGCGGAGCACAAATAAATCCTCAAAGAGGGATCAGAAGTGGAGAGAGTGAGCAGTTTCAAGTTCCTGGGTGTCAAGATCTCTGAGGACCTAACCTGGTCTTAACATATCGATGCAGCTCTCAAGAAGGCAAGGCAGCAGCTATTCTTCATTAGGAGTTTGAAGAGATTTAATATGTTCTTAAAACACGCCAAAGGTTCTATAGATGTACCATGGAGAGCTTTCTGAAAGGCTGCGTCACTGTCTGGTATGGGGGGTGGGGTGGGGGGGGGCTACTGAACAAGACTGAAAGTTGTTACAGAAAATTGTAAAATTAGTCAGCTACATCTTGGGTACTAGACTCTGCAGCACCCAAGACATCTTCTAGGAGCGGTGCCTCAGAAGGGCAATGTCCTTATTAAGGACCTCCAGCACCCAAGGCATGCCCTTTTCTCACTGTTCAGGAAGTGGGTACAGAAGACTAAAGGCACACACTCAGTGATTCAGGAACAGCTTCTTCCCCTCTGCCATCCGGTTCCTAAATGGACATTGAACCCATGAATACTATCACACTTTTTAAAAAATACATATTATTTCTGTTTCTGTTCTATATTTAATATACATATATATACTCACTGTAATTGATTTACTTTTTTTTCCCTTTCTACATTATCATGTATTGCATTGAACTGCTAAGTTAAAAAAAATCTCACGACTTATGCTGATGATAATAAACCTGATTCTGATGGTGGAGGGGAAGAAGCTGTTCCTAAAGCATTGAGTGTGTGTCTTCAGACTCCTGTACCTCCTCCCTGATGGTCATAATGAGAAGAGGGAATGTCCTGTGTGGTAAGGGTCTTTATGATGGATGTTGCCTTTTTGAAGCATTGTCTTTGGAAGATGTCCTCCTCCATGATGTGAGGCTGGTGCCCATGAAGGAGCTGGCTGAGTTTATAACCCTTCATAGCTAGTTTCCTCCTGGACACTAAGAAGATGAGAAGAACTATACCTTAGCAACAGGAGTGAAAGAGTCCAGGCACCAGGTGCCTGAGATGTAGATTACACTACTCCGCAAGAATATACACTGGAGAAAGTGCAAAAGTCATTCAATAAGATGTAAGTGAACAGGGAGTTTGCAGCCTTGGGGAAATGTTGAGAAATTTGGAAACATTTTTCTTTGAAAAGAGGAGACCTGTTTATGGTTTCTAAAATTCTGAATGGTCTTACAATGGAGGACGTGGATGGAATTCAGAACTGGGAGCTGTTTGTGTGGTTTAGGGGGAATAATGTTAATGAAACCAGATTGTTCTGTGATTCTCTGCTTTTCAGATCAGTCAAGTTGAAAATTACACTGGTGGTGAGCTTTGGGTCTTGTAGTATTTTCACTGCTTGGTACCGAAACTGCATTGCGGTGGGCAAGAAGGCCCTACAATGTTAGTAGTCAAAACTACCCAACATATCACTGGCACCAGCCTACCTGCCATTAAGGAAATATACATAGAAAGGTGTCAGAAAAGGGCCAGTAACATCGTGAAGGATCCCACACACCCTGCTCATAGACTGTTTGTCCCACTCCCGTCAGGAAGGAGGCTACATAGCATCCAATGATACACCAGGACCACCAGAATCAAAAACTACTTTCCCCAAGCAGTAAGGCTGATCAACACCTCCACCCACTAACTCCTCCACGACTTCATCATTTCCCATCAGTCACCCTGTGTACAGCCTAGCGTCATCTTATGGACATGCAATGAATCTATTATATAAGCTATCTTATGTATTTGTATTTACGAGGGGTGACTGATAAGTTACTGGCCTAAGGTAGAAGGAGATGAGTTATTAACCAAACTTTCTGCATAATCACTCAAAGAGTTGAACTGCACGTGCATGTAACGAGAGCTGTATAACTGTCTCCTTCTACCTTAGGCCACAAACTTATCAATCACCCCTGCTGTGGACCACTTGGAGGTCCAAGACACTCTCGTTACATGCATCTGCAGTTCAACTCTTTGAGTGATAATGCAGAAAGTTTGAAGTTAATAACTCATCTCCTTGTACTTTAGGCCATGAACTTATCAATCACCCCTGCTGTGGACCACTTCTACAAGGAAGGGATCCGTATGCTCCACGACCGCTGGACTAAGTGTGTACATGTAGGAGGGGACTATGTTAAAAAGTGAATGTGCTAGGTTTTCTAAAATTGACTCCTTCTACCTTAGGCCACGAACTTATCAATCACCCCTGGTATTGTGTTTTCTTATGTTACGTACCCCGTAACTGGGTTGCCAAACCAGCAGAAATGGATCACTCAGTTGGAGTCTGGATTACTAGAACTAAGAAAGTTTTATTAAAGAAACAAGCAACACAGTAATCGAAAGGATAATAAATGCAACAGTTCAGCAATGATAAACATTCACGTGCACAGAATTAAGATAACAGGATCAATCAAGCTCTATCGTTGTCTAGGGGTAAATGACCAAATTTAAAAGTGACTCAAAGTTCAGTCCAGTTCAGTCCGCAGTAATCGTTGCCATGGCGATGGACAACGTGGGGGGGAGAGAGACAGAGAGAACAGGAACAACTGATCATTCAGACACGGCTTCACTCACAGACCGGCGAGATGGCTCACAAGCAGCTTTTGGGCGGGTCCTTGGTGATGTCACCTGAGGTCACCGACTGTGACCCCTCCTCCAGATGCGGTCGATCCTCTGCAGTGAACCCGGCACCCAGGCAAGGGCGGACACACACCGGGTTCCCGCTGATCGTACCTTTCCACCCTGTGCGTCTATGGCTTGGTTCCGCAACCAGCCTTCCAAACGACTCCCGCCGACTTGCGGGGGGGGGGGGGGCACCGCTTCCAGGGTCTCGTTACCTCGGGTGTCGTGTGTGTCCTGCCCCAGCGAACCTGTCCTTTTTTATCCCCCTGCTGGGGTATCGCCTGTCCATCACTTCAAACAGTTCAGGGTTCAAAGGGGGAGCCAATCTTGACAATACCCAGACTGATGGCTCCTTCATTAACACCTCCAAATGCTGCTCCATTGTTCCTTATCTCTCCCTCCCCTGAGGACAGGTGGCAGACCAACTGCTGATGCCACTGGTGCTAGCCCAGGCCAGCAAACATCTTAATTTATGCGTATTCTCGTCACAATTATTATTCTGTTCTTTATTTTTTGTGCCGCTTCAGATCCAGAGTAACAATCAGTCATAGAAAATAAAAAAAATAAATTACAAAAAAAGTACATCACAGAAACGGGCCCTTCGGCCCTTCTAGTCCTACAGAACTATCTAAAGTGCCTAATCCCAGAATTATTTTGTTCTCCTTTACACTTTTGTACAGGAAATTACATTAAACAATCTGGACAGTTGACTATGTTTCGGAGGAGGTTTACGCTGCGAGAAAGTTATCGGGTAAGAAAGGGCTTGCTGAGAAGTCAGCCGTCACACAGACATGGGTCTCTACAGACATTCAAAGATGTGCACAAAATGGCTTACTTTTAACTGCTTACCACATTTTTTGGATTAAAAACAGAAAAATCTGGAAACACTCAGTAGGTCAGGTCAGGCAGCAGCCATAAAAAATGGATTGGTATTAATGTTTCGCGTTAACATTTTTTCTGAGTTATGTGAAGGCATTGCTAAGCCAACAAACTTAGCAGAAGACTGTCCTGCAAGTTCTTTTTTAAGATCTCTGAAATAAATATTTTTTAAAATATGTTGGAAAAAATCAGAGGTTATCGAAAAATAACGGTATAATAGTCATGATTCGACTTTGTTGATACCCCCAACTACAAGATGCTTTAAGCAGGTTGACCGTGTGGCCTAATGGATAAGGCGTCTGACTTCGGATCAGAAGATTGCAGGTTCGAGTCCTGTTACGGTCGTACTGCTCACCTCAAGGTTTTAATTTCTACAGTGGGTACAATTGTATCAAACAAATGGAGAAACGGTTATCTATATCCCACCCTTGATTCGATGAGGTAAAATCAGGATGGCTGCTACGACCCTAACATAAGGATGGGAATGTGGGTCTGCGTTAGTCATGATTTTTCTAGTTTTGTTTGTAATGTGATTGGATAATAGTACGGTAGTGCTTTGAATTTATAATAAACGTATTTTTGTTTTAAAAAAACAGGCTATTAGCCAAACTATTTTCTATTAATGTCTGAAAAATAATCAGATCTGATGAAAGAACTGAAACATTACCTATGCTTCTCTCTCATCCCGAGTATTTCCAGCGTTTCTATTTCTACTTCAGATCTCCATCTCCCATGATTCTGCGTATTTATTACTCCTAGTTTTCAACTCTTTCCATTTCTTATCTTTTCCAACCTATGCTCCTTCCACACCTGACACTAGAAACCTCTTTTTAAGTCTCCAGTTGTAAAAGAAATTCATCTCCAAATTTCTCAATTTTCCCATTAAACCACGTGCTTACTTCTGGTACCATTCTTTTGAATTATTTCTGTAGTTTGCCAGAGTGTCTTCGTTCTTTACGGGCAAGAACAACACTCAAGCTGGACACAAAGGGACTGCAGATGCTGGGATCTGGAGGTAGAAACTATCTGCTGACTCTGTTTCACAGATTCTGTTGCATTTTTGTCCGACTGTGAATTCCTGCAAGAAAATGGATCTCGGGGGAAATTAAGGTGACGTGTGTAATTTCAATTTCAAGTTCCTAGGTCTGAATATCTCTGAGGATCCACCTTGGGTCCAGCATATTGCTGCAATTACAAAGAAGGCATGACTCTGTTTCATTAGGAGGTTGAGGAGATTTGGTATGTCGCCAAAGACACTCGCATAGTTCTATAGATGTACAGCGGAGAGCATTTTAACTGGCTGCATCTCCAACTGGTATGAAGGGGAGTGAGTACCGCACAGGATCGAAACAAGCTGCAGAAAGTTATGAACTCAGTCGGTTCCATCACCCAGGCCATCTTCAAGGAGTGATGCCTCAAAAAGGCGGCATCATCATTAAGGACACCCATCAACCAGGACATGCCCTCTTCTCATTGCTACCATCAGGAAGGAGGTCCAGGAGCCTCAAGGCGATGCTCAACGAATCAGCAATTGTTTCTTCCCCTCTGCCATCCGATTTCTGAATGGACATTGAACCCATGAACACTACCTCACCACTTCCCCACCTGGCTTTTCGCACGATTCATTTAATTGAACTTTTTAAATGTATATACTTACTGCAAATTACAGTTTTTAAAATATGTAGTTCAATGTACAGTGGTATTAAACTCGATTCTGATTTGATAAATTTACTTTGAACGTAAAGACAAAACACAAAATAATCTGCAGATGCTGGGGTCAAGGGTTCCGGCCCGAAACGTCGACCGATCTTTTCCACGGATGCTGCCCGACCTGCTGAGTTCCTCCAGCGTGTTTTGAGTGTTACTTTGAACGTTGAAGGATCAAGTGGCATCTGCGGGAGGAAGGAACTGTCCACGTTTCGCGTCGAGCCCTGCATTAGGACTGCAGGCTCTTGACCCGCAGCTTCAAAGGGTCTTCACTTCCCACAGATGCTCCTCGACCCAGTGAGTTTCTCCAGCAGTTTGTTTGCTAGCACCTTGTTGTAACTTGGCAAAGGTCTTAAAATGCTTAACATTCGATCCAAGAATGATCCTATTGTGGTGTTTAAGATGATGAATGTAATTAACATAGATAAGGGGAAATTGTTTTAGTTTGATGGCGGTTGTCAACCGTGTCCGACGATGACAGGAAACCTGTGCAGGAGATTTTTAGAAGTGGGAAAGCCGTTGCATTGGAGCAGTTCCACTCTCTCGACTCCAGAAGTTCAAGTCCAGAGGTATGATCAAGTATCACAAACTGGGGTCTTCCTTGTTTGCGGTGGATGACCAAGATGTCTTCTATGCCTTGCCATGCCCATCGCTCTTGTTGCAGTACCGCCTTCCTGGCCGTTGGATCTCACCCGTTCAGTCCGCAAGAGCGGGCCTTGCATGCTGGGGCAGGCATGCCCCATGTCCCATGCCCCTATCTCACCGGGGTTTGAGGCCGCCGGCTACCCTCACCTGATTTTAGCCGCCTGTCGAAGCGGCGTTGCAGCGTGTGGCCGCTTTCGCATGCAAACAGCACTCTCGAGTGGCCGGTGGGGACAAAGGTGAGTGAGCTGTGCCGGAAAGGGCACGACGGGCCCCTTCACCAGAGTGTATGGGGTGTCCAAGGAGTGAGGGGTTTACAATATTATGAATTACAGGAAGAATAAAATGGTGAGTCTACACCATTGTTAAATACGATCAAAGCTGATCTGATTGCAACCTCAGCTCTACATTCACTTACAAGAGAAAAACTGCAGATGCTGTCCTGTCGAAGGGGTTCGGCCCGCAACGTCGACTGTACTCTTTTCCTAGATGCTGCCAGGCCTGCTGAGTTCCTCCAGCACTTTTTCTCTGTGTTGTTCTACAGTCACGTGTTCTAATCTATCACTCGCCTACTTTTCAAACTGCTATCTAACTGCAGATTTAAAATATTCAAAGACTTACATCTCCCTTTAAGGAAGAGAACTCCAAGAGCTTGCAACTGTCCGAGCGAGATATGTCCTGATGGGGAAATCCCTTATTTTGAACATGAATTGCTAGTTGTAAATTCTCCGACAGGATAATAAATACTCTCCACAAACACATACCAAGACCTCACTATGTTCCATCTGAGTCACACACCGCTCACTCCTCCAAACCAATACCGCCAAAGTGAAGTAGCAATGAAACGAGCCCTTCATTTCACCTAGTCCTTCCCGACCAAGATGCCCACGCAAGTTAGTCCCATTTACCAGCACTTCACCCATGACTTTCTAAGCTCTTCCTATCCATCTTCCTGTCCAATTCCGTTTCAAAGGTTGTTGTTGTATTTGCTTCAACCATTTCCTCTAGCAGAGGGATCCCCACCCTTTTTTATGCCATCTTCTGATTCGGTGTAGTTACAAAGAAAGTGCAGTACACGCAGACCATTAAGTACAAGGCCATGACAAGAGAGATTGTGAGATGAAGAGTCCATTTTATCGTATTAGGGACCATTCAATAGTCATATAACAGCAAGATAGAAGCTGTCCTTGAGCCTAGTGGTATGTGCTTTCAAGCTTTCGTGTTTTCTGCCCAATGGGAGAGGAAGTGGGTGGAATGTCTGGGGCTGGTATGTCCTTTGATTATCTTGGCTGCTTTATAGACAGAGTCCATCGGGGAGAAACTGGTTCCCATGATACACTGAACTATATCCATAACTCTCTGCTGTTTCTTGCAGTCATGGGCAGTTACCATATCAAGCTGAGGTGCATGTAGTTAGGATGCTTCCTATGGTGCATCGATGAAAATGGACAGGGTTGAGAAATTTTCTCGGCTTCCTGAGCCGCTGGAAAGTTTTCTTGGTCATGGGGTCAAAGTGGTTGAACGAGGATAAGCTATTCGTGATGTTCAGTTCTAGAAGTTTGAAGCTCTCAACTCTCTCGACCTCAACACAGTTGATGTAGACAGGAGCATGTGCAGCGACGCTTCTCTGAAGTCCATGGCCAGCTCTTTAGTTTTTCTGACGCTGAGGCTCTCTGTCTCCTTCTTGTACTCTGACTCGGCAGTATTTGATACTTGGCCCACTTGAGCTCGTATCATCTGGGAGCTTGCAGAGGTAGAGCCGGAATCGGCCACACATTGGTGAGATAATGGGGAGTAGATTCGGGGGATGAGTGTTGTGAATAGTCATGGCGGAGGTGTTGCTGCCTACCTTCTCTTACTGATTATCCTGTCAAGGATCCAGTTGCAAAGGGAGGCCTGGAAATTTGGAGATGAGTTTGCTTGGAATTATAATATTGAAGGCAGAGCTGTAATCAGGAAGCAACAGTCTAATGTGGGTTCAGCAGGTTTATAGGTCACGTGTGTAATTGGGCTTGTTAGGCAGGAAGGACCTATCACCGCGCTGTAACTCCAAATAATAAAAAAAAGTTTGCATTTCCACCTGTCCTTAGGAATCAAGCAGCCTATAGCTCTTTACTTCTTTAGCGATACAGCGTGGAGTTGGCCCTTTCAGCTATTCGAGCCACACCAACCCAGCCACACCCGAAAAATCCGATCTTAATCTTAACCTCATCGCGGGATAATTTACAATGACATATTAACCTGCACGGTAAGTCTTTGGACTGTGGGAGGAAATCGGAGAAGACCCACGTATTGCACGCGGAGGATGTACAGAGGCGCCTTAGTTTTAGTACAGAGTGCGAGGCACGAGAATTGAACTTCAAACTCCAAAACGCCCCCGGCTGAAATAGCGTCACGCGAACTGGTAAACTACCGTGGTGATTTGTTATATAAGGAAATAAAAAAATTAAAAGATGCCAGACTGATCATTCTCATATAATCTTGGCAGAAAGCATTCACTTTTAGATCATTTTAAACGGATTTAGAGTTAGTGTCTAGTCGCAATTCTCAATAAACTCTCAATCTAGTAGCAGTGGATGTTGGATATTAGGGTTATTTTCGAACACTTGAAGCCAGTGTTCGGTGAAGCTGTGTCGCTAAGTGACACCTTACGTACTTCTGTGAAACACAACAGTTTACATGTGTGTTGCTTGAATTTCCAGCATCTGCAGAATTCCTGTTGTTTGAGTTTACAGATTAATGTACCTTGACATCCAAGGTGTTCCCTCTCTGTAGTCAGTAACTATAAATAGCAATAAAAAAAGTTCCTTTTCCTTGTTCCTTATTGACTCCTATAGAGAGGATGTATTACTGGTTCCTCAGGTTTGAAAAGATATGAGAAGTGAAATATCATTCTTGCCTTGTGAACTTCTGCTTGATTTGAATTTTTTTAATCGAAGGTATATGGACTGGTGCCAAAGCCAATACTCCTCCCCCACCCCCTCTGATATATATCCTGCTGATTCCGGCTTTGGGGCAGTGCTTGGTTGTGGTTTGAAGCAGCGAAAGGCAAGGTGGACAGGTGCATACTATGCACAGTGAAGTTAAACGTTGCTCACAAAGGTCAAGGTGAGTTTAATAAATTAAATTTTGACTGTGTTTGGAATAAAATATTAATTGTAATCAATGAATGAAAGAAGGGGAGAAAGGCTTGCATTCACACAATTTTGTTACAGACCACACCTGGAGTACTGTGTGCAGTTTTGGTCTCCAAATTTGAGGAAGGACAATCTTGCTATTGAGGGAGTGCAGCATAGGTTCACGAGGTTAATTCCCGGGATGGCGGGACTGTCATATGTCGAAAGATTGGAGGGACTGGGCTTGTATACTCTGGAATTTAGAAGGCTGAGAGGGGATCTTATTGAAACATACGATTATTAAAGGATTGGACACGCCGGAGGCAGGAAGCATGTTCCCGTTGATGCGTGAGTCCAGAACCAGAGGCCACAGTTTAAGAATAAGGGGTAGGCCATTTAGAACGGAGTTGAAGAAAAACTTTTTCACCCAGAGAGTGGTGGATGTATGGAATGCTCTGCCCCAGAAGGCTGTGGAGGCCAAGTCTCTGGATGCTTTCAAGAAAGAGATGGATAGAACTCTTAAAGATAGCGGAATCAAAGGTTATGGGGATAAGGCAGGAACTGGATACTGATTGTGGATGATCAGCCATGATCACAGTGAATGGCGGTGCTGGCTCGAAGGGCCGAATGGCCTACTCCTGAACCTATTGTCTATTGTCTATTGTCTATTGAAATATTTGACTGAATGGTCGAAATCTGTGAAGGACAGCCTGGGCAAAATGGTTATTAGCTATACCATCAGGCTCTTGAACAACTTCACTCACCCCAACAAGGGCTCTTCATCTCATGTTCTCAGTATTTGTTATTTATTTATTATTGTTAATTTGGATTGTTTTCTGTTTGTATTTGCACATTGGTTATTTGTGCAGTTTTCCATTGATTCTCTTGTTTCTTTGTGTTTACTGTGAATGCCTGCAAGGCAATGAATCTCAGGTTTGTATGTAGTGACGTATATGTACTTTGAAAATAAATTTAATTTGAAATTTGAGAAACAGCAAGGAGATAATGACCGGAAATGGGTTTAATTGATTGGAAGTTGAATCACTCACTTAAAAAAAAATTGCCTCACAATCTTCCAGTTTGTCCGAGGGGACTCTGTTTTGCGCGTTGTCCAAAGGACGTCTAGCACCCGAGACACGGCCAGTGCCACCCACTGTCTGCACTGCGTCTAGCACCCGAGACAGTGCCAGTGCCACCCACTGTCTGCACTGCGGCGGAATGCTAGCTCAGGACCTAGTGCTCGAAACCACAGCCTTCTGACCTGGACAGGAGTTCAGGGATGGCCCAAGACACAGACACAGAAACAGAATGAACGGTCCTCTGAGTTTTGATAAAAATTGTACAGAACAGAGGGAAATAATAAACGCCAGGCCAACAGGGCCACTAATTAAAAACTCTCAGATTAACTAAAAACTAAAACCGTCACTGCGGCTCAAAAGCAGTAACCCAGAACTAAATTAATACACTGCTTTTAACAACATCTATCTAAGTCACTAATCTTCCCTTCCGGAATGTGGACCAAGGTAAGAAGGACATTGTCACTATCCTTCAATTCACACTTAACAGGAATGAAACGCAAGGAAGGGAGTTAAATACAATTACAAAGAAACCCGGAATAGTTGGAAAGTATGCATTCTCATGTGCGTGATTGGCGTCTTCTTTCAGCTGCCCGTCTGCGAGGGTGCCCAGACTCCGCAGCGGTGTCCGCGGTTGTCACAGACTGTGCTGATTCTTTGATATTGGGTGGACAATGTGCGAGAGTTGATCTACAAAACACTCAACCTCAGAAAACTCTCTGATTTAAAACTTGGTTCCTGCTCAAAGATTGTGAAATATTCGCCGGTCAAGTTGGCTCACTCTGCGTTACTAACGCTGGATCAGAAATGAAGGGTGTTATAGGAGTTTGATATTAAGACAGTGATGAATTGTTGGTTCAAAACTGAGGGAAGATTGCTTTGACAGAAGATTGGTACTGAAGGCAAGCAGCAATGATAGATATTCGGTACAGAGGCAGTGCTGTACAGTTAGGACATTTCGCAGTGTCAGAAGGTCAGTCTCCTGCTGTAAGGATCTATGATAAAATTGTTGAGTGGAAGTCACCATAGAACAGCCATATTTTTCTTCGTACTTCCTCTGTATTGGAGTCATCTCCATCATGGGCACCAGCCTCCCCAGCATCTAGGACATCTTCAAGGAGCCGGGCCTCAGAAAGGCAGCATCCATCATTAAGGACCCCATCACCCAGGACCTGCCCTCTTCTCATTGCTACCATCAGGAAGGAGGTACAGGAGCCTGAAGGCACACACTCAGTGATTCAGGAACAGCTTCTTCCTCTCTGTCATCCAATTTGTAAATAGATATTGAACCCATGAACACCTCCTCACTACATTTTTCCCTTTTTTGCACTTATTTACAGTTTTTTAATGTTATGTATTGCATTGTACTGCTGTTGTAAAACAACAAATTTCATGACATATGCTGGTGATGTTAAACCTGATTCTGAGTAATTACAGGAACTATTTTATTTCTATTAACGTAGGAATTATATGAGGCAGTGAAAATGGTGAAGAATAGAAGCAGATATCCAAAGGATTTATTTATTTGTTCATTCATTGAGATACAGTGTGGGGGAAAAAAACCCTTCTGGCCCTCCAAGCTGTGCTATCCAGCAATCCCCCAGTTTAACCCGAGCCTAATCACAGGACAATTTACAATGACCAATTAATCTACCAACCCGGACGTCTTTGGACTGTGGGAGGAAACCCATGCGGTCACAGGGAGAACGTACAAACTCCTTACAGGCAACAGTGGGAATTGAACGCTGGTCGCTGGTAGTTTAAAGTGTTGTGTTAACTTCTACGCTACACGTGGAGACCAGATCCATCTGAAGCTGAATTTCCACCCCAAAGAGTTTAATTTCCCGATTCCATCATTTCCTATCAATCATGACATATAATTTATCTGCTGTTGAAGCATAAGAACAAAATATGCGAGCACACAAAATTCAAATGGGAGAAGTTAAGGAGAAAGAAACTTGACTCTGATCCAGCTGTATCCGTTACCAGCAGGTAAAAGAGGTTAAACTGATGATCTATCACAATAGCAATAAAAGAAAGAACAAAGTGGATTTATTTATCATCCTTAAGAACCCTCAAGATATTTGAAAGCACTTTCTACTCAATGAAACATTTTTCAAGTGTCATCACTTGTGAACGATCTGGGGAAATGGCATTGTGATTTGTTTTTATGAATTGAAGAACAGATGTTTGTCGTGGGGTAGGGCTATTGAATGAGAAGCACCAAAAGGAGGTCAGTGGGTACTGTGGTATAAATCAGTTATTACCTGATGGAATGATAGGATTGGCTCAAAGTTCAAAGTAAACTTATTATCGAAATACATGTATGTCACAATATACAGGGCTGAGATTCATTTTCTGTTGGCAATCACAGTAAATCCAAGAAACACAATAGAATCAATGAAAGTCCACACCCAAAGGATGGACAAACAACCAACGTGCAAAAGACGACAAACTGTGCAAATAAAAAAAGAAAAAAAGAAACAATAAATGTAAGTTGTAGAATCCTTAAAAGTGAGACCATAGCTTGTGGAATTAGTTCATTGCTGGGGTGAGTGAAATTATTGCCTCTGGTTCAGGAGCCTGATGGTTGAGGGGTAATAATAGTTCCTGAACCTGGTGGTGTGGGACTTGAGGCTCCTGTACCTTCTTCAAAGAGATGAAAGAGCTTTTATTCTTCCCATGGCTTTGATGTTGTGATGGACAGTGGCTAGGTCAACACAGAGCCCATTGAGTGAGATCCTGAAAGGTGAATCAGCTCTCACAAGGTGTATCCCAGTGAATGTCAATAGCTTCAGAAAGGATTTGAATCCTTTGAGCATTGATGTAACTCGATTTATGCCCCAGTGATTTAAACGAATGTTTAACAAGGCTGGAATGCTGCCCTTTAAACCTCAAATTACACATTTAGAATTTTATTAACTCTTCATGAGTTACAGTATGTTTGATTTAACCTTTTCTACATTATAATGAGTAACTGTGCCTTCAATGACAAGTGGAAAGTAATTTCATTGAAAAATAGATGTACATGAACTAACACTATTTTACTGGTCCACAGTGAAACCCTGGCATACCATTTCATCTAGCAGCTTTAAACAGGGAAAACATTCAAAAATCCAAGGTACAAAGGGATTTGGGAGTCCTTGTGTAGGATTCCCTAAAGGTTAATTTGCAAGCTGAACTGGTGATGAGGAAGACAAATGCAATGTTAGCATTCATTTTGATAGGACTAGAATATAAAAGCGAGGCTGAAATTCTGGGGCTGTATAAGGCACTGGTGAGGCCTCACTTGGATTACTTTGAACAGTTTTGGGCCCTGTTTCTAAGAAAGGATTTGATGACAGTGAAGGTAGGACCAATTAGAGATAAAGGTGGGAAGATGTGCTTGGAGGCTATGGAAGTGAGCAAGGTCCTCAATGAATACTTTTCTTCGATATTCACCAATGAGAGGGAACTTGATGATGGTGAGGACAATATGAGTGAGGTTGATGTTCTGGAGCATGTAGATATTAAGGGAGAGGAGGTGTTGGAGTTGTTAAAATACATTGGGACAGATAAGTCCCCGGGGCCTGACGGAATATTCCCCAGGCTGCTCCATGAGGCGAGGGAAGAGATTGCTGAGCCTCTGGCTAGGATCTTTATATCCTCGTTGTCCACGGGAATGGTACCGGAGGATTGAAGGGAGGCGAATGTTGTCCCCTTGTTCAAAAAAGGTAGTAGGGATAGTCCGGGTAATTATAGACCAGTGAGCTTTATGTCTGTGGTGGGAAAGCTGTTGGAAAAGATTCTTAGAGATAGGATCTCTGGGCATTTAGAGAATCATGGTCTGATCAGGGACAGTCAGCATGGTTTTGTGAAGGGCAGATCCGTGTCTAACAAGCCTGATAGAGTTCTTTGAGGAGGTGACCAGGCATATAGATGAGGGTAGTGCAGTGGATGTGATCTATATGGATTTTAGTAAGGCATTTGACAAGGTTCCACATGGTAGGCTTATTCAGAAATTCAGAAGGCATGGGATCCAGGGAAGTTTGGTCAGGTGGATTCAGAATTGGCTTGCCTGCAGAAGGCAGAGGGTCGTGGTGGAGATAGTACATTCAGATTGGAGGGTTGTGACTACTGGTGTCCCACAAGGATCTGTTCTGGGACCTTTACTCCTCGTGATTTTTATTAACGACCTGGATGTGGGGGTAGAAGGGTGGGTTGGCAAGTTTGCAGATGCCACAAAGATTGGTGGTGTTGTAGATAGTGTAGAGGATTATCGAAGATTGCAGAGAGACATTGATATGATGCAGAAGTGGGCTGAGAAGTGGCAGATGGAGTTCAACCCGGAGAAGTGTGAGGTGGTACACTTTGGAAGGACAAACTCCAAGGCAGAGTACAAAATGGCAGGATACTTAGTAGTGTGGAGGAGCAGAGGGATCTGGGGGTACATGTCCACAGATCACTGAAAGTTGCCTCACAGTTAGATAGGGTAGTTAAGAAAGCTTATGGGGTGTTAGCTTTCAAAAGTCGAAGGATAGAGTTTAAGAGTCACGATATAATGATGCAGCTGTATAAAACTCTGGTTAGGCCACACTTGGAGTACTGTATCCAGTTCTGGTCGCCTCACTGTAGGAAGGATGTTGAAGCATTGGAAAGGGTACTGAGGAGATTTACCAGGATGCTGCCTGGTTTAGAGAGTATGGATTATGATCAGAGATTAAGGGAGCGAGGGCTTTACTCTTTGGAGAGAAGGAGGATGAGAGGAGACATGATAGAGGTGTACAAGATATTAAGAGGAATAGATAGAGTGGATAGCCAGCGTCTCTTCCCCAGGGCACCACTGCTCAATACAAGAGGACCTGGCTTTAAGGTAAGGGGTGGGAAGTTCAAAGGAGATATTAGAGGAAGGTTTTTTACTCAGAGAGTGGTTGGTGCGTGGAATGCACTGCCTGAGTCAGTGGTGGAGGCAGATACATTAATGAAATTTAAGAGACTACTAGACAGTTATATAGAGGAATTTAAGGTGGAGGGTTATATGGGAGGCAGGGTTTGAGGGTTAGCTCAACATTGTGGGCCGAAGGGCCTGTAATGTGCTGTACTGTTCTATGTTCTACATTGCAGAGAGTTCAGAGAGGTCCACATGGATAATTCTGCGATGAAGGGATTATATAAGCAGTGATTGAAGCCTCTGGGCCTGTACTCACCGGATTTAAGAAGAATGAGGGGAGAATCTAATTGAAAACTATCAAATGTTAAAAAACATGAATAGAGTGGATATGAAGAGGATGCTTCCTTTGGTGGGGGAGTCTAGGCCAGAGGGCACAACCTCAAAATATAGGGACATCCATTTAGAACAGAGATGAGGAAGGATTTCTTTAGCCAGAGCAGGATAAATCTGTGGAATTTGTTGCCACAGGTAGCTATTGAGGCCAGATTGTTGGGTGCATTTATGGCAGAGTTTGACAGGTTCTTAATTAGTCATGGTGTGAAAGGTTATGGGAAGAGGGCAAGAGATTGGGGTTAAGAGGGAAATGAATCAGCCATGATGAAATGGCAGAGCAGACTTGATGGGCCAAATGGCCTAATTCTGTCCAATATCTTATGGTCCAATTGACATTTCATATTGTTTTCTGAGTATTCCAGTAGACTTTGGGTATTGTGTACACAATACATACTCCAGCCACAACACCACCAAAAGAAAGGTTAATTGGCCCCTGTCTCACTGCTCTTTGTACAATCTCACTGCATGTGGTTTACAACAATCTTTGGACCTCTCATTGGTTTGGATTATGATCAGGAAAGAATTACAGTGCTTATAAAATAATAAAAGGAATGGACTGTGTAACTGACTGTCAGATTAATTAAACTTGACCAACTGGGGAAAAAAATAGTCAGCATTCATTTAAGTTGCACAAGAGCAGAAGTAGGCGGGATGTTAACCCTTCTCTCCCCAGGCAGCAGTGAGCCTCTGCAATCTATTGTGTACTCATGCAGAAGAAGCTAACCATCTGCACATCTTCAGATGACATTTAAACTGGTTCTTGGTTGAAGAAGAGCCTCTCCATCTGGCTCTTGAACCAGGGGAAATAATCTCACTCAGCTTCTCTCACCCTATCACTGTCCCCGCAACCTAATGGCTCACTTTCAAGGACTCTTCATCTCATGTTCTCAATATTTATTGCTTATTTAATCTTTATTATTATTTCTTTTCCTCTTCCTTTTTGTATTTGTTGTCTTTTGCACATTGGTCCTTAGTCCATCCTGTTCAGTGTGGTCTATCATTGATTCTATTGTGTTACTTGTATTTACTGTGAATTCACAAGAAAATCAATCTCAGGGTTGTTGAATATGGTGATTTATATGTACTTTGATAATGAAGTTACTTAGAATTTGAAACAAAAAGTTAACGTCACATAAACATGGTTGGTGCAATCTATTGGATTGATTTCAATAACCTAAGAGGGTTGAAGAGGAATTTTCCAGCAATTTAGCTGTTTTCACTCTGCTTTTTCTTCTTTTGTTCTTTCTCTCCCAGGGATTAGATGTCGGTGGGGATGGAGGAGGGAAAGCAGTAAAGGAATACGGTATTGATGTACTGAGACCTCATGGGTTCATGAGGGGAAGTCTGACTGAATAGCAGGTCCTGAGTCACCAGAACCCAGAAAGGCTGAGCCCAGAATCGGAGAAGGTGAGAATTTTAAACTTGCAACAGAAAAAGCAACAGGTCCTTTAAAGCGGGGTTGGGTGAGGGCACATCACAGGATCGAAATAAGCTGCAGAAAGTTGTAAACACAGCCACTTCTGTCATGGGCTCCAGCCTTCTCACCATCCAGGACAACTTCAGGAGCGATGCCTCAAAAAGGTGGCCCCCATCATTAAGGACCCCCATCACCCAGGTCTTGCCCTCTCTCATCGCTGCCATCAGGAGGAGATACAGGAGCCCGAAGGCACACACTCGGTGATTCAGGAATAGCTTCTTCCCCCCTCTGCCATCAGATTTCTGAATGGACATTGACCCTATGAACACTGCCTCACTACTTACCTAATTTATATATATACTTCATTCCGTAAGTCACAGTTTTTATTATAATGTATTGCAATGTACTGATGCCACAAACAACACATTTCATGACATATTCCTGTCATATTAAACCTGATTCTGATTCTGACTCTGAACAGGTTTGAGTTTGGACTAGGGCAGCAGGTTTTCCATGACACCAAGGTTACAGAGGTTAGAATGAGAAAGAGCATCCAAAGATATATTGGAACAATTATCTCCAAAGGTAACAGAGGCATGGATGAGTATTCCAACAGAAAATGATGTCAGCAAAGTCATGGTGATACAATATAGGAACGGGGAATCTTTGCAATAGGTCTAATCAGGGCCAAATACAACAGCAAGATTATGAGCCATCTGGATCATGATTAGACATTCGCCAAGAGAAGGGTGGTGCTCTTGCCTTTGTAGGAGCTCTGATGATCAGGGTCGACCTTGGATGTTGCATCCTAACTGTCTACACAAGCCAGGGCAGTACGATACGGAGAGAAAGCTGTTGCCCGTGCAGCAGGCTCCCCCCGCCCCCCGACTCCACGGAGCTGATGAATGCAATGGGACAGCAGGGACCAAATACAATTTGGCAGCAGCTTCGCAGCAGTTGCCAGTCAACATTTAACTTAACATTGGACTGCCTTAGGGACTCCAGCTCTGGATTTTTCCCTCAAAGTTTATGCCCGAAGCCTTTCCCATGAGTAGGTGTAGCTACAAAGCAGCGAAGGTTTGAGATGAGAGTTTTCCTTCTCCAAGGTGAACTGACAACCACGGCTGATGAGCCCAATCTGCCCAAAGCGACTGGTTTTAAGGCACCAGCAACCAACATCTTCCCCTTCTCCTGTCAGTAGAAACAGTTCCACCAGACTTAGCAGCTAAGCCACACGTGAAGGCCAGGAGCGGGACTTGGTTGTCAGAGGCTACTTGAGCCTCATGCCATTGGGAGCATTTAACTGATAGTGGGAGCTTATTCTCACTACCTCCCCCGGCTATGACAACATCAAGGGAACACCGCTGTTGCCGAGGGAGCATATCTTATAACATAGACCAAAGGTAATGGGTTGCTCTCTCTGAAGGTTTAAGTGGAGGGAATTTCTGCTCACCTACAGTGGGATGTTGGATCTTGCAGGAAATGGTGGAAAATAAAAACAGTTTCTTGTGAGGTAGAGATGGATGATATTAGCATAAGCAGACACAAGGACCTATTGTCCTGTGAGTAATATCCTTCTGAATGTAGGTTCTCACAACGGGAATAACTGGTACTAACCAGGAAGCAGCACTAGGTGAAGAGAAACCAGGATCCACCAGCCATCAAAATTATATTCTCTACCATAAAGCCCAAAGACAAGTTCATATATCAGCGTACATTTGACTGATTTTCCAATTGATTGATTTCATCTGTATTGCGTTGACTGTGTCCATTTGACCGCAATAATTAATTTCAAAGTACATTTACTGTCAGAGTATGGACTATATACAACTTCGAGGTTTGTCTTCTTGTAGGCAGCCACCAAACAAAGAAACCCAATAGAACTCATTAAAATAACTCCATACAACAAAGACTATCAAACACCCGATGTGTGTGTAACGCATTGTAAGGTTTCACTGCTAATGTAATGGTTTCCCTGTAGAGCAACGTTTGGGTTATGACTAGAGATAGCAGGGGTTTGGAATGTGCACCATCCAGTGAGAGGTGTGTTATTCTTTCTTGTGGGGCTGGGAACAGGGATTTTGCAGTCTTTTGTCAGTGAGAGATAAAGAAAGAAGACGGGAATGGAGAGAGTTGGTAGACCGGCGGAAGGAATGGACTCAGGGTGAGGGTCCGATGGTCAGTTACGCTTGGAGGAGGAGATCGATGGGGACCGAATGGACGGAACCGTGAGCCCAACATGTGCTTTAGACTCTTTCATTAAAATGGGCCCCTTTCCTTTTTATTTTCTTCACTAACCCTATAGTCAGATTAAGATTTATGAAGTCCAATCGTTTAATTGCATACTGTGTACTCTCTGATATTTTGCGGCTCGGATTTGTAACCGAGCAACACATCACGCAGCCTCCACACAAACGAGATTTCTCAGCTTGGCTGGGCCAGGGGCTGTCTTCCCCTGGACAAACGCGTGCTGGCCGAACCTATGGGTTACATGAGTAAAAAAGAGCAAATCGTGCAAACTATAAAAAAGTAAACAAATAGCATTTTTTTTCCAACAGCTTGTACATGGTTTGAAGCAATTTCTTTCCACAAATTTGTGTTGATCTCCTTTAAGATTGGGGGATGAGGGGATAAAATCAATCAATGCTAATTTTAGATGAGAGATAAAAAGAATATAAACTGAAATGAAAAACTGCGAAATAATGATTATATGTCACGAAAGGGGATGAGTTAATTGTTTCAGCACAACTAGCTCTTATCTAACCTTATTTCCTATAACACAGGGATTTCAATTCCACCATTTTCGATGCAAACAGACAAAACAATGGTTTATTGATTTTCCTGGGATCACTGTGTGTACTGAGAGTTAAAAACCTCGTGATCATATTTCAGATGCAGAAAGGGGTGGCTGAGTGGTGGGGGGGGGGTGGTTTGGTAACATGTACAAGGTAGAACGTTCAAAATAAATTTACTAATAAAGTACATATATGTCACCAATACAAACCTGAGATTCATTTTATTGCGAGCCATCACAGTAAATCCAAGAAACATAATTGAATCAGCGAAAGATCTCACCCCGCAGGATGGACGAACAACCAACGTGCAAAAGACAACAAACTGTGTGAATACAAAAAGAAAGAAATAACAATAACAAATAAACCAAGTATACTGTAAATATCGATAATAGATTACAGAGATATTAAACTCCAAACATACCATCGACAGGACGATGGAGACGGAAGTTCATCAATGGTCTATACTCTACTGGGAAATAAGGACCCAAGAAGAAGATCTTCTTCTGAGAAGAAAATGAAGATGAAGAATCCTTGCAAGTGGGTTCAGTGATGGGGCGAGAAAAGTTGGGAATAAGTTGTAGAAACCCTCAAGCGCCTTTGGAAAACTCTTCAGCATCGAGATGAATCCTGGCAAATAAAAACTGCTTAATGAGTTTCCTGCTGACATTTGTGCAAAAACGTTGTATCCGTTCAGCTTATAAAGGAGCCCAGCTGGATGCAATGACCTGGAAGCTATATAGAAGTTGTTTAAATATGAGTGAAACTGGACATTTCCCTCATTTCTTTGTTGATTTAGCAGGAAAACTTTTTCAGACTTGAAAATAGAAGGAGGAAATAGGAAACAGTGCAGAACTAATAAAATTCATTTTATTCACTTCTTCCAAAATAATCATCTTATGTTTGCTGCTCGTTCAGTGGCACTAGTGTTTAGATCGCTTGTTTTGTGTAAGATACTGTAGATGACAACAAAATTCACCATGAATGATACTGCTTCTCATTATTACCTGTTTATCATTGCTGGGAAATATTACAAACTCTAATGTAAGGACCCATCAGTAGAATAATTTTGTAATACAGTGGATTCCAATTATTTGGGCCATTGGTTTAATCGGGTCACCTGCTTATTCGGGTCAACACTTCAAGAACAAATAGCAATTGTGAAAACAGCCAGGATTCCCTTCATTTATTTGGGACAGTTATGGCACTTAATTAGGACTGTAACATCAGATGAGCGCTGTTAAACACTACCCTGTGCTTAGAGCAAAGAGTTTTTAAATAGTGAATGGAGATGAGGAGGTATCTCTTTAGCCACAGAGTGGTGAATCTGTGGAATTCATTGCCACAGGTAGCTATGGGGCCAAGTCATTGGGTATACTTAAGGCAGGGGTTGATGCATTCTTGATTAGCCAGGGTGTGAAAGATACGGGACGAAGGCAGGAGATTGGGGCTGAGAGAGAAATGGATCAGCCATGGTGAAATGGCGGAGCAGACTCGATGGGCCAAATGGCCTAATTCTGCTCCTATATCTTATAGTCTAATGGTTTTACAGTTGCAAGTGCTTGCGTTTAATAAGCAGCTATTTTCTTCACTGGTAGCTAGTTAGGAATAAGCAGTAAGTCAATTCAGAACTGTTTAGCTCACTGCAGATTCAGACATTCAGGCTTGGAGATATCAGAATTAGCTAGGAGTGAAATTGAAATGATTTCACTACTTTAACAACTTAGGAACCATGAAGGATTTTAAGGTATTGATAATCATCTTGAATGTTACAATAAAGATGAAGATTTGCAGGATGCAATCATCAAAAGCTTTCAACGAAGGCAGTCCAGTATGTGCACTAGGTGTCTGCTGATTTTCCTCATTTACAGAAAATGTCTGAGCTAATTTTGTTGATTTATAGTCAATCAAAATAACACTTTAGCATGATTCCCCTGTCGATAACTATTAGGAACTAATACACAGTTTTATAGTACTGTAGTAGCATTAATAATGTTCTAATTTGTTTTGTATTTCATTTAAATACATATTTTGTTACTCAGTTAAATGGTAGTTTGCCCTTTTTTATATTTTTTAAATTATTTCCATGAAACTTCAGCCAATTGAGACAGCTGCTTCACTGAGCTGAAATGTACCGGTCCTGATGTTTCTCAATTAACTGGAATTCACTGTACTTGCTGTTTATTCTCAGGAGGTTAAATATGGGATGTTTGAAGGGATCTGAAAAACTTTTAGAAAGGACTTGCATTTCTGTTACCTCTTTCAATAAGTTGCAATGTTATCAGTTAATTCAGAGCAAATGCAGTAATGGTAGAATGCAGTTAAAATTTGTTTGCTTTGTCATCAGCCAATTTATTCATTTTTTGTGGGCATTGACTGTAAGTAGAAGAAACACAACAGAATAAGATGGCGGGGTGGAGACCTGTCTCTACCAAAGGAGGTGTAAGATGCTCCTTCCCTCCGCTAGCCTGCAGGTCACCCTTGGGCAAGGTGTAGCACCTGCTTAGCGCCCCCGCTCCTCCAGATCGGAGTCACATGAAGCCATGGGGGCAGCTTGTAGATCATTGAGTGACCTGCTGGTGGATATCACAAGTCACAAGTCCTGGTTATGTGGCCACGGACACCAGGCAGACAATTTCTGAAGAGTATTGATAAAGGCAGGAGACACCCAGCTTGAAAAGACAGTGCCCAGAAGAAAGCAATGGCAACCCACTTCTGTGGAAAAGTTTGCCAAGAACAATCATGGAAAGGCTATGATGGTCCATGTCACACGACACAGCACATAATGAATGAATGAACAACAGGATCAATGAAGACCACACTCCCCCCGGCAACCAATGTGCAAAAGACAGCAAACTGTGCAAATACAAAAAGAAAAAAAAGAAATGTTAATAATAAATAAATATCAATGGATATCGAGAACATGAGATGAAGAGTCCTTGAAAGTGAGTCCATGGGCTGTGGGGACATCTCAGTGATGGGGCGAGTAAAGCACTGAATGGCGAAGGAGAATCAACAGTGCTGCACGTTTCTAAATAGTGTTGAGTTCCTTGAATGTTGTTAGAGAGGATAAATACTCTATCAGATTCCTGAGTTATACCATATTGCAGATATTGGACGAGTCAAAAGGCAAGTTACTTCCATAGAACAGCTTGTTCCTTTCATTATAGCAAGTCAGTGGCTGGTCCAACATTTTGGAGACACAAGAGGCTCCCAGTGCTGCACACAGTCAACTGAAGGAGCTGTACAGGTCAAGCAGCATCTGGGTGGATGAAAGGAATTGTCCTGTTACAAGGTTTTGAGATGAAGCATTGAAAATTCCTTTCCTCCTACAGATGCTGCTCACTCTGTTGAGTTCCTCCAGCAATCTGCTTGTTGATCCACAGCATTTTGTTGTGAGGCAGGCCATGATGGTGAAACCACTGCTGTTTCTGACTTGGGATGATACAGTCATTGCAGATAATAAAATTCCCTACTTGCAAGATCAATCGGCATTCACAATAGAGGTGTGAAAGTCAATTGAAACAACCAGTGATAGTTTGAAGTTGGTAAAGCAATTGTCCTTTATTTGTTGGGTGTATATCACATCCTTCCATTATTCTTATCTCATCTGTCTCTGGCACCCCCTACAGTGTAAAGGAAAGCTATGTTCTTCTAGGTTGTCTACACACAGTCATTCTAATCTATCTGTCTGCAGTACGCAAGAGGTCTCACTTCAAAGGGCTCCCTTGTCGGGGTTTGGCTATAAACCACTACAGTCATTAACCCTTACCTCACCACAACTTCCACAATACGTAACGATGTGTTTGTTTTCCCAGGTTTCTGTGCAATTGGGCAGCGCCGGTGCCAGGCATCGTGATGGCTCCAGATCCGCATGGTATGATGTCTGCAGCTGGTCCTCTGCGGCTTCCTCAGTTGTTGCTGGCTGTGTCGGTTATTTTCCCACTGCTTCTCATCCTGGTCTTGGTCATCTGTGCTTTCTGCAGGAGGTATAAACTTGGAGTCTTTTGGAACTAGGACTTAGTCTTTTCCTCTCTGTGTCTGCATGAGTGTGCACCTTAACTTCAACACTAAGAATTGTGGTGTCACATCTTAACGTTACCTCTTAAAGATTAGTTTAATTTGTCAAATGTATATTGAAACATCAAAACGCAGAGTGAAATGTGTCATTTGCGTCAATGACTAGCACAATCCGGGAATGTGCTGGGCGCAGCCCACAATTGTCACATGCTCTTGGCACTAACATATTATGCCAATAACTCACTAACACTAACCCATTTGTCTTTGGAATGTGGGAGGAAACCAGAGCACCCAGAGGAAAGCCATGTAGTCATAGGAAAAACGTACAAACTCCTTACGCACAACAGTGGAATTGAACCGGGGTCGATGGTACTGTAGAACGTAATCTTATTAATTGCATAGATCATCCCAAAGCAGGTCATAGACAATTAAGTAATTTTCAAAAAATTGTCGCTACTACAGTATGACATAGAAAATAATGTGGTCGATTTGTGAATAGCAAACTACTGAAAACCACACTGTTACAATGACTAGATGGTGTTTTCCTTTTCAGGGTGCTGTCTTTATGATTTATTTCAGTCTGTGTCTTTATTGATGCTTGCTACCTGCTTGAGTGCTTGGAAGGGGGTGCTGATGCTTTTTTTGCTGGTGGGGGAGGGGGCATCATTGCTTTGCTGCTGCTTACGTGTGGGGGGGGAGCTGGGGGAGGGCTTTGAGGTTCTAACATTTAACTGTCATTCATCCTTTGGGGTACTCCTTTGTTTTCATGGATGGTTGCGAAGAAAACGAATTTCAGGATGTATATTGTATACATTTCTCTGACATTGCATGTACCTTTGAAACCTTTGAATAAGGTAAATATTGCTCTGGACACCATATTAATTGAGTATGGTGTTGGATCCCACTGTTCAATACTTAGATTGGACTGTTTAATTGTTATTTTCTTTGCTGTTTAACTATTAAATATCTGCTATTTTAAATAGTTCTTGTATATATACAAATAACTGCAAGTTTAATATGCCTCTAGTGGTTATAGAAAGTGAACGAGGTCCTCAATGAATACTTCTCTTCGGTACTCACCAATGAGAGGGAACTTGAGGACAATATGAGTGAAGTTGATGTTCTGGAGCATGTTGATATTAAGGGAGAGGAGGTGTTGGAGTTGTTAAAATACATTAGGACGGATAAGTCCCCGGGTCCTGGCAGAATATTCCCCAGGCTGCTCCACGAGGCGAGGGAAGAGATTGCTGAGCCTCTGGCTAGGATATTTATGTCCTCATTGTCCACGGGAATAGTACCGGAGGATTGGAGGGAGGCGAATGTTGTCCCCTTGTTCAAAAAAGGTAGTAGGAATAGTCCGGGTAATTATAGACCAGTGAGCTTTATGTCTGTGGTGGGAAAGCTGTTGGAAAAGATTCTTAGAGATAGGATCTCTGGGCATTTAGAGAATCATGGTCTGACCAGGGACAGTCAGCATAGTTTTGTGAAGGGCAGATCGTGTCTAACAAGCCTGATAGAGTTCTTTGAGGAGGTGACCAGGCATATGGATGAGGGTGGTGCAGTGGATGTGATCTACATGGATTTTAGTAAGACATTTGACAAGGTTCCACACAGTAGGCTTATTCAGAAAGTCAGAAGGTATGGGATCCAGGGAAATCTGGCCAGGTGGATTCAGAATTGGCTTGCCTGCAGAAGGCAGAGGGTGGTGGTGGAGGGAGTACATTCAGATTGGAGGGTTGTGACTAGTGGTGTCCCACAAACATCTGTTCTGGGACCTCTACTCTTCGTGATTTTTATTAACGACCTGGATGTGGGGGTAGAAGGGTGGGTTGGCAAGTTTGCAGATGACACAAAGATTGGTGGTGTTGTAGATAGTGTAGAGGATTGTCGAAGATTGCAGAGAGACATTGATAGGATGCAGAAGTGGGCTGAGAAGTGGCAGATTGGGTTCAACCCGAAGAAGTGTGAGGTGGTACACTTTGGAAGGACAAACTCCAAGGTAGAGTACAAAGTAAATGGCAGGATACTTGGTAGTGTGGATACTTGATACATGTCCACAGATCCCTGAAAGTTGCCTCACAGGTGGATAGGGTAGTTAAGAAAACTTATGGGGTGTTAGCTTTCATAAGTCGAAGGATAGAGTTTAAGAGTTGCGATGTAATGATGCAGCTCTATAATACTCTGGTTAGGCCACACTTGGAGTACTGTATCCAGTTCTCGTCGCCTCACTATAGGAAGGACGTGGAAGCATTGGAAAGGGTACAGAGGAGATTAACCAGGATGTTTCCTGGTTTAGAAAGTATGGATTATGATCAGAGATTAAGGGAGCGAGGGCTTTACTCTTTGGAGAGAAGGAGGATGAGAAGAGACTTGATAGAGGTGTACAAGATAATAAGAGGAATAGATAGAGTGGATAGCCAGCACCTCTTCCCCAGGGCACCACTGTTCAATACAAGAGGACCTGGCTTTAAGGTAAGGGGTGGGAAGTTCAAGGGGGATATTAGAAAATGGTTTTTTTACTCAGAGAGTGGTTGGTGCATGGAATGCACTGCCTGAGTCAGTGGTGGAGGCAGATACACTAGTGAAATTTAAGAGACTATTAGACAGGTATATGGAGGAATTTAAAGTGTGGGGGTGTTATATGGAAGGCAGGGTTTGAGGGTCGGCACAACAGTTTGGGCCGAAGGGCCTGTAATGTGCTGTACTATTCTATGTTCTATGTTCTAAAGTGTAATTGTGGAAAGCTTCTGTGTTCTGGTTTTCTCATTGGTTTACTCTTATCTATAAGTTTGAATGGAATTTTCCTTATTTATAGGTATAAAATAGCTAAGCCCAAAGCAGTTTCATCTTCTTAGTTCTTCATTCTTTTGTCTCCCTCTTTGCTTAGTCAACCTCAATCACTGCCTTGCAATTTTCCTTTGTTCTATCAACTCTTAATAAAACTATTGTGGAGCAACAGGTTTTGTACCTCTTTCCTGACTTCTGAAAGAACCTTGGAATAAACGCCAGAATCTAATGATTGCAATCTATTCAACCGGGAAATTCATAGTTTACTATCTCTTTTTGGGGATGCAAATGTGTGTATTAATGTCACATTTTGCAAGCAATGCAGGATTTAGAAGTATAATCATTGAGGTAATGTACGAATACATTTGTGCACCACAGGATACCACAAGCAGCAGTGTAACAGCCACTGGAAAATTTGCTTTGATATTGTTGGTGGAGGAATAAGTGTTGGCCAGGTTACAGGAAAAAACTCCTTTTTAAAAGCACTGCCATTAGGTCAATGGGATCCACCAAGACACATGTCTCTACTTGGTTGGGACTTTCCCAGCCAGAGTATTAGTCCTGCACTGCATCTCAGGTAGGACACTGAGGAGTGCAGTGGAACAAAAGAATCTGGGAATACAGGTGCATAGTTCTTTGAACACGCCATCACAGGTAGATAGGGTTACAAAGAAAGCTTTTGCCACATTGGCCTTCATAAATCAAAGTATTGAGTGCAGGAGATGGAATGTTATGTTGAAGTTGTATTAGACAATGGTGAGGCCTGATTTGGAGTATTGTGTGCTGTTTTAGTCACCTACCTACAGGAAAAATGTAAGTAGGGTTGAAAGAGCACAGGGATGTTGCTGGGACTGGCTGGACCTGAGTTATAAGGAAAGATTGAATAGGTTAGGATTTTATTCTTTGGAATGTAGAAGATTGAGGGGAGATTTGATAAAGGTATACAAAGTTATGTGGAGTATAGATAAAGTAAATGCAAATAGGCTTTGACCACTGAGGTTTGATGGGACTATAACTAGAGGTCATGGGTTAAGGGTGAAAGGCATAAAGTTAAAGGGAAACATGACAGGAAACTTCTTCGCTCAGAGGGTTGTGAGAGTGTGGAACGAGCTGCCTGCACAAGTGGTGCGTGTGATTTTGATTGGAATGTTTAAGAGAAGTTTGGATAGGTATGTGGATGGGTGAGGTATGGATGGCTGTGGTCTGGGTGCAGGTCGATGGGACTAGGCAGTTTAAGTGGTTTGGCATGGACTAGATAGGCCAAAGGGCCTGTTCCTGTGCTATACTTTTCTATGACCCTATAGTGACCTTAAAAGCCTCCTGCCTTGTTCTATGTCAATATCCTCATCTAATTGTGAGGTCAGAGGAAGAGACGTTCGCTTATGTCTGCACGATCTGTGATGCAGAGCGCATCCGAATGCAACAAGCCCTGGATGATATACCACAGTAGTGTAGCAGTTAGCCCGACATGACTGCAGCTCGGGGTGTGGGAGCTCAGAGTTCAATCCCAGTGTCCTCTGTAAGGAGTGCTTGGGTCCTCAGGATTCCTTCAACAGTGCAAAGACGTACCGGGCAGTTTAATCGGTTGTCAGGGCTTGCTGAGTGATGTGGCTCAAAGGGCTGGAAGGGCCTCCTCTGTGCCGTATTTCCAAATAAATAAATCAGTCAATCAATCCAGACCTAAAATGTATGACAAAGGAGTCATACAATGATGATATCCATCATGAAAAATTGCAGCCACCACACCCCAACATTCAAAAGAATTCCCATTACCAAATCTCCCATTATCAATATCCCGGGGGGAGGGGGTTACATTTGACTGGAAACCAGTAGCCATACAAGGATAAAGAGATTAGATATTAGTTTTACTTGTCACGTGTATATTGAAACATACAGTGAAATGCAGCGTTTGCATCAAGTCAAATCAGCGAGGATTGTGATGGGCAGCCTGCGAGTGACACCATGCTTCTGATGCCAACACAGCATGTCCACAACTCACTAATCCTGACCGTATGTCTTTGGAATGTGGGAGGAAACCAGAGCACCCGGAGGAAACCCACACAGTTATAGAAATTTCTCCTTAGAGGCAATGGTGGGAATTGAACTCCTATCAGTGATAGCTGGTGCTGTAAAGTGCTGCGCTAACCGCTACACTACCCTGTCACCCTCACAAAATGTGGCTACAAGAGCTGGTCCGGAATGAATAATCCTGTAGCGAGTTACTCATCTGCTAACTCTTCAAAGCCGGTCCACCATATACAAGTCCAGAGTATGATGGAATACTTTCCACTTGCCTGGATGAGGGTAACTTCAACAATACACAGGATGCTTGACACCATAGAGTGTGCATCAGTCTGTTTGATAGACACACCATCCACATCCATTCGATCATAGAGCATGCATCAGTCCAGTTGATAGACACACCATCCACAACCATTCACTCATAGAGGATGTATCAGTCTGGTTGATAGACACACCATCCACAACCATTCACTCACTCAACCACAATGAGGGTATCAGCAATTTGGTACCACCTACAGATGCACTACAGTTCTTAGAAGTTCTTAGTCAGCACCTTCCAAAACTACGGCTTCCACCAGCTAGAAGAACCAGGACATTAAAAGCATGAGAACACCATCACTCAGAAATTGCCCTCCAATTGTACCATCTTGACTTGGAAATATATCGCTGTTCATTCTCCGTCGCTGGGTCAAAATCTTGGAATTCTCTCCTGAACATATACCCACACCTCAAGAACTGTAGTGTTTCAAGCAAAGACCTACCACCACCCTCTCAATGGCAACTAGGCATGGGCAATTAAATGTTGGCTTGGTGTCACTTTGAATGCATTAATCCTGCCGACCAGATCTAACAACTTCCAAATGCTCCATCTCTCTCTAGGTTAGGAAGTTCTTCCGAGTTCACTATTTGATTCAGTTTTGCATTTGTGGGTCCTCCTATAAGTGGAAACTCTGTACATCTTCTCCAGCAAAGCCTTCCGAAACCTTGAAAGATTGCTCTCCCTCTGTTCGCAAGAGCAAAGAAACAGAAGTTTGTTCAGAACTTCAACTGTTCCCACCTCCTCTTTGTGACTTTACACAAGGAAATCCCCTGTACCTCTTTCAGTGCCTTTTAGGACATAGAGTCCAGAACTATATACACCACTAATTGTCACACTGACATTTGGGAAATCTCACGGATTTCCATGGCCCTCGGTCTGCTTGTGATTGACCAGCAGAGTGTGACTTCTTTAGCTGATCTACTGTAAGCCTTCCATTCTAAAAGGAAACAGGAAGTACATGTTTGGTAATTGATCATGGAAAGTTAGAGTAGTGTATGTTTTCCACCACAAAAATTTATGGTTCTTGCAGCAGATTTGGCTGATATTATTGAGGCCATTTGAATTCTATTATTTTTCTGCTCCACCTTGTCAAGGATTGGAGCTTCTCGCCTCTGGATGTAATCCTATGGATTACATCACGTGATCTCTCCCACATGATATCATCCACAGGATTAATGAACACCCATTTAGAATGGAGATGAGGAGGAATTTCTTTAGCCAGAGGATGCTGAATCTGTGGAATTCATTGCCACAGACGGCTGTGGAGGCCAAGTCATTGGGTATATTTAGGGTAGAGGTTACTAGATTCTTGAATACTCAGGGCTTGAAGGGTTATGGAGAGAAGGCAAGAGACTGAGGCTGAGAGGGGTGGTTCAGCCAAGATGGCCTAATACAGCTACTTTTCCTTATGGTCTTATGTGGGACCTCTCCTGTGTGCTTTGCTATCGATTGCCTTGTATGCCTGCCTGTCTTCTCCAGATCTCCATTACCTCGTTCAATGCCACACAGCTGTAAAGCAAAAAGAATTTCTCTAATCCCAACTTTATTTTCATATTAAACAAGCAAAGGAAAATGAGAGATTTTACTGAATTCCTCGCTGGTAGCAATGACACAGAGATTTTGGGATTCCGTGGATATTTGTCACCCTCATTCCAAAAGACAGAGGTTTATCCACATTGTACACTGCTCCCAGAATTCACTTCCTTTATGGCTGGGTTGAGTTCTTCTTCAATCTTAGCAACTTACTTTCAAATGTTACATCACCATACGAGGAGACATCATCAGTGTGCTGTTAGTTGTGGTGTGTCCTCCGAATGCTTGCCCTTTATGTACTTATCAATCAGCTGACTGGTTGTCATTTCGGAAACTCAGTTGTAACATAGGAGGAAATCTCATTGCTGATTGGTTGTGTATTGAACTTTGTGTGTTGTGGTCTGGATTTTTGCCCACATTGGCTCATAGATAGGATTGAGATCGAATTTGTGTGTCTCTTGATTGTCATGGAAAGAGGCTAGAGACTAGGGATTATTCCCAATCACTTCCTTTATGGTCAATAGAACCGAATGTAATAAGTCAAAAGCACATTCACTACAGTACTGCAGATTTAATTTATGTACCAAAGATACCCCATTAATTTAAGAGTCAGGTTGGTTGGGCTCATGACTTATTGGTGGTAACTTGTGCGATGATATGCACACAGAGTCATTAACCTGGTGCTGTTCCCTTTTATCTCCCCTTCCTCATCATTTTCTGCTCACCAGACTTTCTGAGAGAGTGCGACGCTCTGATGGACAGTTGAAAGTGATGTTTATTGTAAGTAAAATTTACTTCATAGGTGGTGAGAATGAATGTAGTTCTTGCGAATTAATGGAATGGGAGCTTGATTGACAAAACAGACTTTTTCTGTGCTATATAAACTGCCTCCGTGACATGTACAATTTGGCCGGTGGTGTGGTGTCATCAGCAGTGGACTGTGGTCCTGGGTTCGAATCCGGCCAGCCCCTTGCATGCTTTCCAGCCAGCAACTCCGCCTCATAAAGAACAGACAAATGCTAAGGAAATGGTGAAAAACGCCACCTCGTGTGCCACAAGGTGCAGGAAAGGAACAACAGCAATGACGTGAACAAGGAGCATTCAGCTTGTTGACAGAAAGTTTTGAGTTTTAAAAAAGACTTGCATTAGTTTAGCACCTTTGTCAACCTTATGATTTCTCAAATTGCTTAAAAGCCAATGATGTCACCATCACTGAGTCGTACAGTACAGAAAGAGACACTGTGGCTCAACATGTCCCTGTTGACACAAAGGCCTATCTGAGCTAGTTCCTACGTGCCTGAATTTGAACCATATCCCCCTAAAGCTTCCCTACCCATGTAAAACATTTTCATTGTACCCAATTCACCACTTCGGCTGCCAATGTCTATATGGAAAATCCCGTCCCTTGTGCCCTCTAAGTCTTTCACCTCTCACCTTAAGCCAGTGCTTTCTCATTTTAGACCCTTCTACATTGGTAAGAAGACTCGTGAAAATCCCTCATAATTCGCCCCTCAGCTTCCTAAACTCTAGGATTAACAGTCCCAGCCTATCCAGCCTCTTCTTACAACTCAAACCCTCTGGTCCCAGCAACATCCTTTGCGAACATAGATTCTGCAGATGCTGGAAATGCAGAGCACACATACAAACTCAGCGGGTCAGGCTGAGACCCTTCTTCAGGACTGGAACAGTAGGGGGCAGAAGCCAGAATATTAATTTCCATCCGTAGCTGCTGCCTGGCCTGCCGTGTTACCCCACCGTTTTGTGTGTGTTGCTCGACATCCTTGTGCATCCTTTCTACAGCTCAGTTAAGCCTCACTTCCCTAGCTTCATCACATCCTTTCCAACCAGAACGGCACACGAAACTCCAAGTACATCCTCGCCATTGACCTGTACAGAAAGAGTACGGCACATTTACTGTGTCACTGTGACAGTCACTTTGCAACTACGAGGAGATATCTCAGAGTTGAAAGTTCAGAATTTGACTGCCAGTGTCAGACTGCTACCCACTGTGTTATAGTTAAAATTGAATGGACCCAGGTCGCTGAATGGACCTGGGTCACTGAATGGACCCGGGTCAGTGAATGGACTCAGGTCGCTGAATGGACCCGGGTCGCTAAATGGACCCGGGTCAGTGAATGGACTCAGGTCGCTGAATGGACCAAATAGCCTAAGCTATTTCAAACTGTTTGATTATTCAGAAACAGTCTATTAGAGTCATAGAAAAGTACAGCACACAAACAGGCCCTTTGGCCTATCTAGCCCATGCTGAAACGTTTAAACCGCCTACTCCCAGTGACCTGCACTGAGACCATAGCCCTGCTTATCCCTGCCATCCATGCACCTATCCAAACTGCTCTTAAACCTTGAAATTAAAATCGCACGCGCCACTTACACTGGCAGATTGTTCCACACTCTCACCACCTTCCGAGTGATCAGGTTTCCCCTCATGTTCCCCTTAAACTTTCACCTTTGACCCTTAACCCATGACCCTTAGTTGTAGTCTCACCCAACCTCAGTGGAATAAAGAGCCTGCCTGCATTTACTCTACCTATACCCCTCATGATTTTACAGAAGTTAATGTAACTAAGAGAGTCAAGATGAGGGCACCGGGGACTATTTGAGGTTGAATGACAACAAGATGAATAGGGGATTTTTAGTAGGTGAAATGCCTGTATGACGTGTGATTGTTGAGGTTGATTCCCTGACTAGGTTGTGAGGATCAAATTAGGATAGATTGTGGGGGTACTTCATTGTTAATCATTAACAAACAAAACTCAAAACAACTTTCAAACCCCATCTGTCCTTTTCACTCCGCAGAAGAGTAACAGTGGTTCTGTTCGATTCAGCAACGATCTGGACTGTACAAGTGAAAAAGGAATAATTACAGAGACAGTTGGTATGTAATGGTCACAGAATCCAGAACAGAGAAGCTTCCTGCTGATAAAAATGGTGGCGACTCAGGTTCAATTCCCACCACTGCCTATAGGAGTTTGTACGTTCTCCCCGTGACTGTGTGGGTTTCCTCTCACAGTCCAAAGACGTACCAGTTGGTAGGTTAATTGGTCATTGTAAATTGTCCTGTGATTAGGCTAGGATTAAATTGGGGATTGCTGGGTGGCCCGAAATGTCTATTCCGCGCTATTTTCCAATTTGAAAAAAAGAACCAATGGTTGATATTTATTAAGGTATTGGATGGCAGTGGACTAAAAATCATTCATGTGCTGATAAAGGAATTCAATCTGTCTACTGAAACCCCAGCTGGTTTTGCTCTAAACTTGAACCAGAGCTCCCTCTGCTGGCATTGTGGTCACAAAGCCTAACACAAGAGCTTCTGCAGTCACTGGAAATCCTGAGTAACGCCCACAAAATGCTGGAAGAACTCAGCAGGAAAGGCAGCAGCCGTGGAAAGCAAGAAAGTGTCGATGTTTCAGACCAAGGCCTGCTGAGCTGCTCCAGCATTTTGTGTGTCTTACAATTTTAAAAAAAATCGTTCACATCTTAAGTTCTTCCAAAGCATTTGCATCAAGAAAATGAGTGTAGTCACTGTTGTGATGTAGAACTTAAAATCTTATAAATAGAAAAATTCCAGAGCATAGGAACAGAATTAGGCCATTCGGCCCATTGAGTCTGCCCTGCCATTCCATCATGGCTGATTTATTTGTATATTATATATACAAGTTACTAACCTTCAACCTATGCTTTAGTTACCCATAATCCTAAAATGTGCTGATCTTCCATTGTTACCAGTTCCCTGACAATTATACTGAAATAATTTCATAACTTTATTGCCTCATATTAGTCCTTCAGGCACCTCCCCTTCCCAGCAGATTCACCATTCCCTGGAATATTACTGTTGCAGTTGGCCACACCCTTCCCTATGCAGCGCTGTGGATGACCATGGCCTTTGCTACAAGCACTCAAGCCTTTGAGCATTCTTCCTCTCACTTACGAGTCTATAAGCTAATTTTTTGCAGCTGGACATGTGTCCAAATCTTTACCTGCTTTTATTCTATTTCCCTTAATAAGATTAAGATTGCCGTGCTGACCAGCAATTCCCTGATTTGTCCGCAGCCTAATCAAAGGACAATTTACAAAGATCAATCAACTGGTAGATGTGGGAGGAAACCAGAGCACCTGGAGGAACCCATCCATCCCACAGGGAGAAAGTACAAACTCCTTACAGACAGTGGCGGGAATTGAACCCCAGTCACCTGTACTGTAAAGCGTTGTGCTAACCATTATGGTACCGTGCCACTCCATGAAAATGGACAGTCAACACTCAACTCTTCAGGACTGATGAAGTAGACCCAAAAACCTTGACTGTCAGTTTCCCTCCATGGATGCTACCTGAGCCAGTGACTTCCCCCAGCATTTTGTGTGTTGCTCCAGATTCCAACACTGGTGATCTCTCGCTCTTCCGTGTCCCCAACAGCCTTGCAAACTTTGAGTGACAAAATGCTTCCTGATGTGACACCTGTAAGGCTTGGTTTTAATTTCAAGGTTAATTTTGTTTGTCTTGGACTATCCCCTCCAAATAAATTTAATCTTCTCTAGCCTATTAACTCATATTAAACACTGCAATAAGAGCACCTCCTTAATCTTCTGCATTGAAGGGAACCATGGTTAGTCTATACAATGTAGCTGCACAACTTTCCCAATTTAGCCAAGGTATAATTCTGTCAAATCTGTTTACCATATTTACAAGACCAATAGGTTCTTACCGAGATGCAACTCAATTCAGATGTAAAATTTTTTAAATGGTTTTTGTAATTCCTAACAAAGTTGTGTATTAATTACAGGCATTCTCCTTGTACTTTACAAATTAAAATATTTATTCTGTTTTGGCATAAAGTTAACGGAGAATTACCATGACTAGCCAAGTGGATTCCATGTGGTGGAAACAAAAATTAGGAAGAAATGTCAGCTGAAAGACCACATACTTTGGTAGTTTTTCTTCTACTTGTCTATTTCTTGGTCAAATTAATGACTCGTGACTTTCCTTCCACAGACTTGCAGATGGTAACAGAGATCAATAAATCCCAAGTTGTCCAAAACATCCCAAGTACTCAGTTGACTAACCATGCAGGGAATGACATGAGCAACGATGAAAGTTTGTATGAAGAAGTGAGAGACATCCATTGGAACACAAACAGGGGAAGTCTAAGTGTACTGAAGCCAGATTGTACCAACCGATCTGAGGAAGTGCCCTCAGCAGAATTAAACTGTAACTCTGAGGTGAGGGAGCCTACAAGCGAGGAAACACAAGAACCGATTTATGCAAGAGTGGTCAAACAGAGGAACAAAGAGCATCAATCATTTGTTCAGGAGAGACCTAAAGTTGAAGATGAAGAGATGGTGGATGAGGCGCCACCAATCCCAAACAAGCATTTAGACGATGATGATTCAGCTCCATGATAAAGATATGAGGTAACAAAATCATTCCAATACAAGTCTATTTCAGCCGGTAAATCCTCCACCCAATAAAGCGTGGACAGCAAGGGAAGCAAGAGTATGTTTAGGTTTCCCTCTAAGGAAAGACTTGATGCCCAAGGCTAACAGATGTTTATAGATCATCATGCATCTTCTTCTTCATCTGCTGCCATGATTTTTTCCATAATCCTATCAGCTGGAGGGAGGAGGGGCAGAGATTCCAAGATTCTGGCCTTGTAATGTTGAAGGAACTTCAATTATATCAAATCAGTAACAATTAGGTACTTAGATGGAAATCTATAAAGTCCCAGGACTCACACCACCTGGCACTCAACGTCAGTAAGACGAAAGAGCTGATTGTGGACTTCAGGAAGGCTAAGATGAAGGAACACATACCAATTCTCATAGAGGGATCATAAGTGGAGAGAGTAAGCAGTTTCAAGTTCCTGGGTGTCAAGATCTCTGACAATCTAACCTGGTCCCAACATATTGATGTAGTTATAAAGAAGGCAAGACAGTGGCTATACTTCATTAGGAGTTTGAAGAGGTTTGGCATGACAACAAATACACTCAAAAACTTATATAGTTGTACCGTAGAGAATATTCTGACAGGCTGCATCACTGTCTGGTATGGAGGGGCTACTGCACAGGACTGAAGGAAGCTGCAGAGGGTTGTAAATTTAGTCAGCTCCATTTTGGGTACTAGCTTACAAAGTACCCAGGACATCTTTAGGGAGTGGTGTCTCAGAAAGGCAGTGTCCATTATTAAGGACATCCAGCACCCAGGGCATACCCTTTTCTGTTACCATCAGGGAGGAGGTACAGAAGCCTGAAGGCACACACTCAGCGATTCAGGAACAGCTTCTTCCCCTCTGCCATCTGATTCCTAAATGGACATTGAATCCATGGACACTACCTCACTTTTCTTAATATACAGTATTTCTGTTTTTTCACACTTTTTAAAAAATCTATTCAATATATGTATACTATAATTGATTTACTTGTTTATTTTTTTTCTTCTAAATTATGTATTGCATTGAAGTAATATCCCTTACGTATTGGAGGCTGACCTGTTAGATACTATTATGAGTACGAATCCTTTGATTAAGGGTTCTATTGGAAGAATTTATAATTTATTTTTACAATGGGATAAGCGTCCTTTATCTAAGATTAAACAGGATTGGGAAAAGGACCTTAATTTGACTTTTATGACGGAGGATTGGATGCGGATATTGAAGTTGGTTAACTCTTCTTCAATTTGTGCTAGCCATTCATTGATTCAATTTAAAATTGTACATGGTTATCATTTGATGAAGGAGAGACTTTCTAAAATCTTTCCTAATGTTGATAGTCATTGTGATAGATGTAAAACTGAGATAGCTACTCTGACACATATGTTTTGGTCTTGTTCTATATTGGAACAGTTCTGGAAGTCGGTTTTCCAAACAAGTTCTAAAACACTTAAAATTAATTTACAACCTAATAAATTAACTGTGCTGTTTGAAATAATTCCTCAAAATATTCATGGTATTTCTGTGTCTGACCAACATGTTATTGCATTTGTTACATTGATAGCTAGGAGGGCCATTTTGCTGAAGTGGAAGAATACATCAGCTCCCACTTTGTCACAATGGTTCTCTCAAGTGATGCTATGTCTTAGTTTGGAGAAAATTAGAAGTCGGACCTTTGAACCTTTATTTGATTTTGAGAAAAGATGGGGCTCATTTGCTCGTTATTATCATTTGAGTTAATTGATATAATTTTTCCACGATCTAATTGTAATTTTTTTTAGTATATTTTCTTTTCTTGCTGGCGGTTTGATGTTTATTTTTAGAAGCTTTTTGTATGACGCATGGCTCCGGGGTTGTTAATAACTTTCACGTCACATGCTGGTGATAATAAACCTGATTCTGATTCTGATTCAAGAACATTTACTATCCCTCAACCATCAGGTTCTTGAACAAAAGTGGATAACTACACTCACTTGCCCCATCATTGAAATATTCCTACAACCAATGATCTCACCTTAAGGACTCCTTATCTCATGTTTTCGCTATTTATTGCTATTTATTTATATTTGCATTTGCACAGTTTGTTGTCTTCTGCACTCTGGTTGATCTTTCATTGATCCTGTTATAGTTCCTATTCTATAGATTTGCTGAGTATGCCCGCAGGGAAATGAATCTCAGGGGTGTATATGGTGATATATATGTACTCTGATAATATGTACTTCCCACTGCTGCCTGTAAGGAGTTTGTACATTCTCCCCATGACCGCATAGGTTTCCTCTGGGTGCTCTGGTTTCCTCCCACAGTCCAAAGATGCACCGGTTCGTAGGTCAATTGGTCATTGTAAATTGTCCTGTGATTGGACTAGGGTTAAGTAGGGGGTTGCTGGGCAGTGCAGCTTGAAGGGCTGGAAGAGCCTGTTCCATGTTGTACCTCTAAATAAATAAATAAGATTTACTTTGAACTTCGAATTTTTGGAATTTACTTTGAACTAACAATCCAGCATTCAAATCTCACTATGGCGGCTGTGGAATTTAAAATTCGGTAAACATATGATTTTATTTTTCAATTTGTAGTCATTATCACTAGATTATTGTAAGAACCCACCTGGTTCACTGCCCACGTTGACAGTGTTGTTGCTTTTGAATGTCCTGAGGGGCTGGTGATTTTGTATGAAGTGGTGTTCATTATCTCTTCATTTGGTTTCCCACATATATTAGAAGGTGAACTGTTAACTAGACGACTCTTGACCTGGTCAGATGGATTTTGTTTACCCTTTTCCTAAACAACAGGATTTGTTCTTAAAAGGCATTTAAGGAAAACATAATCAACTAGTAACTGCTGTTCCATTTTTTTTTACTTCAAACAGCATTGCAGACCACACAGAATCTGTCTGCAAAATATGTAATTTCCTTTTGATGTAAGTTCATAAAATAGCTAAAGGAGAGGAGTGACAGGGGACCACAAACCCTGTTGGGATACAAGGATACAGACAGGCACTCTGACAAGAGGTGTCTATTGGTGGTCCTGAGATCGTGGGTGAATGCTTGCACTTTCAGAAAGGTTGCATTGTTGGCATTTGCAGTGACTTCCCTTGGGCTGATGACAAAGTAGGTTGCAGAGATGCGGTGAGTTCCTGGATACAGCAATGGGTGCCAAAGGCCAGCAATCACCCTGATACCGGGAAGATGAGAGAGACCGTGACTCTCACCTTGATGAGCAGAGCAATCAATGTTCAAAGTCAATGTATTATCAAGGTACATGTGTGTCACCGCGTACACCATTGAGATCTGTTTTCTTTATAGAATAATAACTATAACAGAATCAAGGAAAGATCGCCCAACTTGGATGTTCAACCAGAATGCAGAGGACAACAAACTGCGCAAATACAAAAAGAAATAAGTAATAATATAATATAAACAAGCAATAAACATCAAGAACCTGAGATGACGAGTCCTTGAAAGTGAGTCCATAGGTTGTGGGAACATTTCAGTGATGGGGTGAGTGAAGTTGAGTGAAGCTTTCCCCTCTGGTTCCAGAGCCTGATGGTTGAGGGCTAGTAACTGTTCCTGGATCTGGTGCTGTGAGTCCTGAGGCTCCTGCACCTCCACCTTGGTGGCAGCAGTGAGAAGAGAGCATGTCCTGGGTGGTGGGGGTCCCTGAAAATGGATGCTGCTTTCCTGCGACAGTGTTTCATGCAGATATGCTCAATGGTGTGGAGGGCTTTAACTGTGATGGGCTGAACTGTATCCATTACTTTTTGTAGAATTTTCTGTTCAAAGGCATTGGTATTTCCATACCAGGCTGTGATGCAGCCAGTCAGTATACTCTTCATTACACATCTATAGAAGTTTGTCAAAGTTTTAAGTGCCATGCTGAATCTTTGCAAACTCCTAAGGAAGTAGATGTGCTGTCATGCTGTCTTTTAAATTGCACGTATGTGCTGGGCCCAGGGCAGGTCCCCCGAAATGATATCATCAAGGAATTTAAGGCTGCTGATTCTCTCCACCTCTAATCCTTCAATGAAAATGAACTCATGGACCTCTGATTTCCTTCTCCTAAAGTCAATAATCAGCTCCTTGGTCTTGCTGACATTGAGTAAGAGGTTGTTGTTATGGCACCACTCTGTCAGATTATCAATCTTCCAGATAGGGCTGATAGATTTTGGGTTTGGGGATGGGGGGGGGCGGGGGGGCGGGTGTCACAGTTCTCAAACAGAACAAAACCTGCATTTTGAATTTTGTAAATATCACACTTTATTAGTCCTGTCTGTCCTGAAGAATGAAAACCCCAGATCTCCCACTGGGTGCCAGGGCCCCCAGGCATGAATACTGCATATTTAACATAGAGTGATACAAACTTTCAACAAAGTGGCTTTTAGTCATGGTCATAGTCATAGTCATACTTTATTGATCCCGAGGGAAATTGGTTTTCGTTACAGTTACACCATAAATAATTAAATACTGCAGTAATAAAACCATAAATAATTAAATAGTAATATGTAAATTATGCCAGGAAATGTCCAGGACCAGCCTATTGGCTCAGGGTGTCTGACCCTCCAAGGGAGGAGTTGTAAAGTTTGATGGCCACAGGCAGGAATGACTTCCTATGACGCTCTGTGTTGCACCTCGGTGGAATGAGTCTCTGGCTGAATGTACTCCTGTGCCCAACCAGTACATTATGTAGTGGATGGGAGACATTGTCCAAGATGGCATGCAACTTGGACAGCATCCTCTTTTCAGACACCACCGTCAGAGAGTCCAGTTCCATCCTCACAACATCACTGGCCTTACGAATGAGTTTGTTGATTCTGTTGGTGCCTGCTACCCTCAGTCTGCTGCCCCAGCACATAACAGCAAACATGATAGCACTGGCCATCACAGACTCGTAGAACATCCTCAGCATCGTCCGGCAGATGTTAAAGGACCTCAGTCTCCTCAGGAAATAGAGACGGCTCTGACCCTTCTTGTAAACAGCCTCAGTGTTCTTTGACCAGTCCAGTTTATCATCAATTCATATCCCCGGGTATTTGTAATCCTCCACCATGTCCACACTGACCCCCTGGATGGAAACAGGAGTCACCGGTACCTTAGCTCTCCTCAGGTCTACCACCAGCTCCTTAGTCTTTTTCACATTAAGCTGCAGATAATTCTGCTCACACCATGTGACAAAGTTTCCTACCGTAGCACTGTACTCACCCTCATCTCCCTTGCTGATGCATCCAACTATGGCAGAGTCATCAGAAAACTTCTGAAGATGACAAGACTCTGTGCAGTAGTTGAAGTCCGAGGTGTAAATGGTGAAGAGAAAGGGAGACAAAACAGTCCCCTGTAGAGCCCCAGTGCTGCTGATCACTCTGTCGGACACACAGTGTTGCAAGCACACGTACTGTGGTCTGCCAGTCAGGTAATTAAGAATCCATGATACCAGGGAAGCATCCACCTGCATCGCTGTCAGCTTCTCCCCCAGCAGAGCAGGGCGGATGGTATTGAACACACTGGAGAAGTCAAAAAACATGACCCTCACAGTGCTCGCTGGCTTGTCCAGGTGGGTGTAGACACAGTTCAGCAGGTAGACGACGGCATCCTCAACTCCTAGTCAGGGCTGGTAGGCGAACTGGAGGGGATCTAAGTGTGGCCTGACCATAGGCCGGAGCAGCTCCAGAACAAGTCTCTCCAGGGTCTTCATGATGTGGGAGGTCAATGCCACCGGTCTGTAGTCATTGAGGCCGCTGGGGCACGGCATCTTCGGCACAGGGACGAGGCAGGACATCTTCCACAGGAACCCTCCGGAGCCCCAGGCTCAGGGTGAATACATGGCGAAGTACTCCACATAGCTGAGGGGCACAGGCTTTGAGCACCCTGGTACTGACACCATCCGGTCCTGCAGCCTTGCTTGGGTTGAGACGTTTCAGCTGTTGTCTCAGCTGTTCAGCTGTGAAGCCCACCGTGGTGGTTTCGTGTGGGGGAGGGGTATAGTCATGAGAGCAGGGTGGGGGACTGTGAGGGGGGGTAGGAGGGGAGAGTGGAATATGTGTTGGTTGGGGGCCGACAACAGATGACATGTGTGGGATGGGCAGGGGTCACAATGTCAAATCTGTTAAAGAACAGGTTAAGTTCGTTGGCACTGTCCACACTGCCTTCAGCTCCACTGTTGCTAGTTTGCCGGAACCCAGTGATGGTCCTCATCCCCCTCCAGACCTCTCTCATGTTGTTCTGCTGGAGTTTCCACTCAAGCTTCCTCCTGTACCTGTCTTAGCCTCCCTGATCCTGGCTTTCAGGTCCCTCTGTATTGCCCTCAGCTCCTCCCAGTTTCCATCTCTAAACGCCCTCTTTTTAGCGTTCAGGATGTCCTTAATGTCCTTTGTCACCCATGGATTGTTATTTGAATAACAAAGGACAGTTCTTGTTGGAACATTGCAGTCCACACAGAAGTTGATGTAATCAGTGATACACTCTGTGAGCCCATCAATATCCTCTCCATGTGGCTCACAGAGTGCCTGCCAGTCTGTCACCTCAAAACAACCCTGGAGCGCCTCATAAGCCTCCTCCGACCATTTCCTCACTGTCCTCGAGATTGCAGGTTTACTCTTCACCAGAGGCACGTAGCAGGGTTTTAGATGCACCAGGTTGTGATCTGACCTTCCCAGTGGGGAGAGGGGAGAGGAGCTGAATGCATCCTTAACGTTAGCTTACATCAAATCCAGAATCCTCTCCCCTCTGGTTGTACAGCTCACATACTGCGAGAAGTTGGGCAGTGTTCTAGCCATGGTAACATGGTTGAAGTCACCCGAGATGGTAATGACGGCACTCGGGTGCTGGGTTTGTAATCTGGCTATGACGGTGTAAATGATGTTACACGCCGATGTCGGTTGGCAGAGGGAGGGATGTACACAACAACCACAATTGCATGTGAGATTTCCCTTGACAAATAATATGGCCGGAGTCCAACAGCAAAAAGTTCAATATTCGGGCTGCAGACACGTTCCTTGACGGTAATATGCCCAGGATTGCACCATCTGTTGTTTACCAGAACCGCAAGCCCCCCTCCTTTACGCCTACTGCTCTCAGTGCAATTCCAGTCAGCTCGAACGGTCTGGAAGCCCTCTATGGAAACGCTTTGATCGGGTATGTCCTCGTGCAGCCACGTCTTAGTGAAGCACATGACACTGCTCTCCCGAAATGTTCTCTGACTCCTGACAAGCGCCGTCAATTCGTCCACTTTATTCTTCAGCGATCTCACATTTCCCATGATGAGAGAGGGGAGACACGGCTTATAACTTCTCTTCTCCATAAGTCTCTGTTTTCTTGACCCGGTCCTCTTCCCTTGCTTTTTTGATCCCCCTCTGCATCCTCTGTTGTTTTCCTCCAGATTTCAGCCGGGATGTCCGCCGCTCTGTTCGCTAAGCCGGCTGGCAAGAGCGCAATCAGCTGGTCCCTGGAATAAACAATGCGACCATATTGCTGCCCCGCTAATGAGACGTGTCCGACTGTAACTATTTCCAGCGCTAAAAACCTAAGTAAAACTCTCTCCACCAGCATGTTAGAGAGGGTGCAGCTTCAACGTGTTATCGTGAGAAAAAAATACAACAAATAACCTAAGTTAAAAAGTTTAAAAAGTAAGAAACTAAATGGAGCAACTGTAACAGGCTGCATGCACGACCGGCTCATGCAGCCTGTTACAGTTGTAAGAGGTTGTTGTTATGGCACCACTCTGTCAGATTATCAATCTTCCTGGTAGGGTTGATAGGCTTGGGGGGGTGTCATAGTTCTCAGACATAATCTGCATTTTGAATTTTGTAAATATCACACTTTATTGGTCCTGCCTGTCCTGAAGAATGAAAACCTCAGATCTCCCACTGGGTGCCAGGGCTGCCAGAAATGAACACTGCATATTTAACACAGAGTGATACAAACTTTCAACAAAGTGGCTTTTTACTTTGACACTGTGAAATCAAAAACCTTTCTCTGCCTGTTTTAATGCTCTTCTTTCTGACCTTTCTGCCAGGTTTTATCACAGCATGCCCAGAGCATGAATCTTTATTTCATGGAGAATTTGGACAATCCTACAGAACGGGCAAACCTACTGTTGATGCATTCTTGGTGTCATGGCTCTGGAGAGTAGTGTAAGTTCCATGTGGACACAGGGCCACTTTAGTCAATGTGGTTCTTGAACCTTCCTTTACATTTGTGTCTGCAAATGCTGAATGTATTCAGCAAGATTCAAGATTCAAATGTATTTATTTATCACAAGTACATTGAAACATACAGTGAAATGCGTCATTTGCGGTAACAGTCGACACAATCCGAGGTTGTGCTGGGGGCTGCCTTCAAGTGTCGTCACACATTCCAGTGCCAACGATGCCCGACAGAACTCAACAGCAACAAAACAACAGCAGCAGCCGAACCGGCCCCACTCCTCCCTCCCTCCCACATACACAGTCCCGTAACATGAAGACCGTCTGTCCTCTTTGGTCTGCAGGTCGGACACACAGACATCGGGTCTTTGACTACCGCAGAGTGGGCTCGCAAAAATTCATGGGCACGGAGCTCCAGTCAATGGGACTCGACCCCTGGGCCTCGGTCCTCGGCATCAACACCAGCACCCACCAATCACTGAACACCTCGAACTCCAGAATTGCTGATGATGGGACTCAAGCCCTAGGCCTCGAACTCCGGACTCGCCGATTCGCAAACCCATTAGAAATGAGCACCACAGTATCGTACTGGAAGTAAATTCACATTGAGCAATATAGTTGATGTTGAAGCTAAATTCATAATAAACTGCTTGAATGTTTCAACATCTACTGTTCAATCCCAATACAGTTTCCGTTGTATAAACCTGTCCCACCCTGTACAGTCTTGATATATTCCAGTTGTATCTTGGCTCATGTTCAGCCCTGAGTTAAAAGACCTATGCCAGGACTTTACAAAGTAATTCAGACTGTCACTCTGATAAATGCAGTATTGTTGGAGATATAGTGCTTCACGATTCATCTACCTGGATATTAACGATCAAGTGCCCAGGTAGTAAGTATTCTCGTGATGTCAATCTTCTCTTGACCAAGAGTGTGTGACTTGTTATTATTCCTGATGCTATTTTTGGATTTTGTTGTAAGTAAAGAAATCATTTTATTTGTGTACAAGTTGCTGCTTTTCAATGTAATATATTGTTTATAGGATGCTGAAAGGTAATAGTATGATGAAATTATTGAGAAGACTTACATTTTGTGTATGTTTGCATCTAGCTGGTTCTGACTCAGCCCATGGGGCTGGGATGATTTGGATTCTGTTCCTGTCCTGATCTGACTTACTGGTGGATCACCTGCCCTCAGCTCAGAATTCCTGCTGTTGCTCATCTCTGAATGCAGACATGTTCAAACATGAGGCTCTGAGATAAACAGCACGTTGGTGTTCAGTGCTTGGGCTGAGGTGTGAGAGAATGATTACTTAACTGATGCATGCTATCAGGAGTTCAAATGCCTGCAGGGGAATTCTTCAATTCCTCACTCTGGACTCTTACCTCTTCTTCTCACCTCCCCTGGGTCCCCTCCTCCTTCCCTTTCTTCCTTGGTCCACTCTCCTCTCCTATCAGATTCCTTCTTCTCCAGACCTTTGCCTTTTCCACCTATCACCTCCCAGCTTCTTACTTCATCCCATCCCCCCCACCCACCTATCTTCACCTATCACCTTCCAGCTTGTCCTCCTTTCTCTCTCCTCACCCTTTTACTCCTTCCTTTCCAGTCTTGATGAAGGGTCTTGGCCTGAAACATCGACTATTTACACATTTGCAATGAGTCTGCCTAACCTGCTGAGTTCCTCCAGCATTTTGTATGTGTTGCTCTAGATTTCCAGAATCTGTAGAATCTCTTGTGTTTATGATCTGTGGGGAAAGGTTGGGTGGGGAAGGGTTGGGTGGGTGGGAGGAACTGTGAATATGTTATTGGTGTGTTTGAACCTGGATATTAATAGTCTTCTCTGTGAATGTATTGTGCAATCTTAAATTTTCTGTTTCAGCTTACAACATGAGACAACAAAATAAAACCTTGCATTATTGTCCAATCTTGATTTCCTGCGGTGTAGCCTAGATTGTTGACACTGAGTAATAATTTATAGAATCATTAAAATTAGCAATCAATTTGCTCAGTTATCTCATTTCTGACCAAAAATCTCTTCAGCAGAATTAGAATCAGAATCAGGTTTAATATCACTGACATATGTCATAAAATTTGTTCCTAAAATGTTGAGTGTGTGGCTTCAGACTCCTATACCTCCTCCTTGATGGCAGCAATGAGAAGAGGGCATGTGCTGGGTGATGGGGGTCCTTAATGATGTACGCTGCCTTTTTGAGGCATTGCCTTGTGAAGGTGTCCTTGATACTGGGGAGGCTGGTGTCCTTGATGGAGCTGGTTGAGTTTACAACTTTCTGCAGCTTTTTCCGAATCTGTGCAGTGGCCCCTCCATACCGAATGGCGATGCAGCCAGCTAGAAAGCTCTCCACAGTAGCAGAAATTTACGAGGGTCTTCGGTGACATACCAAGTCTCCTCAAACTCTGGATGAAATATAGTTGCTGTTTTACCTTCTCTGTAACTTCCTCAATATGTGGAGCCCAGGATTGATCCTCAGAGGTGTTGACACTCAAGAACTTGAAACTGCTCACCCTTTCCATTTCTGGTTCCTTGATGAAGTCTGGTGTGTGTTTTCACAGCTTTCCTTTCCTGAAGCCTGCAGTCCATTCCTTGGCCTTACTGACGTTGAGTGCAAGATTATTGCAACAACACTCAACCAGCTGATCTAACTCAGTCCTGTGCATCACAATCTGAAATTCTGCCAGCAATAGTTATGCCATGATTTCAGATGGTGACAATGAGAAATTGCACTTTCTATTGTACAATGCCAACATAAAGTACATTTTAAATGTAGCATTGTTTTTTTTCTGCTCGTACTACCCTGTGTGTCAATGAGTTAATTCTCGTCACTGTCTGAGCTTAAAACAAACCCCTCTTTTTTCATTCCTTCGGGTAATTCTTTCTAGGTCCCTCATAATGTCATCAACCTTCTGAACCTTTCGCAAACAAAATAGCTCCATCTTAGGATGATTATCTCCAGTGGAACTGACTGCATATACAATGGCTGGAGATTGAATTGTCACTGGGTGTAAGAGTGCCAAGCATAGAGATTTAAAAATATTCTGACAAAACAGAACTTCTTACTCTGTTACAATGTACCTTCACTTGAGTTGAGAATCATTATAATTAAATGGGAACTATTTACTTATTTATTGTTTATTTATTGAGATACAACACAGAATAGACCCCTCCAGACCTGTGAGCCGTGCTGGCCAACAACCCAAGATTAACCCTAGCCTAATAGTGTCACTAACCGCTACACTACTGTGGGTGCACAAGTTCAACTGCAGGCTGATTTTGCTGTCTGTGTAGAGAGTCCACTGATAACATGGCACCTTTCATCTTCTGTTGATTGACTGGGTTATCAGAAAATGTATTCATCAGATCCCTGTCACAGTGGCCAACTCAACAGGTGATTGGCGAGATTACTCCTTCCTTCCTGATCACAACAACTCCAGAGTAAAGAGCATGGTCGTTTAAAGCCAAACTTTGCTCTCCTTTGGTGGCTGTCACCACACCATCTCATTCCTCTTTCTTCTCACTTATGTGAGGCTGAAGCTGAAGTTCATGCTGTCCTGTTTAGCCGTTGGATGTGAATCTTACCTGTATATTCTCTGGACCATTTGGCCTTGAATACGAAGTGATCAGCTCAGAAGTGATCATCTTAACTGTGTTAGCCTTCCATTGGTCTTAGTAAGAGTCAATAGATTGCAGACCTACACCACATCTTATAGAATATATTGACTGAAACTTCACATCTTCCTGGAATGCTTCTTGTAATATTTGTAAATTAATTAATTTTTTCCTCTGAGTTTGGGTGGGACTAAAACAAGAGGTCATGGGTTAAGGGTGAAAGGTGAAAAGTTTTAAGGGAAACATTAGGGGAAACGTCTTCACTCAGAGGGTGATAAGAGTGTGGAATGAGCTGCCAGTGCAAGTGGTGCATGCAAGCTCTATTTCAAAGTTTAAGAGAAGTTTGGATAGGTACATGGATGGTAGCGGTATAAAGGGCTATGGTCCTGGTGCAGGTCGATGGGAATAGAGAGTTTAAATATTTTGTTATGGACTAGATGGGCTGAAGGGCCTGTTTCTGTGCTGTACTTCTCTATGACTCCATAAGTGGCAGAAGAAAGGAGGCCATTTCAGGTTGGCTGCTGTAACAAAAATTATTTCAAAATTCGTTATGTTTTCTTTTCTCATTCTCATATATATTCGCAAACAAAGAGGACACTGCATGCTGCCAGAAGAAAGCACTTTATTAGAACTAGCACAAATGCAATACAGACAGAAAAACAGACGTCTACGGTAGTAGGTGTGGAGAAATCAAAATAATACTTACCATCCACTAGACAAGCCGATCTCTGCAATGTTAGAGGGGAGCCACAGATGCAGCAATCTCTCCCCCCCAATTATCCCAACCGGTACATCTTTGGACTATGGGAGGAAACCAGAGCACCCAGAGGAAACCCATGCACTCCACGGGAAGGACGTACAGAGACTCCTTACAGAAGGGCACTAGAAGTGAACTCTGAACTCCATCTCACCCTGAGCTGAATAGCTAACCACTATGCTACTGTGGTGTGCTGACATACTCTAACTCTCCTGATGTGCTTGTCCCTATCTTTGTAGCACTAGCACCAGCCATGACCTAGTTTAAGACAAGGATCCCCACTGCACACAGAAAATGTCCCTTTTTTAAACCCTTTAAGATTCCTTCAAAGTGTAACCTAATTATCTCTCCCGTACTTTTCTATCCCTTGGTGGTACCAGCTGCACCCTCTTATCTCTTATGACCTTCAGCCCAGACACATAATTTAGGAAAACAAGGACTACAGGTGTATAAGGAGGAAAACTTTCTTCACCGGCATCTCATATTAATGATGTGCATTCAAAATAGAGACAAAACATTGGTCAATAAAAGGGAAAACAGGTCATTACCACATTCCAACCCAACACCATTTTGTCATCAAACTTCCATTTTATTTTGGCATGTACCAAGGGGGAGTCATATTTAACTCTTTCCTTCCAGCTGCCAGCCAGTGACTAGTGGTGTTCTGCAGGGGCTTGTGCTGGGTCTGCTATTTTTCACATTGTTTGTTAATGATCTGGTTGATGGAATCGATGGCTTTTTGGACAGGTTTGTGGATGATACAAAGGCAGGTGGTGGGCCCTGTAGTTTTGAGGAACATCTTGGACGGGTTAGGAGAATGGCAAAGAAGTGGCAGATGGAATACAGTGTAAGGAAGTGTATAGTCATGCATTGTGGTAAAAATAATCTGCAGCTGGATCTTCAACTTCCTCACAGACAGGAGCCAGTCTGTAAAAATAGGAGACAAGCTCTCCTCTACAATCACCCTGAGCACTGGTGCCCCACAAGGCTGTGTACTCAGCCCCCTGCTGTACTCATTGTACACCCATGATTGTGTAGCAAAGTTTCCATCAAACTCAATATATAAGTTTGCTGATGACACAACAATTGTAGGCCGTATCTTGGGCAATGATGAGTTTGAGTACAGAGAGGAAATTAAGAACCTGATGGCATGGTGTGAAGACAATAACCTATCCCTCAACATCAGCAAGATGAAGGAATTGGTTGTTGACTTCAGAAGGAGTAGCGGACCGCACGACCCAATTTACATCGGTGGTGCGCAAGTGGAACAGGTCAAAAGCTTTAAGTTCCTTGGGGTCAATATCACAAATGACCTGACTTAGTCCAATCAAGCAGAGTCCACTGCCAAGAAGGCCCATCAGCGCCTTAACTTCCTGAGAAAACTAAAGAAATTCGGCCTGTCCCCTAAAACGCTCACTAATTTTTATAGATGCACCGTAGAAAGCATTCTTCTAGGGTGCATCACAACCTGGTATGGAAGTTGTACTGTCCAAGACCGGAAGAAGCGGCAGAAGATCGTGAACACGGGGGCACATCACACAAACCAATCTTCTGTCCTTGGACTCACTTTACACCGCACGCTGTCGGAGCAGTGCTGCCAGGATAATCAAGGACACGACCTACCCAGCCAACACACTTTTTGTCCCTCTCCCCTCCGGGAGAAGGCTCAGGAGCTTGAAGACTCATATGGCCAGATTTGGGAACAGCTTCTTTCCAACTGTGATAAGACTGCTGAACGGATCCTGACCAGGATCTGGGCCGTCCCCTCCAAATATCTGGACCTGCCTCTCAGTATTTTTTTGCACTACCTTACTTTCACTTTTCTATTTATGATTTATAATTTAAATTTTTACTATTTACTATCGATTTGTAATCCAGGGAGTGTGAAGCGCAGAATCAAATATCGCTGTGATGATTGTACGCTCTAGTATCAATTGTTTGGCGACAATAAAGTAAAGTAAAGTCAGTATGGACTATTTTCTGAGTAGGGATGAATCCAGGAATTGGAAGTGCAAAGGGACTTGGGAATCCAAGTGTGGGATTCTCTAACGATTAACTGGTAGGTGAGTCGGTAGTAAAGAAGCTAAATGCAATGTTAACATTCATTTTGAGAGGACCAGAATACAAAAGCAAGAATGTAATCCTGAGGCTCTATAAGGCAATGGCCAGACCATATTTAGAGTATTGTGAGCAGTTTTGGGCCCAATATCAAAGAAAAAATGTGCTGGCATTGGAGAGGGTCCAGAAGGTGTTTATAAGAATAATCCACCGGTTAATGTATGAGGAGCATTTGATGGCTCTGGGCCTGTACTCACTGAGGTTTTGAAGAATGAGGGGAGATCTCATTGAAAATCCTAGATAGATTGCAACACGAGGAATTCTGCAGATGCTGGAAATTCAAGCAACACACATCAAAGTTGCTGGTGAACACAGCAGGCCAGGCAGCATCTCTAGGAAGAGGTACAGTCAACGTTTCGGGCCGAGACCCTTCGTCAGGACTAACTGAAGGAAGAGCTAGTAAGAAATTTGAAAGTGGGAGGGGGAGGGGGAGATCCAAAATGATAGGAGAAGACAGGAGGGGGAGGGATGGAGCCAAGAGCTGGACAGGTGATTGGCAAAAGGGATATGAGAGGATCATGGGACAGGAGGCCTAGGGAGAAGGAAAAGGGGGAGGGGGGAAAAACCCGGAGGACGGGCAAGGGGTATAGTGAGAGGGACAGAGGGAGAAAAAGGAGAGTGAGAGAAAGAATGTGTGTATATAAATAAATAACGGATGGGGTACAAAGGGGAGGTGGGGCATTAGTGGATGTTAGAGAAGTCAATGTTCATGCCATCAGGTTGGAGGCTACCCAGACTGAATATAAGGTGTTGTTCCTCTAACCTGAGTGTGGCTTCATCTTTACAGTAGAGGAGGCCATGGACAGACATATCAAAATGGGAATGGGATGTGGAATTAAAATGTGTGGCCACTGGGAGATCCTGGTTTCTCTGGCGGACAGAGCGTAGCTGTTCAGCAAAACGATCTCCCAGTCTGTGTCGGGTCTCGCCAATATATAGAAGGCAACATCGGGAGCACCGGACGCAGTATGTCACCCCAGCCGACTCACAGGTGAAGTGTCGCTCACCTGGAAGGACTGTCTGGGGCCCTGAATGGTGGTAAGGGAGGAAGTGTAAGGGCATGTGTAGCACTTCTTCTGCTTACAAGGGTAAGTGCCAGGAAGGAGATCAGTGGGGAGATGGGGGGGACGAATAGACAAGGGAGTCACGTAGGGAGCGATCCCTGCAGAATGCAGAGAGAGGGGGGGTGAGAAAGATGTGCTTAGTTGTGGGATCCCATTGGAGGTGGCAGAAGTTACAGAGAATAATATGTTGGACCTGGAGGCTGGTGGGGTGGTAGGTGAGGACCAGGGGAACCCTATTCCTAGTGGGGTGGCGGGAGGATGGAGTGAGAGCAGATATGCGTGAAATGGGGGAGATACGTTTGAGAGCAGAGTTGATGGTGGAGGAAGGGAAGCCCCTTTCTTTAAAAAAGGAGGACATCTCCCTTGTCCTGGAATGAAAAGCCTCATCCTGAGAGCAGGTGCGGCAGAGACGGAGGAATTGCGAGAAGGGGATGGCAGTTTTGCAAGAGACAGGGTGAGAAGAGGAATAGTCCAGGTAACTGTGAGAGTCAGTAGGTTTATAGTAGACATCAGTGGATAAGCTGTCTCCAGAGACAGAGACAGAAAGATCTAGAAAGGGGAGGGAGGTGTCGGAAATGGACCAGGTAAACTTGAGGGCAGGGTGAAAGTTGGAGGCAAAGTTAATGAAGTCAACGAACTCAGCATGCGTGCAGGAAGCAGCGCCAATGCAGTCATCGATGTAGCGAAGGAAAAGTGGGGGACAGGTACCAGAATAGGTTTGGAACATAGATTGTTCCACAAAGCCAACAAAAAGGCAGGCATAGCTAGGACCCATACAGGTGCCCATAGCTACACCTTTAGTTTGGAGGAAGTGGGAGGAGCCAAAGGAGAAGTTATTAAGAGTAAGGACTAATACCGCTAGACGGAGCAGAGTGGTGATAGAGGGGAACTGATTAGGTCTGAAATCCAAAAAGAAGCGGAGAGCTTTGAGACCTTCCTGATGGGGGATGGAAGTATATAGGGACTGGACATCCATGGTGAAAATAAAGCGGTGGGGGCCAGGGAACTTAAAATCATCGAAAAGTTTAAGAGCGTGAGAAGTGTCACAAACATAGGTAGGAAGGGATTGAATGGGGGGGGGCGATAAAACCATGTCAAGGTATGCAGAAACATGTTTGGTGGGGCAGGAGCAAGCTGAGACAATAGGTCTGCCAGGACAGGCAGGTTTGTGAATCTTGGGTAGGAGGTAGAAACGGGAAGTGCGAGGTGTGGGAACTATAAGGTTGGTAGCAGTGGATGGGAGATCCCCTGAGCAGATAAAGTTGGTGATGGTGTGGGAGACAATGGCCTGGTGCTCCTTAGTGGGGTCACGATCGAGGGGTAAATAAGAGGAGGTATCCGCGAGTTGTCGCTGTGCCTCGGCAAGGTAGAGGTCAGTACACTAGACTACAACAGCATCCCCCTTATCGGCGGTTTAATAGTAAGGTTGGGATTAGTGTGGAGGGAGTGGAGAGCAGAGCGTTCGGAAGGAGTAAGGTTGGAATGGGAACAAGGTGCGGTGAAGTCGAGACGGTTGATGTCCCGTCGGCAGTTGATGTCCCTCCCTCCCTCTGACTATACCCCTTGCCCATCCTCTGGGTTTCCCCCCCTCCCCCTTTTCTTTCTTCCCGGACCTCCTGTCCCATGATCCTCTCGTATCCCTTTTGCCAATCACCTGTCCAGCTCTTGGCTCCATCCCTCCCCCTCCTGTCTTCTCCTGTCATTTTTGGATCTCCCCCTCCCCCTCCCACTTTCAAATCTCTTACTAGCTCTTCCTCCAGTTAGTCCTGACGAAGGGTCTCGGCCCGAAACATTGACTGTACCTCTTCCTAGAGATGCTGGCTGGCCTGCTGCGTTTACCAGCAACTTTGATGTGTGGTTCATAGATTGCGACAGATGTTTTAAATATCGGGAGAGTCCAGGAGCAAAGGGTCTGCTTCACAGTATAAGGACATTCCTTTAGAACAGAGATGAGGAGGAATTTCTTTAGCTAGATGGTGATGAATCTGTGCAATTCATTGCCACAGACGGCTGTGGAGCCAAGTCACTGGGTATATTTAAAGCAGTGGTTGATGGATACGTTATTAGTAAGGCCATTAAAAGTTATGGGGAGAAGGCAGGAGAATTTTGGTGTGAAGGGAAAAAGATTAGACATGATCGAATGGCACAGTAGACTTGATGGGCCAAGAGGCCTGATTCTGCTGATATGTCTTATGAAGAAACATAGACTGATTTAGGAAATGCATACAAGTGCACTTTAGGAAGTGCTCAGTCATGTGTTGGGGGGGTGAGCAGCAGTATGACACAGCTTATGAAATCCTGATGACTTCCGTGTATTAAATTAGCATCTACTGTGTGTAATGGTGGGCAAGTCCCCTTCACAGGAAATAGAAAACCTACTTTCTGAATAGGCTTTCATTTACATTGGCCAACAATGACAGAATATCATCCATTCAAAACAGTGTCATTTTCGAAGAGTCTTTCAGGAGTCAATTAGGATTCGATCATGGTTACTGGGTCAATCACACTTCCTTATTATAGAATCTGGGGAAAAGAAAACTGTGTGGGTCTCTGCGACGTGCCATAGAGTACTGGGTTTCTAGGTTTCTCAAGCATCAACATTTACTAATTGTTGTCTTAAGCCCTGGTGCTTTCTGACCAACCTTGTCGTTAATTGTGATCGGCACAGCATTTCTGATTTCTGTGATTATTTAATGCAGACTCCCATAAAGCGTGGTTCACAGAGTCCTTGTGTTTTGAATGATTTGTCTTGCATTGTCGCTCAGTTGCTGGAATTCCTGTATATAACTTCTTGTTTCTGTCTTTACTTGGACGTCTACCATTCCTCTGCACCTGGGTTGACTCATTGTCAGCGCACACACTGTGACGTAGCCCTTGCATTGCAACAAACTCAATAATGAAATATCTTCCTTGAAAGAGATTTTAAATTAAAATCAAAGGATTATGAGTATTGCCCTGAAACATTATAACTCCCCTTTACAAGCTGCAGCATTATGACCTCCATTGTAAAATGAAGAACGGTGTGTCCTGAGTGGTCAGGAATGTATCCCTGATCCAGAATATGAGAGAATTGGGGTTAGGAGGCAGGGATAAGTTTTAAAACTACAGATAGCAGTTGGACCAGTAGATGATATGATCTTGCACGCTTGTTTCCAGATCATGTTGAGAGTTGTTCTTTATAAAATTAATGGGAAGTGGAAGTTATGGAATTAGGGAACCAAGACAAAAGTCAGAGATAGGCAGTGGTGTAGCTGAATATCACAACAGGCTTAAGGGGTTTAATGACATTCTTCTCACCCTACACTTCCACTAACCAGTACCATGATGTTGGCATTACACCTATCATATTCTAAACAGGAATATTTTCTGAACTGAACATTAATTTTGTAATTTCTAACATTCTAGAAGATTGCGTGGAGATGCTTTGTGATGTTACATTGTTACTGTGCTGACACGACTATAAAGGAATGGGGTTTCTTTCATTACAATAATGCTCGTACAAGCAACATGGAGATGCAATTAATCATAATGGTGTGCTAGTTCTCCACACAATAATATTGACTCTGAGCTTAGTACTGCCAGACTGTAAGTTTCTTTTTTATGAAGTCAGAGTTTCAAAGAGGAATTGTATGTTCTATTTTGTTGCCTATCATTGTTCTCCCTTCCCATCTTCACCGTTGAACTTTATCCTGAGGACACTCAGATCTCCGCTCCCCTTGTGATAACTCACACTAAGGCTGTGTTCTCTGAATATCTCCCAGTTAAACTGTACCACTGTTTGGTAGTTGTCAATTTGTTTTCAAATCTATCCCTGTCCTTAACTGCTGTCCTTAACCTATGAATCTCTTCTCCCTGACCAGCCTTCAGGATGTCTAATGTTCTTCATTGAGCTGGGATGAGAAGTGGCAGATGCAGTTCAATCCGGAAAAGAGTGAAATGATATACTTTAGAAGGTTGAGCTTGAAGGCAGGTTACAGGGCTAAAGGCAGGATTGAAGGCAGGGTACAGGGCTAATGGCAGGATTCTTCATGGTGTGAAGGAATGGAGCGACATTAGGGTCCACACCCATAAATCTCTCAAAGTTGCTGAGCAAGTTGATAGAGTAGTTCGAAGGGACGTGGTCTGTTGGCCTTCATTAGTCAGGATTCTCTTGTGATGCTCCACCCTTGCCATTCCCAACATCCTTCACTTCTGCCAGATATAGGGAAGCTTGCTCTCTGCTCCACGTTGACAAATACAGTACTGTGCAAAGGTCTTGGCAACCCTCGCTGTATATAGTATCTGTGCCTCGGGTCTTTTGTACAGTATTGTACAAGGTGATGAGAGGTGTAATAGGGTAGGTAGTTGAAATATTCTTCAAATTATTTGGTAGGCTTATCAAAAGCAAGATGTTGTCATTTTAAGGAGTGAGGTAGGAGTTTTAAAGGTGAGCTCAGGGATTTTTTTTTACACAGAAAGTAGCTGAAATCTGAAACGTGCTACCAGAGAAGACTGGTGAAATCGGATATGATAAGATTCAAGAGGCAAGACTATTTCATATAATTTCCTGTACACAAGTGTAGGGAGAATGAAATCATTGTTACTCCACATCGATGCAGCATAAAAATATCACAAAAGATAAAGAACACAATAATAATAATGAAACAATAAATATAAATACATATGATAGCTTATATACATAGTTTGACTGTGTGTACATAAGGTGACGGCAGGCTGTACATAGGGTGACAGCAGGCTGTACATGGTGTGACTGATGGGAAATAATACAGTAGTGGTGGAGTTAGTGGGTGGAGGTGTTGATCAGCCTTCCTTCACAGCAACAACCTCTCATTCAATGTCAGGAAGACCAAGGCGCTGATTATTGACCTCAGGAGGAGGAAACTGGAGGTCCGTCAGCCGGTCCTCATCAGGGAATCAGAGGTGGAGAGGGTCAGCAGCTTTAAACTCCTGGACGTTATCATGTTAGAGGACCTGTCCTAGGCCCAGTATGACTGTACCTCTACTTAGAGGTTTGTGAAGATTCAGCATGACACCTAAAACTTTGACAGAGTTCTATAGATGTGTGGTGAGTGTATATTGACTGGTTTCATCATGTTGTGGTATGGAAGCACCAGTGCCCTTGAACAAAAAATCTTACGAAAAGTCATGGGTACGGCCCAGACCATGATGGGTAGAGCCCTCCCCCCCACTACTGAGCACATCTACACAGGAAGGCAGCATTCATCACTGGGGACCCCCACCACCGAGGTCATGCTCTCTTCTCGCTGCTGCCGTCAGGAAGAAGTTATAGCAACCTCAGAATTCAAACCACCAGGTTCAGGAGCTGTTATTACCTCTCAATCATCAGGCTCTTGTTGGGTCAAGTTCACTCAGCTTCACCTGCTCCATCACTGAACTGTTCTCACAACCTGTGGACTCACTTTCACGGACTCTTCATCTCACCATCTCTAAGTGAATTGCTTAATTATTTATTTTTTCTGTTGTATTTGCACAGTTTGTTGTCGTTTGCAGACTGATTGTCTGCCCTGGCCTTTCAATGATTCTATTATGGTAATTGGATTTATTGAGTATGTGAGCAAGAAAATGAATCTCAGGGTTGTATACGGTGACATATATGTACTTTGAAAATAAATTTACTTTGAACTTTGCTTTGGAAAGTAACTATTTTTGAATCTGTTAATCCTGGTGTGAATGCTACGTAGCCTCCTCCCTGATGGGAGTAGGACAAGCAGTCCATGAGCAAGGTGTAACTACTTTTAAGCAATGTCAGGACAGACACTTGAACAGGCAAGGCATAGAAGGATAAAGACCCAATGTGAGTAAATAGGATTATTGTACATTGGCAAAATGTTTGACAAGAATGTAGTGGATTGAAAGCCCTGTTTCTGAAATGTATGTTTCCAAAACAACTCATTGTGAATATTGTTTAGTGGTGGTGATTTGGAAAGTAAATATTTTAAGGATATGTGGACGATTCTCAGCACTTAAACATAGAACCTACTATGGGACATAGAGCACAGAAGAGTACAGCACAGTCCAGGCCCTTTGTCCCACAATGTTGTGCTAACCCTTTAACTTAACCAAGATCAATCCAACCCTTCCCTCCCACACAGCCTTCCGTTCATCTTTCATCTTAAATGTCCCTAATATATTCACTTCTAACACCCTTCGCCGCCCTGCGCTGCATTCAATGTGTAAACAAACCTACTTCTGACATTCCCCCTATACTCCAGCAACACGCACAAAATGCTGGAGAAACTCAGCAGGCCAGACAGCATCTATGCAAAAGAGTACACAGTTGACGTTTTGGGCCGAGACCCTTCTTCAGGACCCCCTATACTTTACTTCAATCACCGTAAAAATATGTCCCCTCACATGAGCCATTGCTGCCTTTGGAAAATGAACTAGCTAGTCACTCTGTTTTAGCCTCTTATCTTACACATTTCTATCAAGTCACTTCATCCTCCTTTGCTCAAAAGAGAAAAGTCCCAGCTTGCTCAATCTTTGCTCCTAAGACTTGTTCCTTTACCCAGTCAACATCCTTGTAAATCTCCTCTTTACCTCTCCAAATCTTCCACATCCTTCCTATAATGAGGTGACCAGCACTGAAGACTATACTCCAAGTGTGCTCTAACCAGAATTTTATAGAGCTGAGACATTTATCTCACTGTTTTTGAATTCAATTTCCCAACACCTTCTTAAGCACCCTATCTTCTTCATTCAGGTTCAGATACCTTTATTTATAACAATTACATCAAAACATACAGGAAATCTGCAGATGCTGGAAATTCAAGCAACACACACAAAATGCTGGTGAACGCAGCAGGCCAGGCAGCATCTGTAGGAAGAAGTACAGTCGACATTTCGGGCCGAGACCCTTTGTCAGGACGTGGTGGAGGCAGTCGAAATGTGTCATCACGCATTCCAGTGCGCACGTAGCTGCCGTGCAAGTGGTGCATGCCAGGTAAACTCCAATGCTTATGAGAAGTTGGATAGGAACATGGACGGAAAGTGTATGGAGGGCTATGGTCCAGGTGCATATCGAAGGGAGTAGGCAGTTTAAATGTTTCAGCACGGATTAGATGGGCCGAAGGACCTGTGTCTGTGCTGTACTTTACTATGTCTCTATGACAATGTTCAGCAGGACAACATCGGCAAAAACTACAACCTTTTGAGCTGCACCATTCCAACAACCCCAATTTAACCCGAACTTAATCATGGGACAATTTACAATGACCAGGTAGGATCAAAGTAAGCTGCAGAGACGTGTAAAACTAGCCAGCTCCATCATGGGAACCAGCCTCCGTGGTATCAAATCATCTTCAAGGAATGGTTCCTCGGAAGGACATCCCCTTCCAGGACACACCCTCTTCTCATCGCTGTCATCAGGAAGGAGGTACAGGAGACTGAAGGTACACTCAGTGATTCAGGAACAGCTTCTTCCCCTCGTCACCTGATTTCTGAATGGACATTGAACCTGTCAACACTACCTATTTTTTGCAGTACTTAATTAACTATTAGAAGTACTTCTGTTTTCTTTTTTTTTGCATTGTACTGCTTCCATAAAGTTAGCAAATTTCATGACATATGCTGGTGATATTAAACCTGATTCTGATTAACCTATTATCCAGTACGTCTTTGGACTGTGGGAGGAAACCAGAGCACCTGGGGTAAACCCACACATTCCACAGGGAGGACGAACAGCGACTCCTTACTGAACGAAGCTGGAATTGAACTCCAAAGTTCAGAATGCCCCAAGCTGTAATAGTGTTGAGTAATTCACTATCAGAATTTAGAAGGATGAGAGGGGATCTGATTAAAACATATAAGATTATTAAGGGATTGGACACGCTAGAGGCAGGAAACATGTTCCCGATGTTGGTGGAGTCCAGAACCAGCGGCCACAGTTTAATAATAAGGGGTAGACAATTTAGAATGGAGTTGAGGAAAACTTTTTCACCCAGAGAGTTGTGGATCTGTGGAATGCTCTGCCTCACAAGGCAGTGGAGGCCAATTCTCTGGATTCTTTCCAAAAAGTTAGATAGAGCTCTTAAAGATAGCAGAGTCATGGGATATGGGGAGAAGGCAGGAAAAGGGTATTGATTGTGGATGATCAGCCATGATCACAGTGAAGGGTGGTGCTGGCTCGAAGGGCTGAATGGCCTACTCCTGCTCCTATTGTATATTGTCTATTAAACTGCTAAGTTACTGTGGTACCCAATGTTTCAAAAGTTGTTCATAAGCATTAAAATTTAGTTATCAAAAAAGCAAGGGGTTATCCCAAGATCCTCTGTGTAAATGAAACAATAATTTTATATTACAAACGTTATACCATGTCATATCAATATAGTTCAATAAGGGCTTGCAATGTAGTTGAGATGCTGAATTTCTAAGTTGATAGTTAAGTGAGGCCCCAACCAACTTACCGGGTGGTGGTAAATTCATTAGTGCTACTTAGGGAAAGGTACTTGAATTCTCTTCTGAGCTCTGGCCAACGGTAACCCTTTAGGCAACTACATCCAAAGGAAAAAAACAGATTACCTGGTCTGTGGGCATGTTGGCCACCATGCTTTTAATACTTAAAACACTCAGAAACATCCCCACTGAGGGTAAATTGGGACCATCCATTTATTCTGTGGACGTGACACGTAAAACCACGATGGTAATCTCCAGCCCCTTGGTATGAACATAGAATTCTCCAGCTTCTGGTAATTCCCTCCCCGTCCCTTCCCCTATCTCTATGTCACTCTGCCCCCTCCCCCAGCTGCCTATCACCTCCCTCATGGCTCCACCTCCTTCTACTACCCATTGTGTTTTCCCCTATTCTTTCTTCATCTTTCCTGCCTATCACCTCCCTGCTTCCCCCCCCCCCCACCCCTCTATCTTTCCCCTTACTGGTTTTTCACCTGGAACCTACCAGCCTTCTCCTTCCCACCCTCCCCCACCTTCTTTATAGGGCCTCTGCCCCTTCCCTCTTCAGTCCTGACAAAAGGTTCTGGCACGAAATGTTGACTGATTGTTTCCACGGATGCTGCCCGACCTGCTGAGTTCCTCCAGCGTGTTGTGAGTGTTACTCCGAAACATCCTGAAATTGTAAGAGGTGCTAAGTAATATAGATAATTCAATCTTTAAGGAGCAGTAAAACATTGTGCAGAGAATGTATACATGTATTTAATTTGATATTGTTTGTGAAAGATGTCCTTCTCACATTTTAAAGTGGAAAAGCTGTTGCACTGGGGTAGTTCCACTCTCTTGACCTCAGAAGTCTGGCTCCAGGTATATGAACAAGCACCTCAAACTGGGGTCTTCCCTGATTGCAGTGGATGACCATGACGTCTTCTGTGCCTCGTCATGCCCTTCACTCTGCACGGAGCATCACAGTGATGTCTTCCTGACCATTGCATCTCACTCTAGATCTCATCCATCCACACAACTGGAGCTGACTTTACATGCTGGGACAGGTATGTCCCTGTTTCACCAGGGTATGAGGCTGCCAGCTACTCTCACCTGGTTTAGCCCACCTGACGAAGCAGTTTACTGGGGTGTGGCTGCTGTTGCATGCAAACAACTACTAACTCAACTGTGTTGCTCCAAAGAGCACCTTGTGAGGTCATTCTTACCTTCCGCCATTAGACTCTATAATCAGTCAACCTATTCTCGGGGAAGTGATGACCCCCTTCTGCTAGACTGTGTGAGGTAACTTATTTTATATTTTTTCTTAAAAGTTGCTGGTGAACGCAGCAGGCCAGGCAGCATCTTTTGGAAGAGGTACAGTCGACGTTTTGGGCCGAGACCTGACGAAGGGTCTCGGCCCAAAACGTCGACTGTACCTCTTCCTAGAGATGCTGCCTGGCCTACTGCGTTCACCAGCAACTTTTATGTGTGTTGCTTGAAATTCCAGCATCTGCAGATTTCCTAGTGTGTGTGTTTTTATTCTTTCTTACTTCCCATCTAATATTTGTATATCTGTGCACTTGTAATGCTACTGTGACACTGTAATTTCCTTTGGGATCAATAAAGTATCTATCTATGTATCTACTTGGAGCCACAGGTGAGAGTTCAGTGTCCGGTGGGACCAAAGGTGAATGAACTGCCCCAGAATGGGCACAACAAGAAGTTCTACCCCTCCCTTGAACACCCCATATACCCCTTTTGTAATAGGATAGCATAAAGATAGATGAACTAAGATAAGAACTAGTTTTCAAGTAATAAAACCTGTACTCAATTTATTGAGACATCCTGAATCTATCCCATTGGGGAAGATAGCAGATGAATGCTTTGCTATTAGTATATTGTTAAAGGTTAATCTCCGCAATTTAACACACCGTTTGGAGCAGATCTGTTTTGTCTCTGAACTGTCTGGTTTGTTGTATAATCATGAAGCCATTCCTCAATACTGATGAAATTCCCACTTGCAACTAGATAAAGGGATGACAATAGATGAACATTCCCTGCTATTAGTATGTTGTTAAAGGTGCACCTCTGCTACTTAGTCCACATTGCAGGACAGATCTGTTTCTGCTAGCTGGGAGGTGCTACATTATAAAAGTGTAATTCTGTGAATTTACTTATATTCAGGACATTAGAGTTAAGTAGGTGATTGAAACTGTAGTTAAGCACTTATTGTTGTTGAAGTATAAAACATCACCATCAGGAGACAGATTCTATTGGACTCTCTACGGAAGTTTGGCTGTGTGAATGAGCACATTACAGCTTCAGTTTTACTTCAGTCACAACAGAATCTACCTTGGATATTGAAAGCTAGGCAGCTGTAAGGGAGTTGATGATAAGGTTATTTTTTATCAATTTGTTTTTTGAATATAATAATGGGTTGATAGGATGAGATGATGCAGAATGGATAAAAAAAAGTGAAGTTGATGTTGAACCAACAGTCTGATTTTTAAACTGTCTTCTTAGGCTGTTCCTTGGGATCGTGGATAACTTGCTTCCACTCTAGTTCCGTGGATTCTGAGGTGAGTGATATGGTCCGTTCAGCAGGTTGGACAGATGAGTGGGCACTTAGTAAGGCGGCACACACAAAATGCTGGAGGAACTCTGCAGGACAGGGCCCATCTATGGAAAAGAGTAAACAGCTGACGTTTTGGGCCGAGACCCTTCATTGGGACTGTTGTGTTAGCTCAGGGAGTCTGTTGTGTTTGTTCAGGCAGGCTTTGAGAATATCCTTCAGTCTGCCTGATACTCTGTTCTCATCATAGACCTCAGAAAAGTGTCTGCTTTGAGAAGCTTGTGACAGGTGTGTAAACAATGTGGACTGGCCAGCTGAGGCCTCGGCACTGTACTGTAAAGTCTAGTGGTCACACATGGTTTTACAGTTACACCTGGTGGTTATATATTTGCTGGTTACATTATGTATTAGTGACACCCGTTAATACATGCTGGACATGTGCAGAACACATCTGTCACTGGTAATATTCCTTCTGGTAAACACTTGGTAGCAGAAACATCTGCTGTTAAATGTCTTCTATTTGCATTCTTTGCACCGATACTTACACTTGTAAGTTACACGCTTACTGCTGGAGGTCATACCTGTTGGTTACATGCCTGATTACCGGTTATGTAATCAGTGGCCACACATTTTAATTCCACGTCCCATTCCCATTCTGATATGTCAATCCACGGCCTCCTCTACTGTCAAGATGAAGCCACACTCAGGTTGGAGGAACAACACCTTATATTCCGTCTGGGTAGCCTCCAACCTAATGGCATGAGCATTGACATTAACTTTCGTTAATATCCTTCCTCCCCTTCTTAACCCATCCCTTATTTATTTATTTATCCCCCCCATCCCTCTCACAATCACTCCTTGCCTGCTCTCCATCTTCCTCTGGGCTCCCCTCCACCTTTCTTTCTCCCTAGGCCTCCTGTCCCATGATTCTAAAGGGATCAGGGGGTATGGAGAGAAGACAGGTACAAGGTTCTGAGTTGGATGATCAGCCATGATCATACTGAATGGCGGTGCAGGCTCGAAGGGCCAAATGGCCTACTCCTGCACCTATTTTCTGTGTTTCTCCCCCTTCTCCAACTCTGTGTCCCTTTTGCCAATCAACTTTCCAGCTCTTGGCTCCATCCCTCCCCCTCCTGTCTTCTCCTATCATTTTGGATCTCCCCCTCCCCCTCCCACTTTCAAATCTCTTACTATCTCTTCTTTCAGTTAGACCTGGCGAAGGGTCTCAGCCCGAAATGTTGACTGTACTCCTTCCTATAGATGCTGCCTGGCCTGCTGCGTTCACCAGCATTTTGTGTGTGTTGATTGAATTTCCAGCATCTGCAGATTTTCTCGTGTACTGGTTATGTTGCTGACTCTGCTAAGAACACCTGCCAATGACACACCTTGCTCCAGTGGTATACATTTGTCAGTTTTACACCTGAAAATAATATTTACACTTGCCAATTATGCAGCTGCTTCTAATTATATTGCAACTACTAGGCATATCTCCATGTTACACAAGGTGATTATACCTGCTGGCTATACACAAAATATAAAAACAGATAGCAAAAGTTTTTATGAATATATAAAGTGGAAGAGGGTGGCTAAAGTCAATGTAGGTCCCTTGGAAGCAGATAAAGGGAAATTGATATTGTGTGATAAGGAAATAGTTGAGCATTTTACGACTATTTTGTGTTGGTCTTCATGGTGGAGGACACGTCTAATATGCCAAAGAAGGATGTTTTGGACGAAATCATTGTCACTAAAGAGATAGTGATGAGCAAACTAGAGGGCCTGAAGGTAGACAAGTCCCCTGCCAATGCATCCCAGGGTGCTGAAGGAATTGGCGGAGGTTATAGTAGACGCGTTGGTAATCACTTATCAAAACTCTCTAGACTCTGAGCAGGCCTCGGTGGATTGGAAGACAGAAAATGTCACACCACTTTTTAAAAAAGGATGTAGGCAAAAGACTGGCAACTATAGGCTAGTTAGCTTAACATCTGTAGTCAGGAAAATGCTTGAAGCTGTCAGTATGGAAGAAATAGCGAAACATTTAGAAAGGAGTGGTTCCATTAGACAGACGCAGCATGGATTCAGAAAGGGCAGGTTCTATTTGATAAACTTACTGGAGTTCTTTAAGGACATAATGAGTGCAGTGGATAGAGGGGAACAGGTGGATGTCGTATACTTGGATTTCCAGAAGGCGTTCGATAAGGTGCTGCAAGAGACTTATAAATAAGATACGGATGCATGGAGTTGGAAGGAGTGTATTAGCATGGGTACTGGATTGGTTAAATGGGTGTTTCTCCGGTTGACAGTCAGTGGTGAGTGGGGTGCCACAGGGGTCAATGCTGGGCCCGCAGCTGTTTACTATTTACATTGATGATTTGGAAGAGGGGACTGACAGCAAAATTTGCTGATGACACCTAACTGAGTGGAAAAGCAAATCGTACAGAGGATGTGGAGAGTTTGCAGAGGGATATAGATAGGTTAAGTGAGTGGGCCAAGGTCTGGCAGATGGAATACAATGTTGGTAAATGTGAGATCATCCACTTTGGAAGGAATAATAGAAGAGCAGATTATTATTTAAATGGTGAAAGACTGCAGCATACTGTTGTGCAGAGGGACTTGGGAGTGCTTGTTCATGAATCGCAAAAGGTTGGCTTGCAGGTACAACAGGTTATTAAGAAGGCAAACGGAATGTTGACCTTCATTGCTAGAGGGATTGAATTCAAGAGCAGGGAGGTTATGCTGCAACTATACAGGGTACCGGTGAGGACACACCTGGAGTACTGTGTGCAGTTCTGTTCTCCATACTTGAGGAAGGATATACTGGCTTTGGAGGCAGTGCAGAGGAGGTTCACCAGGTTGATTACAGGGATGAAGGGGTTAACCTATGAGGAGAGATTGAGTCGCCTGGGACTATATTCTCTGGTGTTTAGACGAATGAGAGGGGATCTTATAGAAACATACAACATTTTGAAAGGGATAGATAAGATAGAAGTAGGAAAGTTGTTTCCATTGGTAGGTGAGACTAGAAATAGGGGACATTGCCTCAAGATTCAGGGGAGAAGATTTGGATGGAGATGAGGAGAAATTGTTTTTTCCCACAGAGTTGTGAATCTGTGGAATTCTCTGCCCAGGGAAGCAGTTGAGGCTTCCTCACTAAATATATTTAAGAAACAGTTAGATAGGTTTTTACATAGTAAGGGAATTAAGGGTTATGGGGAAAAGGCAGGTAGATGGAGCTGAGTTTACGGACAGATCAGCCATGATCTTATTGAATGGCAGGGCAGGTTCGATGGGCCGGATGGCATCCTCCTGCTCCTATTTATGTTCTTATGTATACACATTTCTGGTGATTACACCTGGTGTTTTTTCTTCATCCCTTACCTGCACTTTGCTCTGATGAAGGTTTATGACATGAAATGTTAACTCATCATTCTCCTTCCACAGACACTGCCTGATCCATAGGTTAATTTGAACACTTTTTGGTTTTGTTTCATGTTTTAACATATGTCTTTTCCTAACTTTATGAGAAAGTATTGCCTGGTCTGCAGAATTTTAGCCATGAGGGAAAACAGGGATGATCTCCTTTCAAACAGCAGTTAGAAAGTCCTGATGGAAGAGTCTCGGCCTAAAACATCTACTGTTCACTCTTTTCCATATGTGCTGCCTGGCCTGCTGAGTTCCTCCAGTGTTTGTGTGTGTTGCTTTGGATTTCCAGCATCTGCAGATTTTCTTGTGTCTTACACAGCTGGCTCTGGTAATTATACACATGGGTATGCACCTGGTTCTGGTGATTACACAACTAGCTCTGATGTTCCACCTGGTCATCATACAGCTGGTTCCGGTGAATACACCTGAACATTATATGCCTGGTTCTGGAGATTGAACCTGATAGTTATGCCTGGGGCTTTTGTGACTATGCCTGGTGGTTAGATATCATAGATACCTGACTCTATGACCTGGTGATTTTACACCTTGATTTTGTGATTACACCTGATGGTCCCTGCTCTGGGGATTACACCTGGTGATTACACACCTGGTGATTTTACACCTTGATTTTGTGATTACACCTGATGGTTGGATCCCTGACTCTGGGGATTACACCTGGTGATTATACACCTTGATTTTGTGATTACACCTGATGGTTAGATCCCTGACTCTGGGGATTACACCTGGTGGTTATACACCTTGATTTTGTGATTACACCTGATGGTTCGAAACCTGACTCTGGGGATTACACCTGGTGATTTTACATCTTGATTTTGTGATTACAGCTGGTGATTACAGGCCTGGCGTTTATACACCTTGATTTTGTGATTACACCTGGCTCTGGGGATTACACCTGTTTTATTACGGACCTGGCGTTTATACAACTGGCTCTGGTGATTACACCCGGACGTTATATACCTGGTTCTGGGGATTGAACCTGATAGTTATTCCTGGGGTTTATGTGATTACACACCTGCCTCTGGGGATTGCAACTCCCCGTTAAACACCTCAGTTTGGAGGTTATATCTGCCAAACTGAGCTGTACTATTCTGCTGAGAATAAAGTGGGAAAGGTATACAGCTGATGAAATGTCGGTTGAAGGGGAATTTGAACAAATAGGCCCGTTGCCCCATCCCACTGGCCGTATATTTAATAATATTACCCACCCCCCCGGTCGGTTAGCGCCCTCTCGGCGACGTTACCAATTTGAATTTACGCTCGCGCTGGGGCGAGCCGTACGCGCATGAGCAGAGGGACCGGTTTACCTGATGGGCAGGGCTTATGCGGCAACCCGAGACTAAAAAGGTGATTGGGTGGAGCTCGAATCTGAATGACAAGGCGGAGCCTGGACCGGTTGAATAAGGGGAGGGAGGGGGGCGGGATGGCGACGTGATGGACAGGACGCAGGTAGCGGTCCGGGCTCACGATTGGTGAAGGGGCGGGCGAAGGGGTCGGGCTGGATGACGTGAGGGGTGTCAGCACGTGCGTGAGCGGCAGTTATTTGAAGCTGGCGCTCGCGAGCGGGAACGCGGGAGTCGGAGGGAAGCAATGGCCGCGGGGCAGCAGCAAGCACCAAGCAGCCGACTGAGGTACAGAGAAACACAGCATGTACAGTCGGGCAAATAAAGACGATGCGGGCACGGGAAGGCTGGTAGAGGGACGGGGTGAGCGTTGTCTTCTCGCCACCTTCCCGTACCTACCGGCAGGCCGCGCAGAAGCGGTAGGGGGAGGGGCGAGGTAACCTCGCCTTCTGCGGCCTGTGTTTGCATCCATGCCCGGTTTGTCATTGTTGGTCGGCCCGGCTACCCCATCCCGGCCCAAGGTGGCCTCTCATCACCTCACTTCGTTTACAGGTGGATTAAAAGAGCGATGGGGGGGGGGGCGGGTGGTGATAAGTGACGGCGGCCTTTCTACTCTTTCCAAGCATTTGGGCATATAATTCCTTGATAGAGTGATTTATGTTATACCTGCCTGACACCTCACACCTCACCCACTGATTTGCCCTCTTGTTCCTCAATTGACACTTTTCCAGACCCTTATCATGGTAAACTGCAATAAAAAATCTAAATGAAGTCCTTTAATAGGATCCAAAACATCCCTAGAGCTGCTGGCAAAAGTTGAGTGAGGGCAGTATTGAACCACGTGACTACAAGATTGATTAAAAAGGTGTACTTTCAGAAATATCTTGACGGAAATGATGTGATGCAGTCATAGAATTAATACAGCATTGGTTGGAGTTCTTAAGTCAGTGTCTTTGCTGACATTTTTACCCAACTACACCAATTCCATTGTCTGAATTAGACAATAGAATCCTCCTATGCCTTGCATATTTAAATGTCTCTTAAACTTGGTTATTGCATTTGACCTCACCACACTTTGACAGCCACTGTCACAATGTCAGCTACTCTGGAGATAAAAATTGTCCACCAATTCTCTAAAGGCCTTCCTTTCGCTTGTTTATTGAGATACAGTGTGGAATGGGCCCTTCTGGCCCTGAGAGCCACATTACCCAGCAATTCCCTGTCTAATCACGAAACAATTTACAATGATCAATTAACCTACCAACCGTTACGTCTTTGGACTGTGGGAGGAAACCAGAGCACCCAGTGAAAAACGCACAGTCACAGGGAGAACGTACGAACTCCTTACAGGCAGCGGTGGGAATTGAACCCAGGTTGCTGGTACTGTAAAGTTGGGCTAACTGCTCTGCCCTGTACAGTATGTCTTGTTTGTTTTATACACCTCAGGCATAGGAAAAAGATCCTGACTAACTTGTGTCTCTTATGATTCTGTATATCTCTTTCAAAGTATCCTTGATCATCCTTTACTCCAGTACAAACGCATCCAGACTATTCCATCTCTTGCCTCAATCTAGACAACATCTGAGTAAATCTCTGCAATTTCAGGCTAGGGCAGGTAGTGTGAGAGCTGGGCAGGCACCCCAAGCTGAAGGGGATCAATATCTTATTATAGGGTTGAAGAGATCCGAGAGATGAGTGATAGTATCTCCAGAGTTTAGCGGTGGGGGAAACTGGGGTTTTAAACCCCATGTTTTGCTCATCCGGGTAGACAGTGTTCAAGGGAATGAGTGGTTTAGGGCAAGGTCACAATCACGGAGAGGAGCAACTGAAACAGTGGTTCCAAACCTGGGGTCTGCGGATCCCTCAGTTGATGGTAGGGATCCATGGCATAAAAAAAATTGGGAACCCCTGAACTAGAACAAGGGATGCAGTTTAGAACTGTTGAATAGGTCATTAACATGAGATTCTGCAGATGCTGGAATTCCAAAGTAACACACACACAATACTGGAGCAGCTCAGGCAGCATCTACGGAAATGAATAGACAGTTGAGGTTGCGGACCCTTCATCAGGACTGAGAAGGAAGGGGGAGGACGCCAAAATAAAAAGGAGAGGGTGTTTTGAGCTAACCAAAGATTCAGCAACAGATGAGCTGGGTACTGCTGAAGAAGTGGAAATAATAGTGATGTATTTTCAGAGTCCCAGAGAACTTGTAAAGTCAACGAAGTTCTTTCTGAAGTGAAGTCATTGACAATACAATTTTTGTATTGCAAGTTTTACAGTCTGCTGTGAAGTAAATGCCAGGTATTCTGGATGTAAGTGGAATAATAAAATATTGGCTGGAACAAACAGATTGGCTTCCCTGTCCATCAAAAAGCACCATTGAATTTTTCATGTTGACATGGTGAATAAAGTCCTAGTTTAATATTTGAAAGTTGTGATTCATGACTGTGTCACATTGTTAGTACTCCACTGGAATATTTGTTCAGACCACTGGAGTGTGATTGTGAACATCAACCCTTATAGAAATATGTTGTCAACTGAGCCATGGGGAACACCTTGTTCAGTTGTGCAGTGGGATTTCATTACTGTAAATTCTTCCATGTCACACTCTCTTCTTTCATTTTCTGTCTTTTGCACCCTGTATTCAGGCATTGGTGAAGCCAAATAACTTAATTCTGCTTGAGTGAGGGATCTATCTTAAGTGTGGCTACATTAGAGAAATTTATGTTCATCTATACAGTATGACTTCAATTGGAAACAAACGTATCTTGCCAATATTTTGATTTCCAATACTTGTGAGAACCAAGCTGCAAAACTCAAAAATGTTCTTAAATATGAAGCCGTACTTTGATTTTAATATCTTAAAAATATTGCTTCCCAGTGAAGATGCTTAGTCAAGTTTTAATTTGTGCAAGCAAATGGAGCTGTAGTTCACTTGTAGATAAATTTAGGGTTCGTTTCAATCTTAGTTTGGAAACTTTGGTTGGCGTTTGCTTCTTAGTGTTTTACGTAAAATAGATCTTTGGCATTTCAAATTTAGAACTGAATTTTGAGAAGAAAATGAAATTGCTTAATGTTTTGCATTTAATAGCTTTGTAAGTGCATTATCAAGACACAATTGTAATGTGATTCATTAGAGTGAATTACATTGCAATACATTAGGGCTTGCACTGAGCTGAAGGGTATGATGAACTGTGGCAATAAAGCATGCATTATTTAACAACCTTAGACTTTCCTTGGTATCATTCCACATTCTTACATAACATTGATTATCTTAGAATAAAAATAGTAACTTGGATATAGCCCAATGGGATTTCTTATTTCCTCCCCACCCTCCCAACTCCACACACAGTTCTAGAGTGTACCTAAGATGGTCTTTAATTATAATCAGGTTGTATTTGTGCCTCTGTGCAGGAAAATCACGGGAAGTTTACATTAAAGAAGAAACATTGGATTTATGAACGCCTTATCCACAATGTGAGGGTCAAAAAATTAAAATAGCATTCCATGGGCATTTGGAAAGTTCATATTTTACTAATATTAAATATATATATCATCCTCAAAGGCAGATAAATTTTACGCATTAACATTTGATGCTTTACTTCAGTGCAGATACAATGGCGAGGGATGTTAATTAGAACACATCTTTTTGTGGTTAAAATTATATACTGTATCCTGTAGTATATTACAGCTGAGTGACTTCTGAGGCCATTTCAGAAAGTAGTTAGTCTATTGCACGTTTGGTAGGCAAGCATTCGTAAACTAGATGTGATTAAACATGGATGATATGCACCCCTGGAAGGTATCACTGAGCTAGGTATGATCTTTTTGTATTGTATCAGCATCTTCACTGTCACCACTACTGTGATTATTTTATTTCCCAAGTTAATTCCTCAACAAACTTAGTTTACTGCCAAAAAGATTGAAGGCATCAGGCACATGGAACACCACCATCCACGTAATTCCCTATTACACTGTCTGATTTGGAAGTATATTGTTGGTCCTTTGTCATTGCTGCATTAAATCCTGAAGCTCATTATCCAAAAACATGACAGGACAATGGCAAAGGTGCTTCAAGTGCATTTGGGAATGGGCAATATACTGTAAACTGGCCTCAGGAGCGATATCCAGGTCCAGATTAGAATCATTTGGGTGTAAATGGACCCATTTTGCTTTTGTTATATGCTTCCTAAATTGGGCATTGAATGTATTGTTTAATGGTTTTTCAAGTCTCCATTCCTCCTTCACACCTATTCTCCAAGGAGCAGAGCTTTTATTTTGTAGATTGCCACCTTATCTGCTATAACTGACTGCCATTCTGAAGTGGGTATTTAAATCTTGGTTTACCATGGACAACGTCTTGGATAATTTTGAGTAGGTGCAGGCAGTTAATGTTCTAGTATTTTCCATGGAATTAAAGGTTTGGATTTAATTGTATTTGTACAATTGAAGTTGTTGTTAGTATCTGGGATTAAATTAAGGAGTATAGCGTCAGATTTGTAGGATGTTGGTGGATCTATTTTGGGGTGAAAATGAGGAGATAAAAGTTTGAAGAGACAAATCTGGCATTCTGCCTGCAAGTGGTTGTACAGATTGAAGGCTGAGGCAGAGGTATGGGGGATTCAGTTGTACTTAGTGAAATCCTAACAGTGCCTTCAGACATCAGTGGTTTTGTGAAGATCAATGTCTAGGAATAGGAATCTTCAGTTTGTATGTTGCCAAATCCAATTCAGTTGATCAACCGTATCTAGTCAGCTGTTGCTATAGTTGAAAGCCACTGCAAGAGTACAATTACAGTTTGAATTTTGAGTAGTCACTCAGTTTTGAAAGAATGATAATTGCAAAATCAACCCCATGTAACAAGGCAATCCTTAAGTATCATGAGGACTTGTTATAATCTCATTGCAAGTCTTGAAAGACGGATATTTTAATAAAGTATTCAATTTTTTTAACTTAAAAAAAATGTCCAGTGGGCTTTTGCTGGATAACATTTGAGCCAGGTTATTGGTCACAATATTATGATGTCATACTAGGCTGAAATGCAGCTAGCCAGCTGTACTTGGTAAATAACACTTGGTAATGCAAATCAGTTTTGCTGGAGCTATGCACTAATGTGCACTTAAGTGATAAAGGATAGGTATCAATGTTAGGAGGATTATAGCAGCACTGATGTTTGTATTGCAGCAGTAAAATCTGTTAGCGGTTATTTTATAATTATCTGTGTGGATGCTGAAAGGTAATGATAACAATGATGGATTTCTGTTATTAAATCATTGATTCAATTTGAATGCATGCATGATGGATTGTAGTTAATAGTTTTTTAAAATAACTATACAAGTCAGTTAGTGTTTGAGGTGAAGAAAATTTGCCTCCTTCAGCAGTAGTGGTTGAGAATGTGTGGGATTACTTCAATTTCTGCTGTCATTGAGATGGAGATGCTCTTAGGGCTATGCCTCCTGCAAAGTGTTAGGCAAAAACACTGTTCATGATTAGATGAGACTACAAAGAGCACTTACTGCTTTGCTTATGAGCGTATTCAACAAAATTTGATTTAACTGTTGCCAAGTAGAATGCCTAGTTTTAATCATGATTATGTTAGGGATTTGCAAGTCATAGTCAGGGGGTATATTGTTTATATAGAAGCTAATGATAGAAGCAAGAATCAGCCCTCAAGTTACTCAAGTGATTCAGAAACAGCTTCTTCCCTGCCATCTGATTTCTGAATGGATATTGAACCTCCAAACACTACCTCACGACTTTTATATTTTTACTTTTTGCACTACTTGTTTAACACTTATATATAGATATAGATTACTTTGCATTTTTTTGTTATTATGTATTGCATTGAGCTCCTGCTGCAAAGACAATAAATTGACAGTACATTTCAGGACATATGCTGGTGTTATTAAATCTCATTCGGTTAAAAAGTATTACAAGCAGTAATTGTGTTTGAAGTTGCAAGGTGGTATGTGAACAAGGGACTTCTGAGGACCTGAAACTGCATGCTCATAGGAGGGAGGCACCTGACATGTGGTTGGGAGATTGAGACATCTGAGACAAAGAGCCAAGTTTATTGGAATCCAGTGGGAATTGGAGTCTTGCCTTCGATCAGGGCACGGAAGATAATGTAATGTACTAAGTGGTGGGAATAGCTGTACTATAGGAGGTTCCAGGCCAGTTACCTTGACAACTAGGTGAAGCAAAAATGCTGTGGTCACAGTTTTATGATCTTCAATCATGTGTCATGAATTGTCTTTGTATCTAAAAGTGTAAAACTAAATGCTGTCAGCTAGAATGTCTAGCTCTTAATAGTAACAAATGAGAAAATCTACTGCAAATCAAGGTGGCAACAGCCAGCATCGGGACAGGTGAAGGGTCTTGGCCTGAAATGTCGACTGTTTACACTTTTCCATAGATGGTGCCTGGCCTGCTGATTTCCTCCAGCATTTTGTGAATTTTAGCTTTTAATAGTGCTAGTTCACACTAAAGTTTCATTTTTATTTGTATAGGTGCAGGTTTGTTCTATAATGACATAAATTCTAGAATGTAATTAAGTTTTTTTAGGTCTTGCACTGTACATTTCAGAACATATGTAGGTGATGATAAACCTGATTCTGATGTGATTGCAGGAGATAGTACATAGGGATATGAGGATGGTGCTGATGTTGGGAAATTAGGAAAGCTTCATGAAGTTTTGGAACAAAGGAGATGGTATGGAAGCTTAATGAAAAGGTATACATTTAATCATGTTAGGAAGGATTTTGAGGCAGAGGTGAGGGGAATGTGAAAATGCAGCTTTAAATTCTAGAAGCATTGGAGTTGTGTTGGGACAAAATTTGTTTTCAGTAGCTGTTGTGTAGGTGGTTTGGAACTTGTGAACTGAATGGGTGATGGGAGTTGACAAAATGGTATGGACATTAAGGAGCTGAATAAGTTGTCACCTGTGCAGTACACTTTTGATGGGCATTGAAAATTTCTGTTGACTGCGATAAAATCTCATTTTTAGACCACTGCAGTGTGCGTATGCAACTTTCCACGTGCCTTAATGTTACATTTGTCCTGTGCATTAGAAAGTATATATCTTTTACAGTTACTGTGCAATAATTATTGTGCAAATGCAACTTCAGATTATTGTAATTGTTCAAAGATTTTTTGGATCTTTAAGTAATGTTTTGCTATTGGAAATCTCCAGATAATCTTTACACTTTTGACAGTATTGTGAAGTCATTGCTCTGCAAAATTTGAAAATGGATTCCATAACAGTTTTCAAAATTAAAAAGCTGTAGATTCATCCATTTAATTGTTAAAACATTATTTTCAGGGAAATGCAATATTACAGAATTCATCAGCCACATCCAATGTTACCTCGAAAGAGAAATGTTTTCATTTTTCTTAATATTGTACTTTCTAAAGTGCAAATGGTAACCTTGTGATTTTTGAATATTATTTAAAGAAACAATGTTGGAACCCTGAATTAACGAAAGGTAGCAACAGATGCCATTTATGAAGGGAAGGTCAATTATGGCTGATATTCCTTAAACTTACAAGCTTCATACAAATTGCTCTCAAATTTTCAATATTTCAGATAAATTCTTGCATTTTTTAAAATTGTGGACTAATTAAATTGTAGATCTAATTCACATTTTGAATCAGTGAAAACCATCCGATTCTTTTAAGGTTGTTCAGGGCTACATTGCGTCCAGTTGAGTTTATTGTCATGTAGCAGTACACATTGGCAATGGAAAAATTGTTTTCAGGAGCTTCACAGACACATAACATCATACAAGTAGAATTCACGGGGGGTGGGGAACAAACATATTTTAAACAAGAAAACGCAATTAGAACAAGAACAAAAACAATCTATTTTAGTGTAAAGTGATCAGAGGTTGTTTGTGATTAGGGTTGTGCCATTTAGTTCAAGAACCAAATGATTGAAGGGTAGTAGCTGTTCTTGAACCTGGTGGTGTGGGATTTCAGGCTTCTATGCATCCTGCTCAGAGATAACTGCAAATAAACAGACAAATTGTATCACATTTATGGTCCAGGCAATGTGGGCACGTGTACGATAGTGAACTAATGGCAGTTGCTGTGTTCAACTTTTGATTTGTGAAACAATTTGAAATTGGTTTGAACAATTTGAACCTGCTAAAAAGAATATACATGATTTGAAATTGACAGTTAATGTTTGTGGGTTTAGTGGCTAATCTTCAGTATGGCTTGCATTTTGAAAATGCTTGCCTTTACTAACATCTTCTGATTTGCAATTAGCAGTTTGGAAATTTTAAATATTAAAAATACTATTAGGCTTGAATGATCGCAGATATTAAATTTACAGTTGCAGCAATTCTATTGAGTAGCTGCTCAACATTATAATTTAGCTGGGCAACAAATCCTAGCAGCTTAAAATAAATAAGTTTTAGATTTAACACTTGATGCCACAGTTGTCACGGGTACAAGGTTTATTAATATCTCGTGGGCTAAGTAACTAATTTATTACTGAATGTCTATGTAATATTAATAATACAAAATTTTAACAGAAAATCTGCAATCTTTTCAAAAGTTGTAATTAATGGCTTCTGATTTTCTTTCTAGTTATTAAAAACATATTCATGGCGAGTAGAGAGCCAAAGTACAACTTGGTGCGTGAATTGGGACGTGGCAGTTATGGTGTAGTGTATGAAGCAGTGGTGACAAAGACGGGAGCACGGGTGGCAGTGAAGAAGATTCGGTGCCATGCACCCGAGAATGTGGAACTGGCCTTGCGAGAATTTTGGGCATTAAGCAGTATCAAGACTATTCATCCTAATGTGATCCATCTAGAGGAGTGCATTCTGCAGAAGGATGGGGTGCTTCAAAAGATGACTCATGGGTCATCCTCTTCTCATTATTTAAAGGTAAAATATTTTCTACATCACAATAGTGCTGCTGGTAATTTAATTGTATGAAATGGGAATTGATGCCAAATACATGGCTGAAAACAACTCTTCAATTTTAAGTATTATTTTGTGAATCTTTCAAAGACAAAGCTCTTTTTCTGTAGATATTAGGTTCTGAATGTAGAGGGGTAAAGGGATTGACTCTAAAATGTATTTATTAGATGTAATTATGTTGTAATAAAGTTTAGTTCATCAAAGCATGTTAAATAGCAGATGATCGCTTAAATTTCCATGTTATTTCTGGTTTAGTAATACCTGGGTTTCCTCAAGACTTTTCTCCCCCTCTATCATAGGCTATAGATGTCCCTTAACTGTTATTGCACTTATTAGTCACCATAAAAATTACCTTGGGGTTTAGCATGGCACAATGTTGAACACAATTCTTCTGAATTAGAAGCTAAATATCACAATTCCTCTGAATAAGAAGCTGTGTTCTTTATAGAAATACCTTTGCAAATAATTTTGGCAGGTCAAAATAATAAATAAATAAAATAAGTTATTTTTATATTTTGATTTTTTTAAAGCTGGTGGAGACTTCACTGAAAGGGGAACTAAGCTTTGATTCCCGGAGCTCGTACTACCTCTGGCTTGTAATGGATTTCTGTGATGGTGGAGACATGAATGAATATCTTCTTTCACGGAAACCCAACCGTCGGACCAATGTTAGTTTCATGCTGCAGCTCAGCAGTGCCTTGGCTTTTTTGCACAAAAACCAAATTGTGCACCGGGACCTGAAGCCAGATAATATATTGATTACTGAAACCAAATCGGAAGCTGAAGGAGGAGGTCCTATTCTAAAAGTGGCAGACTTTGGTCTGAGTAAAGTGTGCTCAGGGTTGGGAGCAGATCAGAAGGAACCAGTTAATGTTAACAGATGCTGGCTTTCTACAGCTTGTGGGTCAGATTTTTATATGGCACCTGAAGTTTGGGAAGGTCATTATACAGCTAAAGCAGATATTTTTGCACTGGGTGTTATCATTTGGGCCATGTTGGAAAGGATTACCTTCATAGATTCAGAGACAAAGAAAGAACTTTTAGGTGGCTATGTGCGTCAGGGATCAGTGATTGTACCCCTTGGAGAAGCGCTGTTGTTAAACCCCAAGATGGAGCTTAACATTCCTGTTAAGAAGAAGTCCATGAGTGCAGGAATGCGACAACTAATCAAGGAAATGCTAGCAACAAATCCACAAGATCGACCTGATGCTTTTGAACTTGAACTGAGGATATGTAAAATCACATGCAGAGAGTGCAGCCGGACTGCGTAAGTCTGAGTGCATGTGAAAATAAGTTGTAATGAACTTTACCAGATGTTTCTAAATTGCCAGCAAATTTTGTTTTTTGCCAACCCTGTGCCCCAAAGTGAATGTTCTGAAATAGTTAGCTGAAAATTTATTACGCAGTTCTAAAAATGCTGCTGTTCTTTGGTACCCATGTCTTGAAAAGCAACCGCACTACTGTCAGGTCCCATTTGACAAATTTTTGAGCCCATCTACTCTTAACCTTGTAAATCTCTTTATCAAATGTTGAAGGGCGTAATCTGACATATGATTTTTTGTAAAGCTTTTCTTGAAGGAATATGTTCTATGGGGAATTTAGCAGGTTTTTGTTCAGGATATCTGAAATGTCTTGGTCATTTTTCCACGTTTTCACTATTCCCTGCATTGTCCTTTACTAAACTCATTAATGGTGCTTTGTGCCTAAAATTGATCTTGGTCTCCCTAATAATTTCTTAATCAAACCTTACTCTTTGCATTTTGAGCTGTTATCTCCCCCCCCCAAATGTCCTCCCTAGTCCTTGGGAACTAGCACCACCTGATTCATCGGGAGCACCTTTTGTTAATATGGCAGGTTCTCTGAGATTAAAAATTGCATTGATGGCGACCAATGCCGAAGTAATGTCTAGTTTGGGAAGTCTTTGGGATGACTGACCGTGCTAAAGATCTTGCCAGATATACTTTTAATTTATTTGTAGCCTGGCATTTAACTGAAATGATGATGCATTGGACTCATTGATGTAATTTTGTTACCAATGATATTATTTTGGAAATGGGCATTACTTATCAAAACCTGCACACAAGTTGTTGATTCTAGGTGGTGTCTGAAATTTTGTGTGTAACCCTTGCATGTTTGAATGATTTGAACTAACATAACACTGAGCTAAAGGGAAGAGTTTACACAAGGGTAATCCTGATATTTGTCTTCAAACCCTTAAAAGAAAATTTAGAATGAATCGATGCATCTGAGTACTCTGTTAACACTTTGTCATTGCCATCTTGGTGTGGTAAGAGCACTATACATCAAGAATCCATAGATCAAATGAAAGCTGTGTACAAAAGAGGATGGGAATAATAGTGATGTATAAAATTCCTTTAGGCTAGTTGGAAAAATTCAGGGCACTATCTTAAGTGGGTTACATTTCTACTGAAAACACAAGTGTATTAAACTATATAGAGTTTACTGTGAAATTTGTAAGATTGTGTAATTTATTCAAAATGTAATATGTACAAATAAAGTTATGAAAACCAAATTCTTTATTAATGAAGTTTGCTAATTAAAATGGACAGTTGGCTGACTAAGAATTTTATCTAATTAGTTTAGTGGGGGTCATTTTTCTACAAGCTTGCTGCTTGAAGTTGCATGCTGAATTCATGATTGGTAATGGGGAAACTAATACGGAGGGGATTTTGTCGTACCAATTGTCAGATTATCTATTATCAAAAATGATAAATCATAGGGAAATTGCCTGTATAAATTTTAAGTACTGTAGTATATAAGGTTTTTGTTTTAAAGCTTCTTTTGTCAAACTGTAATTAAATTCACGTCATTAGATTTTAAAAGATTAGCTTTATTTGTTCCATGTATATCGAAGTATAGTGAAATGCACCATTTGCATTAATGACCAACACAGTCAAAAGATGTGCTTGGGACAGCCTGCAAGTGTCCCCATGCTTTTGGTACCAACATGTCCACAACTTACTAACCTTTTATGTCTTTGGCATATGGTAGAAAACCAGAGCATTTGGTTTTCCAGGAGGAAACCCATGCAGTCAAGGGATAATGTCCAAACCCCTTACAGATCTGTAATGTATTCTGCTAACTGCTTAGCAGCCATGCTGTCTTTCTGTAACTATTTATTTCATTCTTTTTTTGGGTTATTTGAGTAATTTGTTCTTGAGTAAATCAATGCCACTTGATATTACTCGCTCAAATCTACGTGACAATGTATATAGATGGATTGCGTTCAGCTGGCCATTTACATTCAATAGTCACTTTATTAGGTGTACATTTCGTTTGTGCAAATATCTAATCAGCTCAATGCGTAAAAGCATGTAGACATGATCAAGAGGTTCAGTTGATCAGACCAAACATCAGAATGGGTAAGAAATGTGATCTAAATGACTTTGACATTGGAATGATTGATTGTGCCAGAGTATGGATGGTTTGAGTATCTCAAAAATTACTGAACTAGGATTTTCATGCACACCAGTGCAGAGTTTACAGACAATGGTGTGAAAAACAAATGACATTCCAGTGGCTGTTCTGTGGGCAAAAGCACCTTGTTAATGAGAGATGTCTGAGAATGGCCAGACTGGTTCAATCTGACAGGAAGGCAACTGTAATTTGTATAACGTATTACGGCAGTGGTGTGTTGTAAGAGCATCTCTGAATGGACAATATGTCGAACCTTGAAGTTGATTGGCCACAGCAGTAGAAGACCACGAACATACACTCTGGAGGCTTTAATAGTTACAGGAGTCCTCTAATAAAGTAGGCCCAGAGTGGAGATGTCTGTCTTTCTTTACATTTGTAATGTTTATTCAATAATGATGGTTGAGCAGATAATACTTTAGAGATCAAATCTGTTGAAGATACTATGAGATATATATTGGCACTTGGAACTAATTATACTTTAGTGATCACTGTTTGCCATGGCTTCTCCTATGTGACTTCCACAGCAAAGTTTCTCCTTGTGAGTACAGTGGATTTATATTTTTTCACTGTAGATATTTGGGTCCTTTTGGTTAATGCAAGAACAAAATATATTTTACCATGTGGAAATGGTAGTTGGTCTCACCTCGAATACTGATGTAACCTGCTGTCAAAGAACGATGGACCATCTTGCAGCATGGTGTGCTCATAACTGTTTGGAGCTTCATGCTATCAAGACAGTGGAAATGAAGATTGACTTCTGCTGACAATCCCCTCCCTACCTGCTCCCTTGGAAATTAATGGTCAGGCTGTGTCTGTGGTTGAATCATTCAACTTCCTGAGGACTACCATTACTAATACATTGATGTAGGACAAGCACATTATGCTCACACCAGGAAAGCCCAGCAGAGATTGTTCTTCCTACATCAGCTTAGGAAATTTAACATTTCAGGGCCTATATGATGAATTTTTACTCAGCCATCTTTGACAGTGTTGTGACTACCTCTGTCACCATTTGGTTTCCCACTGCCTCCCTCTCCAAATCCAGGTTGCAGAAAGTGGTCCACACAGTGGAGAAGATCATTGGCTATCAGCTGTTCATCACCAGAGTGAAGAAAAGATGGAAAAATTACTGATGACTCCACCCACCTAGCAGTCACCTTTTCACCAAATTGCCATAAGGGATTCACTATAAGTCCATCACCACGACATGATCTCTCCAAAGCTTTCCTGTAGCTATCCAACTTCTCAGCAAAACGCAGGTGTAATACCCTGTCTCTGCACAATAGCCTTACCTACTCTCCTTGTTCTGTTAATTATTAAGTCTGTTCATATGTTCATCTTTATTTAAGTTTGATTATTGATGATTGTGTATGTGACTGTTTTGCTAATTGTTGATTCCTCATGGCTGTTTGCACTATTGTCTTGTAAATTGTTGGTTGCTATTGTGTTATCTGTTATGGTATTGTCCTGTGTTTTATGCTTGGCACCAAACTACAGTCAATTCTGGTATGTTTCACTTACTGGCAATAAAGTGATTCTGATTCTAATCTGCAATTCTCAAACCCACAGCTAATCCTTCTAATGTTTAACTATTTTCAGCCAGTGTTCTCTCAATGGTTTAGGATTTCAGTGGAGCAGTACTTTAAAGTGACATATCAAGAATGCTCATCTAAATCCTGCCGATTTTCATGATTGAGGTACAAAAGGAATCAATTTGTTAATCCACCTGTTTTGGGATATATTGTTCAAGATGATCCCACCTTGGTGGATAAATCATTAGTCATAGTCATAGAACATGGAGCAATCTCCTTGACTCAGCAAGTCACAGCAGTCATCAACGACTTATTTATATTAATCCTATAATGAATTCATTTTTTATTCCAAACCACCACCCCAACCCTCGTTGCTTGTTAGTCTTTGTGTGTATTTCTTCACAGATTGTATTCTATTTATTGTACTGAGAATGGCTGCAAGAAAATGAACCTCGGGGCAGTAAATGTTGACACTTATGTTCATTAAAAATATATTTACTTAGAATTTTGAATTGTAGAAAACAAGATACTTACCAGAAATTAATCATATTTATGACAGTTAATAAGCAGACCCTGTACTGAAATTTCCAGTTTAATGGCAAAATATAAAGCAATTTAATGTTTTCTTGAATTATACAATACAAGGAGTTCTATAGCTATATAGAAAGGGTAGCAAGGAGGAGAATAGGTCCTATTAGAGATCAGTGGAGGAATTGATGGCTTTGTGGCCATATTTGCAGATGATACAAAGGTAGGTGGAAGGGGCAGGTAGTGTTGAGGAAGCAGGTAATCTGCAGAAGGATTTGGACGGACTGGGAGAATAGGCAAAGAAGAGGCAGATGGAATAAAGCATATGGTCATGCACTTTGGCTGAAAGAATAAAGACCATAAGACATTGGAGCAGATTTGGCCCATTCAACCCATTGAGTCTGCTCTGTCATTGGAGTACTGTATACAATATTTGTCACCCTGTTTTGGTAAAGACGTTTAACTGGAAAGAGTGCAGAAAAGATTTGAGAATGTTGGCAAAACTTGATCTGAGTTGAAGGGAGAGGTTGGCCAGACTAGGTCTTTATTCTTTGGATTGTGAGAAAATGAGGGGTGACCTTGTAGAAGTGTTTGAAATTGAGAGGCATAAATAATCTGGACAGTAACAGTCTTTTCCCAGGGTAGAGAAGTCCAAAAGCAAGAGGCATGGGTGTAGGATGAGAGGGCAAAGGTTTCAAAGGGACCTGAGGGGCAGAAGGAGTGGTTGAGGCAGATGTATTAGTATAATTTAAGAAATATTTAGATAGGTACAAGGAAAGGCGGTACTTAGGAGATACAGGCCAGACACGGGAAATTAGGACTATCAGACACTGTTCGGCATGGAATTGTTGGACTGAAGGGCTTGTAATGTGTTGTAATGCTCTGAATCTATACAAAGTTTTGTACTTATCCAGTGTCAGAGGGGTAAATGTTATAATAATCAGGTGGTCCTGTTCTTTTTTCCAGAGTTCATTTGTTTGCATTTGAGAGGAATTGAGCTAAGTTTTACTGTTTAATCTTCTAAATGGAAGTATAATTTATTTAACAACTGCTATTTTCAGTAAGTGTCTTGATCTGCTCAGGCAAGTTCAACTGAAGGGGTTACTGGAAAAAACACAGAAACTGGCAAGCTGTACCTGTGCCAATGAAAACAAGTAAAAACAAGATAGGAGGCAAAGAGTGGAAATAAAGAGGGCCTGTTCTAGTTAGCTGCTGGTGGCTAGTAGTGTGCCGCAGGAGTCAATGTTGGGACTGCTTTTCATGTTATATTGTCAGTGAAGGAATTGGTGGCTTTGTGGCCATATTTGCAGATGATACAAAGGTAGGTGGAAGGGGCAGGTAGTGTTGAGGAAGCAGTTAATCTGCAGAAGGATTTGGACGGATTGGGAGAATAGGCAAAGAAGAGGCAGATGGAATAAAGCATATGGTCATGCACTTTGGCTGAAAGAATAAAGACCATAAGACATTGGAGCAGATTTGGCTCATTCAACCCATTGAGTCTGCTCTGTCATTTCTCCATGGTTTATTTTATTCCTTCCAACCCCATTTTCCTGCTTCGGATAATCTTTAATGCCCTTACTAATCACGAAACCATCAACCTCCACTTTAAATATAGCTAATGACTTGACCTCCACAGCTGCCCTTGGCAATGAATTCCACAGATACACCACTCACTGGCTAATGAAGTTCCTCCTTATCTGTGTCCTAAAGTGATGTCCTTGTATTCTGTACCTGTGACCGGTCTGGTCCTGTACTCCCCTGGTATTGGAAACATCCTCTCCATACCTGCTCAATGTAGGCCTTTCAACATATGATAGATTTCAGTGAGACCACTCCCTCCCCCCTTGCCCACTCCTGCATTCTTCCAAACTCCAGTGGGTAAAGGACCAAAGTCATCAAATGTACCTCAGCTGTTAACCTTTTCATTCCCAGGATGATTCGAGGCATGAACTATTTTCTAAGTGGGGAGAAAATTCAGAAGTCAGAGGTGCAAACATACCTGGGAGTCCTTGTGCAGGATTCCTTAAAGATTAACCTGAAGGTTGAGTTGGTGGTGAGGAGGGCAACTACAATATTAGCATTAACTTCAAGAAGACTAGAACACAAAAGCAAGGATGTAATGATGAGGCTTTGTAACACATTGGTCAGATTGTATTTGGAGTATTGTTAGCAGTTTTGGATCTCTTATCTAAGAAACAATGTGTTGGCATTGGACAGGGTCAAACTGAGGTTCACAAGAATGATTCTGGGAATGAAAAGGTTAATATATGAGGAACATTTGATGGTTCTGAGCTTGGAGTTGCTGGAGTTTAGAGGAATGGGGGGAATCTCACTGAAGCCTATCACATATTGATCTGGAGCTGTTTCCTGTAGTGGGGGTGTCTAGGATAAGAGAGCTCAGAATAGAGGGATGTCCATTTAGGACAGAGATGAAAAATTTCTTTAGCCTGAGAATGGGGAAATCTGTGGAATTCATTGCCAAGGATGCCTGTGTAGGCTAAGTCATTGGGTATATTAAAGACAGAGGTTGATAGGTTCTTGACTAGTCAGGGCATCAAAGGTTACAGGGAGAAGGTAGGAGAATGGGGTTGAGAGGGATAATAAGTCAGCCATAATGGAACGCTGGAGCAGACTTGATAGGCTGAATGGCCAGCATATCTTTTCTTAGAACTTCTGCTATGGCTTATGGTCGTACAATGTAAAGTGCTTTCTCCACATTTGGAAAGGAGATGAGTTTATTAAGTGTAGATGTAAGAAGTTTGTTTAGATGGAGAAAAAGTGCCATCAGCATCAGTAGCTTAAATGTTTCGCCAAGAAGGTTAGATCTTGTAATGCTTATGAAGGAAACAGGAAAGATCTATAAAGGAGTCTGAGAATCCTGAGAGGAATTGTTGATATTGGCATATTGTGGAATAACTGCAGAGGTCAAAACAATGAAAATCTCTTATCGAAAAGAACATAGTACAGTCCCTTCTGTGCTGAATTAAACTAATTGCCTTCTGCCTGAACATAATTCATAACCCTCCATTCTCTGTACATTCATGTGTCTGTCTAATAGCTCTTAAATACCACTATTATATCTGCTTCCACACTGCTTGGCACCTATTGCTCTCTGTGTAGTTTTTTAAAAAAAGCACTACGTAAATAATTTGTTTATTTTATTTAGAGATACAGTAGGGAACAGACCCTTCCAGCCAACAAACTGCATTGTCCAGGATCACACCTATTTAACACTAGCCTAATCAGAACAATTTATAATGACCAATCAGCCTACTAGCTGTTATGTCTTTGCACAGTGCAAGGAAACCGGAGTAGTCACACGGGGAGAACATACTAACTCCTTACAGATGGCGGTGGAATATGCCCCGAGCTGTAATAGCATCACACTAACAACCATGCTACTGTGGCGCCCATCTTTAAAATTTCCCCACAACTTAAATGCATGTTGTCTAGCAATTGATAATTCTGTCCTGCAGTAAAACGTCTGAAACAGCAAATTTCACATCATACAAGTATGTCAGTTATAATAATTCTAATTCTATCTATAGACCTCAAAATCGTATGCAGTACACTACTATCAGGCTCTCCCTCAGTCTCAATACTCCAGAGAAAACCCATTTGTCCAATATCTCTCTATAATAATGCCCTCTGATGCAGACAACAGCATCCTGATAAACCGCTCCTGCACCATATCTTTCCGGTAATGGGACAACCAGAACTACACACAGTACTCAAGTTTCATATAGCTGCAACTGACTTCCTGACTCTTGTACTCAGTGCCCAAACCAGTGAAGGCAAACATACCATATACCACCTTTAGTACCCTAGCTACTTTCATGACAAGGAATAGGCTCATTTAATGAGTTTGAGATGAATTTTTTAGGATTTGATTTTTTTTTTACAGATTTATACAAATCTATAGCATAGTAAAAATGTTCTCTGCCAGGCCTCCATCCAACCTATCAAATCTAATCCTTTTTGTCTATTTTATTACTTTTCTCCCCTGTGCTCATGAAATTAAATGAATAAATGCTTCAAGAGGGCAGAGGAGTAATGAAGGCAGGTTCACTGATGGTGTTCAAAGAGGAGTTGGCTAAGTACATTAAAAAAATCCGGAATACTATACTCACACTACTGAATGCTTTAAATGTTGTAAGGGCTAGTTGCTGTTTCTTTTACTAACCATTTCAGTGAATATATCCTTTGAATTTTTGCTTCTAGATCTAGGTAAATGACTTTTGTAGATGTAAGAGGACTAGAATGTAAGAGCAAGGATATAATGTTGAGGCCTTATAAAGCACTAGTGAGGCCTCACAGAGTATTGTGAGCAGTTTTGGGACCATTATCTAAGAAAGGATGTGCTGACATTGGAGAGGGTTCAAAGGAGGTTCACAAAAATGATTCTGGGATTGAAAAGCTTGTCATCAGAGGAGCATTTGATGGCCCTGGGCCTCTACTCACTGGAATTCAGAAGAGAGAGGGGTGACCTCATTGAAATCTATCAAATGTTGAAATGTTGAAAATAGTTTTATTGATCTATAATAACCACTGGGAAATTGGTTCATGCACCATTTTAATGATGCTTATCAATAATTTATTTTTGTTTATAAATTAATTGCTGAAGGTTGCATTCTGTACTCTTACTAAACAGATGTTCCTTAAAATAAATGAAATGCTAAGAAATATATCCATATCTTTCAACTGTGAGGCTTCTAACTAGGTAAAAACAAGGGTCTGTAAATTCAGTAGGGAATTTGGTAGCAACCTCTTTCTCTGGAGACTGATAGTTATGACAAGTTCACAGGTTATAATTAAGGCAAACAGATTATAGATGTTTGAGGATTATCTGACTATGATGTGGAAGGGAAGAAGAAGTGTGTGCTGATTTCTTTTTTGATGCATTTGTTCTTTAATCCTTGGATATACTACTGGTTGTATGGGATTACTGTGATGATGAGCAAATGTAACATTGAGTAAACTACCACACTCCATCTGGTCAACAGCTTTGTAAATCATTGCTGACACATCTAGCAATGTCCCTGACTTTCACTAAATAGGTGCAGGTCCTCCCTCAGTTCTGAACCCCTGACTTATGGACACCTGTACATACAAACATTGGGAGACCAGCAAGCTGAATTGGGATGGATTTTGGGGGTTGCGGGCATGATCTTCCAGTTGTGAATGGGGGATTTCTGTGTGTCTTCTCTCCTACCACCCCCTCCAACCTCACTGTCTCTCCATGAGCTACAACAATTGGGCTAGGTTGAGCTGATCTGAGGAAGGAGGTCTGAGCAGACTCACCGACACAGTGGGTCAAGCTGGCAGTCGGTCTCCCTGTGTCTGCTTGCTCTCCCATCGCAACTGTCTCTGTGACCCTCTCCCACATTTTACTTATCTCTGTCTTATGAACTGTTCAAGTTATGGATAGTTCTCGAGAGCGAAAGCCTGTTATAATCAGGGGGTTGCCTGTACGTTTCCTATTTTTAATTTACATTGAATCTAATGTTAACAATATTCTGCCTTTGATACTGGATGTTAGAAGGTGCAGGATGATATGTACACACTGCTATGAAATCTGCAGTTTAGCTGTACTGTCAGACAGCTTAGCTTCACAAACACCAGCTCTGAGGTCAGGCTGGACCTGCTGCAATGCTAAACTGCCTCTGTGGCTGTGGATTATCTCTTGGGAACTCTGTCTGTGTGTTACTTGTTTACATTTTTTATGGTTCCATGATTTGTTGTTTTTTCGCACATTGGGTGTTTGATGGTCTTTGATGTGTGGGTTTTTTTAAAAGTGGGATCTATTGTGTTTGTTTTGTGACTGCCTGCAAGAAGACGAATTTAAAGGTTGTGTATGGTATACATACTTTGATAATAAAAGTACTTTGAACTTTTAACTTTGTAGACTCTGGAAGGCTTGTGGCTAAAAAAGTGCCAGTGCAATGGGATGTTCTGTTGAAGTTGTATAAGACATTGGTGAGGCCTAATTTGGAGTATTGTGTGCAGTTTTGGTCACCTACGTACAGGAAAGATATAAATAAGGTTGAACGAATACAACGAAAATTTGTAAGGATGTTGCTGGGTCTGGAGGACCTCAGTTATATGGAAAGATTGAATAGGTTAGGACTTTATTCCTTGAAACGTAGAAGATTGAGAGGACATTTGATAGACGTATACAATATTATGAGGAGTAGTGATAGGGTAAATGTAAGCAGGCTTTTTCCACTGTGGTTGGGTGGGACTACAAGTAGAGGTACTGTAATGGGTTACGGGTGAAAGATGAGAATTTAAGGGGAACATGAGGGGAAACATCTTCATTCAGAGGGCCGTGAGAGTGTGGAACAAGCTGCCAGCGCAAGTGGTGCATGTGAGCTCGACTTCAACGTTTAATAGAAATTTGGATAGGTACATGGATGGTAGGGGTATGGGGGGCTATGATCCCAGTGCAGGTTGATGGGAGTAGGCAGTTTAAATGGTTTGGTACTAACTAGATGGGCTGAAAGGCCTGTTTCTGTGCTGTACTTTTCTACGACCCTTATTGCAAGCACCCTCTGTACATGGGCTGCTCTGAGGGTTTCTTAGCCTAATAGGAAGAGTGGGATCATAAGCATTGACACAACTGAGCTGAATTAACTGTCTTCCAGACTCCTGTAAGATGCAGCATTTTTAAATATAGAATTTAAAATTGCTATATCCAGAGTCATTCTAGAAAAACAATCCCTGAAAACAGAGGGCTAAATTGATTAGCTCCGCCTCCATCTAATCTATCCAAACCACAGCTCCCTGTTCTGTTGATAATGAAACCAGTGTAAACAGAAAGTTACAGATATGCAATGTTCAATGAAGCTGGTGTATTTTTAAATGTTGTGTTTACTTTCAACTTTAACCAATCACATTCAGTAAAACTACTGCTCCCAAACTTGGGTGTATTTCCTGGTTATGCTGGAACTCAACTGAGTTTCTTTGTCAGTCACATACCAGTTGTTGATTTAAATAAGAAAAGAGCATGAATCTTAAAGACTAAACTATTGAACCAGGTTTTGTTAGCAATGGTGGAAAGTTATGATAAAATTAAAACTAATATTCTGAGAAGAATTTGACAGAAATGAGAGCAAGAAAGCATTCTAGATATTAGTAAATGAGCTGGTGTCTTTCAACTTTGGAGTATGTTGCCAAGATTCGTGAATGCTAAATATTCCTGTGTTAGATGGCTAAAGTATCATCTAAAGTGGAAAAACTTGAAATTGATTGCATGGTCTTGAAAGGTGTGGCTGAGAAACTAAAAAAAAATAAACTGAAGGATGTTGTTGGAGATTACTGGTGGTGGTTTGGGAAAAGACCTGTCATTTTGGCTTAAGCCAAAAGACCCATTCAGACCCTTCCTATTTTGCAGATGGTCTCTGATGGAATGACACTGCAAATAGAACATAGTCATAGTCATACTTTATTGATCCCAGGGGAAAATGGTTTTCGTTACAGTTGCACCGTAAATAATAAATAGTAATAAAACCATAAATAGTTAAATAGTAATATGTAAATTATGCCAGGAAAATAAATCCAGAACCAGCCTATTGGCTCAGGGTGTCTGACCCTCCAAGGGAGGAGTTGTAAAGTTTGATGGCCACAGGCAGGAATGACTTCCTATGACACTCTGTTGCATCTCGGTGGAATGAGTCTCTGGCTGAATGTACTGCTGTGCCCAACCAGTACATTATGTAGTGGATGGGAGACATTGTCCAAGATGGCATGCAACTTGGACAGCATCCTCTTTTCAGACACCACCGTCAGAGAGTCCAGTTCCATCCCCACAACATCGATGGCCTTACGAATGAGTTTGTTGATTCTGTTGGTGTCTGCTACCCTCAGCCTGCTGCCCCAGCACACAACAGCAAACACGATAGCACTGGCCACCACAGACTCATAGAACATCTCTTGACTTAAAGGGTTTCTTCAAAAATAGAAAATACTTCTTTTGTTGGAAGCTGTGTGTGTGTACGTTTCCCCCATTTTCAGGTTTATAGGGAATTATTTCAACTACATGGGTGCTGTGGTAATGTAGTGGTCAGCGCAATGCTACAACAGCTCAGGACATTAGAGAGGATTCAAGCTGTCAGGAGGGTAAGATTAACTCAAATAACCACACATTACAACAGTGGTGTGCTGAAGAGCATCCCTGAATGTACAGCCTTCCGAACCTTGAAGTGGAAGGACTATAGCAGCAGAAGAGCACAAACATATGCTCAGTGGCCAGTTTATTCGGTACAGGAGGTAACTAATAAAGTGGCCACTGAGTGTAAATGTATACCTTCAATGGATTGGATTATGGGTTTGAGTTTATTTTAGGTTTTTCATTCTCACAGTTGCCTGAATTCCTCAGATGACTGGGCGTGATTGTGCAAAAAAAGACCATTCTGCTTGAAGCAAACTAATCATAATTCTGCTTGGCAGTGAGAGGCATGTGATTTAAAATAAAAGCAGCTCAACTGTTAAACTTGTTGGAACAGGATGGAAGGAAGCTAAAACTGCATGACTTCATAAAGAAGAACCATCTTAATAGGATTAGAAATAAGACAATCGGTAAGACCAAGGAGCTGATTGTGGACTTCATGAAGGGTAAGATGAGGGAACACAAACCAATACTCCTAGAGGGATCAGAAGTGGAGGGAGTGAGAAATTTCAATTTCCTGGGTATCAAGATCTCTGAGGATTTAACCTGATCCCAACATAAAAAAGGCAACACTGCAGCTATATTTAATTAGGGGTTTGAAGAAATTTGGTTTGTCACCTAAAACACTTGAAAACTTCTGCAGATGTACCTAATGGCGAATGGCCTACTCCTGCACCTATTTTCTATGTTTTTTCTATGTACTGTGGAAACATTCTTTCAGGCTGTATCACTGTCTGTTATGGGGGTGGGTGGGGAGCAGTTTACTGTTCAGGACCGAAAGAAGCCACAGAAAGTTGTAAAGTTAGTAGTCAGTTCCACCTTGGGTACTAGCCTCTGTAGTATCCAAGACAGCTTCAGGGAGAGGTGACTCAGAAAGGTGACGTCCATTATTAAGGACCCCTATCACCCAGGACAATGCCCTGTTCTCATCAGAAAGGAGGTGAAGAAGCCTGAAGGCACACATTCAGCAATTCAGAACAGCTTCTTCCCCTCTGCCGTCTGACCCCTAAATGAACATTGAACACTACCTTACTTTTTTGATATATAATTTCTGTTTTTGCACTATTTTAATCTATTTAATGTACAAATATATACATACTGGTATTGATTTAATTTTTTTCTTTCTATATTATCATGTAATGCATTGAACTGCTGCTGCTAAGTTAATAAATTTCATGACACATGCCAGTGATAATAAACCTGATTCTGATTCATACAATATAGGAGCAGAATTTGGCTACTCACACAATGAGTTTGCTCTACCATTCGATCATGGCTCTTTTATTTTCTCCTCCTCCTCCACCCCATAATCCTTGACGCCCTTACTAATGAAGAGCCTATCAAACTCTGCTTTAAATATACCCAACGATTTGACCTCAACAGCCATCTATGGCAATGAATTTCACAGATTCACTACCTTCTGGCTAAAAAAAATTCCTCCTCATCTCTGTTATAAAGGCATGTCCTTCTATTCCAGGGCTGTTTCCCCCCCCCTCCCCCCCCCAGTCCTTGACTCTCCCACTGCTGGAAACATCCTCTGCACGTCCACACTATCTAGGCCTTTCAATATTTGGTAGATTTCAATGAGATTGCATTTCATTCGTCTACACTCTGGCCCAGAGCCATCAAACACTGTTCATATATTAACCCTTTCATTTCTGGTACCATTCTCATGAAACTCCTCTCAACCCTCTCCAATGTTTGCATTTCTTTCATTCTTTGATATTGCTAAAAAAAACTCCCCAGTGTGGTCCGACCAATACCTTACATGGCCTCAGCATTACATCCTTGCTAATATTGCATTTGTCTTCCCTATTACTGACTAGACCTGCAAGTTAACTTCTAGAGAATCCCACACTAGGACGCTCAAGTCCCTTTGCACCTGAAGTTTCCGTAATTGCTCCTTGTTTAGAAAATGGTCTATGCCTTTACCACAGTGGTCCCCAACCACCGGGCCGCAAAGCATGTGCTACCGGGCAGCTGAATCATATCGTTTCATATCGCCAAATCATATCATTTCATATCGCCAAATCATAATGATATGATTTGGCGATATGAAATGATATGAGTCAGCTGCACCTTTCCTCATTCCCTGTCATGCACTGTTGAACTTGAACAACCACCGCACCCCCCCCCCCCCCGGTCGGCCAGTCCGCGGTGCAAAAAAGGTTGGGGACCCCTGCTTTACCAGAGTGCACAAAAATACACTTCATGACACTGTATCCATCTGTCACATCTTTGCCCATTCTGCTAATCTGTCCAAGTCCTTCTGCGGACTCCTTGCTTCCTCATCCCTACTTGCCCTCCACCTTTTTTTGTATTACCCTCAAACTTGGCCACGAATCTGTCAATTTCATTATCGAGATCATTAACACGTAACCTGAAAAGTAGTGGACCTATGGAACACCACTAGTCAACAGCAGCCAACCAGAAAAGACCCCCTTTATTCTCACTCTTTGCCTTCTGGCAGTCAGCCAATCTTCTGTCCATGCCAGTATTTTTCCTGTAATACCGTGGACTCCTATCTTGTTTGGCAGCCTCTTGTGCAGCACCATGTCAAAGGTCTTCTGAAAATCCAAGTAAACAACATCTACCGATTTTCTTCTGTCTACTTTCCCTGTTATTTCCTCAAAGAATTCCAACAGATTGTAAGGCAAAATTTTTCCTTGAGGAAACAGTGCTAACATTGGCCTGTCTTATTATGTACCTCAAAGTACTCCATTGCATCATCCTTAATAATGGATTCTAATATCTTTCCAACCATTGAAGTCAGGCTAAATGGCCTATAATTTCCTGTCTTTTGTTTCCCTTCCTCTTTAAAGAGTGAAGTGACATTTGTGATTTTCCAATCTTCTGGAACCATTCCAGGATCCTCAGAGTTTCCCAAACTGATGTCATTGGACCCTTTGCTTAATGGTATTGGTCCGTGCATAAAAAAATGTTGGGAACCCATGAACTAGAGATTCTTGAAACATCATTGTTAATATCTCCACAGTCTTGTCAGTTACCTTGTTCAGTAATCCAAGGTAAAGTCCATTTGGTTCGGGTGACTTATCTACCTTCAGACCTTTCAGCTTCCCAAACACCTTCTCCTTAGTAGTAGCAATGACAGTCTCCTTTGCCCCCTGACACTCTCGAATTTCGGACATTTAGATTGTTGAACTTATTTAAGAACCTAGTGGTAAATGGAATAATTGTGTGGAATTTTCATGAAGAACTTAATAAATGCGCTTTGGTCCCTTGGATTCCTTTCTAGTCCCTGCCTTTATCTGTATACTGACCATATGACCTCCCCACTCTCAGTCCTAATGCAGGGGTTCAACCCCATAGCATTGCGGACAATTGATTTCCTCTCATTGATGCTGCTTGTCCTTCTGATTTCCTCTAGATTACAGCACCTACAAGTTTCCAGTGTCTCCATATTCTGGCTTTCATTATTTGAGATCTGATTTGATCTTGTTGAGTTGTTTTCTTTGAATCATATGGTGCTGACATGAGTTGGGCTGTTGTCACCTGGACTTGTTGCCTTGTGCCCTGATGGTGTGTAGTGCAAGTAATTATCTTGGACATTTTTATTGGGAATCACAAGAACCTGTTGGACGATGGTAATGTAGTATGAAACAAGCCTGGTTCACTGGTTCATTGACGAGACTGACGTTGCCTCAGTTGTGGCAAGGACTAGGCCGAAGTCCTGGGATCATCTGTTGCAGCCACCCAGGAAAGGAGACACCAAGCTGGTGTGAGAGTACCTCTCTGAGGCACTCTGGAAGCTGGCCACTCCCATCAGTACTGCGCTCTGGCGTTCGCTCGCTGCTGCTCTCCCGTGTTCACTCACTGGAAAAACAATCTGAACTAGGACGACACTCATGCCACTCAGGGATGTGGGTTATATTATGTTTTTCTTTAACACTATGTTTTTTCTGAATTCGTAACCATATGTGTTACTTGAGCTGTATGTAATGTGCTGTGTGCTGTTGGTAATGTGTGTTGCACCCTGGCCCCGGAGGAACTCTGTTTCATTTGGCTATATTCATGTATGGGTGAATAATAATTAAACTTGAATTTGATCTTGAACTCTAGCCAGTGGACTCCATTCTGGGTAATTATTTAATTTTGAAGTTCAAGTTGTTCTGTGTTACACATGTATCAATGGATAGAAAATTTATCCTAAACTTTGGGAACTGGAATTGATAGGAAGGGAACATGATTAGTGCATGATTATTTTTAGAACATAGAACATTCCAGCTCAGTACAGGCCATTCAGCCCACAATTTTAACCTACTCCAAGAAAAATCTAGCCCTTCCCACCCACATTGCCCTCCATTTTTCTATCATCCATATGCCTATTTAACACTCTTAAATGTCTCTGCTGTATTTGCCTCTACCCCCACCTTTGGTAGTGAATTCCACACACATCACTGTGTTTTAAAAAAAAATCTGACCTCTGACATTCCCCCCTATGCTTTCCTCCAATCACCTTAAAGTTATGCCCCCACATAGTAACCATTTCTGCCCTGGGAGAAGTCTCTGGCTGTCCACTCATTTTATGCCTCTGGTCATCTTGTATACCTCTATTAAGTCACCTCTCATCCTCCTTTGCTCCAGAGAGAAAAGCCCTAGCTTGTTCAACCTAACCTCATAAATCAAGCTCTCTAATCCAAGCAGCATCCTGGTAAATTGCTGGTACACCCTCTCTAAAGCTTCCACATCCTTCCTATAATGAGGTGACCAGAACTGAACGCAATGTTCCCAGTGTGGTCCAACCAGGGCTTTATAGAGCTGCAATATTACCTCACGGCTCAAGCGAGGCGGGATTTCATGTCTTTTTTTTGGGGGGGGGTGGTTGAGAGTAGAGGAGTGTTAGGAGTGGGGATAATCCTTTGACCTTCTGACATTTATACCTCACCTGACCCAAATAACTGCTTATTATTTCTCTATTTATTTCTAAGATGGTGATCTTTGCAGAAGTGGGCCAGGTGAAGAAATATGTTTGTAATGTTGCTGCATTATCATAAGGGAAATTCTTGCTGAACCAGCTTTTTTATCAGCCTTTAAGTTTGCAAGCTAGTGAAATGACAGTTGTTTCCCTGGCAATGAGTCAGGAGTAGAGGAAACAAGCATTTATTCTGGTGAGTGCAAGATCACAGCAGCCAAGCTGGATTGTTAGGGTGGGTCAAAATGAAGATGGAGAACGTGACTTGCCATTTCATAGGTAAAAGAACACTGTTCACTAACAGCAAGTTTGTTGTCTGCCTTTCCTGCCCATCTCTGATCCTGAGAAATTAGAGGTAATAACCATTAGACCATAAGGTATAGGAGCAGGATTAGGCCAGTTTGCTCCACAATTTCCTCTCAGCTCCAATCTCCTGCCTCCTCCCACCATATCCCTTCATGCTGTGACCAGTCAAGGATCTATCAACCTCTGCTTTAAATATACATTAAAGACGTGGCCTCCACAGCTGCCTGTGACAAAGAATTCCACAGATTCACCATGCCCTGGCTAAAGAAATTCCTCCTCATCTCTGTTCCGAAAGGCCACCCCTCTATTCTGAGGCTGTGTTCTCTGGTCTTTGACTCTCCCACCATAGGAAACATCCTCTCCACATCCACTCTCTCAAGGCCTTTCACCATTTGATGGGTTTCTATGAGGTCACCGCTCATTCTTCTGAATCCTAGTGAATACAAGCCCAGAGCCATCAAACACTCTTCATATGAGAAACCATTCTATCCTGGAATAATTTTCGTGAACTTCCTTTGAATCCTCTCCAGTAATAATCACAAAATCCTCAAGGACAGGTTCTGATGCATACAGAGTTTCAGATTCTGAAGGAAAAGCAATGTATTAAAATTGGGATAATCAGCATTTGGGTTTCCCCCATGATTTGGTTACTGTTCTTCCTAATGATGAGGCTAGGAATGTAGGGAACACTTGGTGAGTAACCGTAGTACTTTAAAGATGTTTTTAGGATCTATCATGATTCAGTTGTCAATCACATCGAACACCAATCACACAGAATTCTCAGTCACGTGCAGTGCTTAGGCACATGTAAAAAAAAATTGTAAAATGAACTTGCTTGCAAAAATGATGAAATGAAAAAATTCTAAACATCAAGAAAATTACTCTAAAGAGCAGTAAACAGCAAAAAAAACTATATCAAATTAATATTTGGTGTGATCACCCTTTACCTTTAAATCTGCATCAATTCTCTAAGATACACTACAATTTTATCAGAAAGTCAGCTGGTAGGTTGTTCCAAGCATCTTGGAGAACTTTTTCATTTTTTTTTTGCAGACTTTGGCTGTCTCGCTTGCTTCTTTCTCTCCAGGTAATCCCAGACAGTTTTGATGACGTTGAGATCAGGGCTCTGTGGAGGCCATATAAAATAATCTAGTGTGCCAAAGTCTGCACAACATCAGATTGTAATGTGATAACATTGGACTTGCTGCTGTATAAACTGATAAGTATGAACCAATATTAATTTATCTATTGTGGTAGAGCTACAGAAATTGGGTAAGTGAATAATTGCTGTACTCTAATTGGGCATAATGATAAATTTAGTTTGCCATCAAGATACGAGTCCTCTGCTATTTGATAGAATTTAGCATGATAGGAATTGGGAAGACAGAGTTACTGAGGTGATATTAAAGTCATGTTTACAGATGACATGTACAATAACATAGTTCTTCTGTTTTTGCATGTGGTAAATTGGATATTATGGAGCAGGGATTGCCAGCCTGGGGTCCATGCACCACAGTATTGGTCAATGGCATAAAAAAGGTTTGGAACCATTGTAACAGAGCAAAGTAGTTAAACCTTAGGGAAAGCGGTGTTAGCGTCACTGAAAATGGATTTGAATCTGAAAAATTATCTAGTGTAATTTTCTTGGAATAGGTTTACAAGAGGATCACAACTTTGTTGTTGTTGGGAGGGTTGTGTGCCTCAGAGACCCGGAGAACTATGTTGCCTGGAGTCAGGGCTTTATGCTTTGGCTCTTGGTAGGGTCACACACGCCAATCAGGTCAAAGCGTGGAGGACAGACTAAGAGTGGTCCATGGTTCCTCCAGGTTTGAGGGTTCAGCTCAGGGTGAACAACCCTGACTGGTAAAACAAAATTGTTATGGAAACAACAATGAAGAATCTTCTACTTCTGAGTGCGATGATATTCCTGAGTCTCCACTTGGGACTTGCAAGACTGACAGTAGTGAAAACCAAGAGGAAGCTATGACATGATGAAGGAATCCCTGTACACTGTCAGAGATCGAGGACCTTCATTGCTGCCCTAAACAGCAGAGGCGTAATGGGAAAAAAAATAGGTTTACAGTTTAATACTTTGCAGGGGTTGAGGTTGCAATGAGGAAAAATCTTTCTGGATCTGGAGTACTGAGACAAGGTCAATGCCGAAGCTAAAAAGAGTTGGGAATTCATGCCACTTCCAGGTGTTAGAGGTACTTTATTCACTTTATGGATTGTTTAAAAAAATGATGTGGCTTTTCCATTAATCATTGAAAATCTCTACGTTTGTAAATTTTTCAAGGTGATCAGATTCCTCATATTTTCAAATGGGTTCCATGTTTTGTACAAGACATTGTTCTTCCCATTTTAAAGTACTAGTCAATGATAAATTATATTTTAGAACTTGTAACCAAGACAAATTGCCTCTGCTAGCGACCCTCATGGATTTGTTATAATTGTATGATGTGCCCTCAGCTCCATCAATAATTGTTTCAAAAGTCAAAGATATGTATTTGATTCTTTATTTGCAATTAGCAAACGTACAATCTTCAAACTTTGAAACTTAAATTTACCCAAGTGTAAGTGTAACTGAGCATTCAGCAAAAGATATGCCCTTCACTTTTACCTCTTCTCCACTCATGTGAGTAGTTAACGTAATAAATTGCAACACAGAATACAATGCAGATGGAGAAGAGATGAATGGCTCCTACACCTGTATTTAATGAAGGTTGTAGCATTATCCAATTAAATCTCACAGAGGTACTAAACTAAACTTGCTGTAAAATTATATCTGTATTTAAAGAAATAGAGGAAAAGGTCTTTCAGTGTTTTACCACTGATGTCTTCTCACATTGTTATTTTTCATTTAGGATTTTGTTTTCACAATGCCTGGTATGTTTTCCTTTGACATTTTGAAGCTGCTCTCCTTGTTTTTGATTTGCAAGCTCATATCATTTGTACTCTGCCCCATTTTATTCCTTATTGGCATATTTAAATATTCACAATTAAATTTAATTAATAGAATTGCAGTGTAACAAATGTATTTCAAAGGATTTTACTTAGTCTTCAGTTTAAAAATTTTTGATGAAAATAAAAGACCATAAGACCATAAGAATTATAGGATAATTGGAATATTGTTGTGTAATTGTGAAACATGATTCTTAAGTACATTTCTCAGGGAAATAAACGGCAGAAATGTGGCAAATGTTCAAGGGATATTTGCGTGGCATTCCGCATAGGTACGTTCCAATGAGACAGGGAAAGGATGGTAGGGTACAGGAACTGTGGTGTACAAAGGATGTTGAAAATCTAGTCAAAAAGAGAAGAAAAGCTTACAAAAGGTTCAAAAAACTAGATAATGATAGAGACCTAGAAGATTACAAGGCTAGCAAGAAGGAGATAAGAATGAAATTAGGAGAGCCAGAAGGGGCCATGAGAAGGCCTTGGCGAGGAAGATTAAAAAAAACCCCAAGGCATTTTACAAGTATGTGAAGAGCAAGAGGATAAGACGTGAGAGAATAGGACCAATCAATTGTGACAGTGAAAAAGTGTGTATGGAACTGGAGGAGATAGCAGAGGCACTTAATGAATACTTTGCTTCAGTATTTACTACAGAAAAGGATCTTGGCACTTGTAGGGATGACTTACAGTAGACTGAAAAGCTTGAGCATATAGACATTAAGAAAGAGGATATGCTGGAGCATCAAGTTGGATAAGTCACCGGGACCGGATGAGATGTACCCTGGGCTACTGTGGGAGGTGAGGGTGGAGATTGCTGAGCCTCTGGCAATGATCTTTGCATCATCAATGGGGATGGGAGAGGTTCCGGAGGATTGGAGGGTTGCAGATGTTGTTCCCTTATTCAAGAAAGGGAGTAGAGATAGCCCCAGAAATTATAGTCTTACTTCAGTGGTTGGGAAGTTGATGGAAAAGATCCTGAGAGGCAGGATTTATGAACATTTGGAGAGGCATAATATGATTAGGAATAGTCAGCATGCCTTCGTCAAAGGCAGGTCATGCCTTACGAGCCTGATTGAATTTCTTGAGGATACAACTAAACACATTGATGAAGGAAGAGCACTATATGTAGTTTATATGGATTTCAGCAAAGCATTTGATAAGGTACTCCATGCAAGGCTTAATGAGAAAGTAAGGAGGCATGGGATCCAAGGGGACCTTGCTTTGTGGATCCAGAATTGGCTTGCCCACAGAAGGCAAAGAGTGGTTGTAGATGGGTTATATTCTGCATGGAGGTCAGTGACCAGTGGTGTGCCTCAGGGATCTGTTCTGGGACCCCTACTCTTTATGATTTTTATAAATGACCTGGATGAAGAAGTGGAGGGATGGGTTAGTAAATTTGCTGATGACACAAAGGTTGGAGTGTGGAGGACTATCAGAGGTTACAGCGGGACATTGATAAGATGTAAAACTGGGCTGAGAAGTGGCAGATGGAGTTCAACCCAGATAAATGTGAGGTGGTTCATTTTGGTAGGTCAAATATGATGGCTGAATATGGTATTAATGGTAAGACTCTTGGCAGTGTGGAGGATCAGAGGGATCTTGGGGTCCGAGTCCGTAGGACACTCAAAGCAGCTGCGCAGGTTGACTCTGTGGTTAAGAAGGCATAAGATGCATTGGCCTTCATTAACCATGGGATTTAGTTTAAGAGCCGAGACGTAATGTTACAGCTATACAGGACCGTGGTCAGACCTCACTTGCAGTACTGTGCTCAGTTCTGGTCACCTCACTACAGGAAGGATGTAGAAACTATAGAAATGGTGCAGAGGAGATTTTCAAGGATGTGGCCTGGATTGGGGAGCATGCCTTACAAGAATAGGTTGAGTGAACTTGGCCTTTTGTCCTTGGAGTGACAGAGGATGAGAGGTGACCTGATAAAGGTGTATAAGATGATGAGATGCATTGATCGTGATAGTCAGAGTCTTTTTCCCAGGGCTGAAAGGACTAACATGAGAGGGCACAGTTCTAAGGTGCTTGGAAGTAGGTACAGAGGAGATGTCAGGGTTAAGTTTTTACACAGAGAGTGGTGAGTGCGTGGAATGGGCTGCCAGCGATGGTGGTGGAGGCAGATATGATAGGGTCTTTTAAGAGACTCCTGGATAGGTACATGGAGCTTAGAAAAATAGAGGGATATGGGTAACCCTAGGTAATTTCTAAAGTGAGTACATGTAAGTAGATACTTGATTGTATGTGAATGAGTTGTTTAACATGGAAACAGTCCCCGATTAATATTTTCATCTGACCTCTGGGTGAAAAACGTTGTCCCTCAGGTTCCTATTTTCCTGCAGGTTTCGCTCCCTCTACTTTTGATGCTGCCCTAGCCCTCACCTCTTGGCCTGAAACTTTGACTCTTTATTCCTCCCCATAGATGCTGCCTGACCTGCTAATTTCCTCCAGCATTTCAAAGTTCAAAGTATATTTATTATTGAAGTATATATGCCATATAAAACTTCAAGGTTCATCTTCTTGCAGGCAGCCACAAAACAAAAAGAAAGAAACACAATAGAATCCATGAAAAACGCCACACGCAAAGACTGTCAAAATCCATTGTGTGAAAGAAAGAACAAATTGTGCAAGTGATAAAAAACAGTAAAGAAATAACACACATAACATGAGGCCCAGAGCCCCGAAAGTGAGTCCACCACCATGGAGCCAGTTCAACGCTGAACAAAGTAAAGCCTCAGAGGGCAGTGAGCTGAACTCTGGTTCATCCTTTGCCATTGGCCTCGGTGCCTTAATTTTTGTAATCTGTGTGTTACTCTGGATTTCCGGCATATGAGAATCTCTTGTGTTTCTAACTGTTGCTAAATGTGTTGCAGATAGAGGCTCCGTGGGCTGATAAAACACCGACTTTGATCTTTACCAGGCACTTGAGAAGTACTGATTGACCTATTAATCTTTTATAAAGCAAAACTTCACATCTAAAGCAAGATATTCTGTTCAAAGATTGTATGCAATGTTTGCTCCTATTGGAGAGAAGATCTCACAAACCCTCTGCTGGTGATCAGCTCTTAATTCAACTTCTCTATTTATTGATTATGAATAAAGCCCTCTTTAAACTGGATAATGATGTGGTACGCTTTGTTGTGACACTTTATGGATTATTGTGTATGGGAGTCGAAGTGTTTATGTGGGAGCTCCCACATACTGTATTTCAGGATTGTGAACTACTAGGGAGGTTTTACAAACAACGATTCAAAGCCCACTGGAGTTCATAACCATTCAGAAAGTGGTTCCTCATCTGTCATAAAATGGTGGTGCATCATTTTGGAACAACATTCCCCGGTCCTCAGTTTCCCAAATAAGGTAATCGACCCTTCAGCATTCACACCACCATCAACCCCCTTCCCTCCAACTTGATATTGAGTTTCCATGTAGTCAGTTTTATTTTTGTAAACTCCAGTGAGTAGTTCTAACCTGTTCTACTGCTTTTGTACATTAACCCTTTATCTCAGGGATCAACGTAGTGATAATTCTCCATGTCACCTTCGATAGCCTTCGTTCAATGTGCAGAGCAAGTAGCACATGGCTCTCTGGCAATGTCGTCAAGGTGTTGTAAACTGGACTCACAAACACAAACTATGAGCTCTTCTTCAAGGCTATCCTTGTCAATTTGCTTTGTTGAATCAATACAATAATTAAAAACAAATGATTAAATTAATTAATTAATTAATTAATTTAGTGATCCAGCACAGAACAGGCCCTTCCAGCCTACTGAGCTGTCCCACCCAACCATCAACCTACTTAACCCTAGCCTCATCACAGCATGATTTACAATGACTTATCAGCCGGTATGTCTGTGAACTGACATGCAGTCATGGGAAGGACATACAAACTCCTTACAGGCGTCGTTGAAATTGAACTCTGAACTCCATCTCTGAGCTGTAGTAGTATTGTGTTAACTACTATGCTATTGTGGTGCCCATTTAACGGCATTCTTCTTGTACGTCACCATTATTTCTTCAATGACACTGTCTTACAGTATAGCATATTGTTAACTGGGATATATATACTTTCCACCAGTGTTTTCTTAACCCATTTTGTTTCTTTTCTCAATCCATCCGGATTCTATTAAATTTACCTCTACAATAATTACATCCTTTATTAAAAGCCTCTACACCTCCTTGTTTTTCCCCTTGATGTGTCAAATAGTCCTAAATATTCTGTTTCAGGTTATGCTCTTGTGAGAAGCATGTATCTATCATACTGGTTCACACTATTTCATTTATTTCTTATGATCTACTCATTAATCTTATTATAAAGGCTGGTTATCAGAACCCCTGTCAATGCCCTGTACGATGGTTTCCTCCTCTTGTCTTCCTAAATACCTTTCAAACAGAGCCCCTATCTCGCATTTTTCTGTCCTTTTTTCTACCTGGGTTGTTGGTGTGATCCACAACCTCTTTCTCTACAGACCATTACATACTCTCTTTGTTTTTGTCCCTGTCCGCTGTTTCTGTTTCTGCGCTCCCTCACACATTCTCAATATTGACTGACTCCTTGCAATATTGATGCTGGAATTTCCCTGGTATTCTCACAGTTTTTCAAAGTTCATAGTAAATTTGTTATCAGATTATGTATACGTCACTGTACGCAATCCTGAGATCCATTTTCTTGCAGGCATTCGCAGTAGAACAAAAAATACAACAGAATCAATGAAAAACTACACTCAGAGACGAACAAACAGCTGATGAATCAAAGAAGACAAATTGTACAAATACAAAAAAACCTACAAATGGGAATAAATAAATAAATAACACTGAGAACATGAGTTATAGAGTCCTTGAAAATGAGTTCATAGTTTATGGAATCAGTTCAATGTTGAGATGAGTGTAGTTATCCAGGCTGGTTCAGGAGCCTGATGGTTGAAGGGTAATAACTGTTCCCGAACCTGGTGGTGTGGGACCGAAGCTCCTGTACTTCCTTCTCAATGGCAGCTGTGGGCAGAGAGCATGACCTGCGTGGTACGGGTTCTTGATGGTGGAGGCTGCTTTCCTTGTTGATGTTCTCAATGGTGAAGAGGGCTTTTCCTGCAATGGACTGGGCTGCATCTACAACTTTTTGTAGACTATTCCATTCTTGGCCATTGGTATTTCCATACCAGGCCATCATACAACCAGGCGGGATGCTCTCAAATGTCCATCTATAGAAGTTTGTTGAAGTTTTAGTTGACATGTTGAATCTGTGCAAACTGTTAAGACAGTCTGGACAGATACTCTGATATTATAATGCCGGGGAATTTAAAGTTAATGACCCTCTTCACCTCTGATCCCCTAGTGATAAATGGCTCATGGACCTTTGGTTTAGTCCATCTGTAGTCAATAATCAGCTTTGATTTTTGTGCATATTGGCTGAAGGAAGTGCTTTTCTGTTATTTGTTGTATGGTTAATCCAGCCTTTGGGAAATAAAGACCCTGGCAAAATTGAACTGATGAAATCCTGGTCTTGAAATTGACAACCTTCCTGTGGAACTGCAGTATAAATCTACATATTATCAACTGATTGCAGAGTGCTCCTTGAATGGGGCTGTATTTGTGGTTTGTGGTAAAAGGTTACTGAACAAAGACCGTATGCTGCTTTGAACTGTTAATCTAGCATGCCCAGGGCTGCAATGCTGGAATTGCATATTCTTTGGATCACTCTAACACATTTTTAATTCACTTTTTGTTTGTATTGTTAACAGTAGAATAACCTTTCAGTAAAGCTGGTAAATTTCAAGGGAGGCACAAAAAGTAGGCCCACTGAGCAGAAGGAATTGTGGGATCTGGCACCTAACAAACCAGATGCAAACCACTGGGATTTTTGAATAGTTAGATAGTGGGTTATCAGCATATAACTGTGGTAATCATTTAAGGTGGAACTTTGGTAGTGAATTCTGCTAATATGTTGGAAAAATCACAAACTCTTCACCATCCTAAACAGGCTATCTTCTCATTACTATCATCATGGATGAAGCACAGGAGCCTGAAGAAACCCACTTAATGTTTTAGGAATAGCTTCATCATCAGATTACAAAATGGCCCATGAACATTTCCTCACTATTTCGTTCTCTTTTTGCACCACCTCTTTTAATATTTTCTCATTGTAACATAGTAATATTTTAAATGAATTGCCCTGTACAGCTGCCACAAAGCATCAGATTTTGTATCATATGTCAGTGATAGAGAACCCAATTCTGATTCCGAATTGATTGGGAGGCCCTTACACAATCTTCCAGAACAACCCAGTTTTCTATCCATGGACCGAAACGTTTGTAAAGTACATTTATTATCAGAGTATGTATACTATGTGTAGGCACGTAGCCAAGTGGTTAAGGCATTAGACTAGCTACCTGAAGGTTGTGAGTTCGAGCCCAGCCAAGGGAACATGTTGTGTCCTTGAGCAAGGCACTTAATCATACATTGCTCTGTGACGACACTGGTCATGTTGTGCCAAGCTTTTTGGTTCTAATGCCCTTCCCTTGGACAACATTGGTGTCGTGGAGCGGGGAGACTTGCAGCATAGGCAACTGCTGGTCTTCCATACAATCTTGCCCAGGCCTGCGCCCTGGAGAGTGAAGACTTTCCAGGCGCAGATCCATGGTCTCACAAGACTAACGGATGCCTTTAATGTATACTATATATAGCCTTGAGATTCGTCTCCTAGCAGGCAGCCACAAAACAAAGAACCCATTTAAAAAAGTCCTAATGTGCAGAAATAGTAAAACAAATCATGCAAACAATAAAGGTAAGCAAATAACATTCAGAACTGAAGTTCAGGGAAGTGAGCTCAGATCCACAAGGCCAGTCATCGCTGCTGCTGGTCCAGGAGCCCGTTAGTTGCAGGCCACAGCTTTAATTCAGCACCCAGATGAGTAAACCGCGTGGAGCAGCGAGTTGAACACCAGCCCATCCCGCTCCTCCGCCCCAACACCCTGTCAAACATCGGCTTGTCACTTGCTCTCAGGCCTGGGCCCTACCCCTTCAAAGGTTGCATTAATGGTGGCCTCTTCATAATCACAACAGTATGGTAGAGTAGCAGTAGGGTAATGCACCCGCAGGTGTGCTGGGGAGGCCACAAGTGTCGCCACACATTCCAGTGGTAACATATGGTACATACATTTGGACGATGGACTACAAAGTGCAGCTCCGTCTATTTTAAGGTAATCACAACATTTGGCCTTCTGAACTATAACATTCTTCAAAAAAAATAGCTGGTTTTCACAATATGAAATCTTTGATAATAAGCCAGAATCTCCTTTAATGAAAGCAGTTGCCACCTATCTTGCTGAAATTTCTTACCTTTGTTTCTTCCTGATGCTCATCTCTATTCCCTGGACATTTCTATAGATTTCCGGGTGAGGCACCTTGTCTCCCCATGTACTATCTATAGCCCCCGATGGTTTCAACACCACCTCCTACCCCTCTGCTTTCCCATCTCTTGTTAATTAACTGTTGATTTAATTGCAATGCTATGAAATAGCAATTATCATAGAAATGTGGAATGAAGTTTAGAATGGAAATCAAAACAATGGCAACTCCCACCTGACTTAGTCATTTGGGAGGTCTAAGGTTTTGGGTCTGGTGCATCTTTGAAAGGAACAGGTTAGCAGTAACAGAGGAGCTTGCCAGCTACATCCACATCCAGGGATTCAATGGGAACTTTCAAAAATAGGGGACATTCTTGAAATGAAGTGTGGAATAGGCCCTTCCGGTCCTTTGAGCCGTGCTGCCCAGCAACCCCCAATTTAACCTGAGCCTAATCATGGGACAATTTACAATGACCCATTAACCTACCAACCAGTATGTCTTTAGACTGCGGGAGGAGACCCACATGGCCACGGGGAGAACGTACAAACTTCTTACAGGCAGCAGCAGGAATCGAACCTGTGTCGTCTGAACTGTAAAGTGTTGTGCGCTCGGGGCATCGGAATTCAATTCCGACATCATCTGTAAGGAGTCTGTACGTCCGCCCTGTGGAGCGTGTGGACTTTCTCCGGGTGATCCGGTTTCCTCCCACAGTCCAAAGACGTATTGGTTAGTAGGGGGTTAATTGGTCTTTGTAAATTGTCCCATGATTAGACTACGATTAATTGGAGTTGCTGGGTGGCGCAGCTCAAAGGGTCGGAAGCGCCTGTTCTACATTGTACCTCAATAAATAAATAAATAAATCTCTCTCAATTTATTTACTTCCATTATTCAACACAAGGCATTCATTAATAACTAGCCTTGTGCTCATTACCGTCTCCAGAGACAGATATTTTCCACTACTGTTATTGGTGACTTCCTAATGGTTGCTTCAACCGTACTGATGCCTAACCCACACACAGCTCCTGACATCTGTTGTATAGCTCACCCTGGGAAACTTGTAAAAGTGCCCAGGGAGCGAAGAGGGGCATCAGGAAGAAATATCCTCGGGATATTATTGTCAAATGAAAGCTTATGAGATGTGAAACTATTAATCAAAGTTGTTTTAGTAAGCAAATTAGATAAAAGCAAAATGGAAACCACATCCTTTGGAAATTACCATTTATTCAATTTTTTAACCTAGAAGTTGACACAAAGATATTTATGATCTGGTTGGTGTGAAAATGTGACGCTTAGAGGAATTGGAAGATATTTTACGATTTATAAACTTTTTACACGTTATCTTCACAAATAGCTGCCACTAGAATTTCTAAACCTTGTATTCAATGGTGCCTTTTATACTTCCAGGTTATTTCAGAATCCTTTACAGCCAGTACTTCTGAAGCATAATCACTGTTGTAATGTCAGGAATACAACAATTAAGTTCTGTACAGCAGGCTTCCACAAATAGAATGAACAATTTAAGACCAAAAGACACAGTAGAGACTAGGAGGTGATCTCCATCATGAAGGACCCCCATCACTCAGGACGTGGCCTCTGTAACGTCCTCCAGTCCAATTTCCCCCAGGATCAATAAAGTATGACTATGACTATTATCATCTCAGGTCTCTGCACTCCTCCATTTTCAGCCTTAATTTTAATTTCTTCACATTTGAAAGCCGCACCTTTTTCTGCTAAGGTTCCAAATCCTCTGATTCCTTCTTTAGGAGACTCCATGTCTCTCTTTCACTTCCTGTAACCCTTTCACTTTACATCATTAAGGATTTCCATCACCCAGGACATGCCCTTTCCTCATTGCTATCATCAGGAAGGAGATACAGGAGCCTGAAGACACACACTCATCGACTCAGGAACAGCTTCCTTGTCTCTGCCATCAGATTTCTGAATGGACAGTGAACCCATGAACACTACCTCACTAATTTTTCTCCTCTCTTTTTGCACTTCTTATTGTGATCTATAGTTTTCATTATTATGTATTGCAATGTACTGCCGCAGAGAAACAACAAATTTCACGACAAGTGCCCGTGATATTAAACCTGATTCTGATTGAGATGCAGAATTAGGCCATTCAACCCATCGAGCCTGCTGCGCCATTCCATCATGGCTGATTTATTTTCCCTCTCAAAACCACCTTCTCCTGCCTTCTCCTTGCAACCCACTTGCTCCCTGACTAACTCTGAAATCAACAAGCTCCACTTTAAACGTACCCAATGACCTGGACTCCGCAGCCATCCATTGCAAAGTATTCCACATGGAGATGTCATCATCTTCCACCAGCTCCACTGTTGAGGTCCTGGCTGGACCGATCTTTATCTGGAACCTCCCCCTTGACCTTATCACATGGGTAATCATACCACGAGCTAAACTCCAGATGATTCAACTCCAGACAGCATCACTCTTGAGATCTCAGGAACTCACAAGCCACTCCACCACAACAAAAGGTGATAATCCTCGGGGAAGCTTGTTTCGCAGCAAAGTCTCATATAGCTTGGAACATCCAGTTTGCAACAATAAAATAAACTCAACAAGTTAATAGTTAATAAATCTCTACCTCTTTAGATACCTATATGTGCTGTGACTCTGTCCATTTATAAACTGTAAGCATTCTCAAGCAGTTTGTAGACCCTGGGAGTTAATGCCTCTCTGTGCAAATGGATCATTAACTTTGACCAACAGACCATAATCAGTAAGGACAGGCAACAACACTTTCACCACAATTATTCCCAACAATGGTATTCCACAAGGTTGTGTCCTTACTCTACTTCTGGTCTAATTCCACTGTAGTGGGCCACATCTCAAATAATGATGGGTTGGGGTGCACAAGGAGATAGAGAGCCCAGTGACATGATACCATGACAACAACCCCTCTCAATGTCAACAACACAAAAGAGACGGTAGCTGACTGCAGAAAGGAGAAGAAGCACATGCTTCTGTCTACAGCAATAGTGCTGAGATCGAGAAGGTTGAGAGATTCAAGTTCCTAGATGTTAATATCACCAAAAGCCTGTCCAGGTTGTTGTCACAGCCATAAAAGTTCACCAATGCCTCTACTTGTTCAGGAGGCTTAATGAATTCAGCATGTCCCAATTGACTCTAACAATTTTGATTGATGCACCGTAGAAAGCATTTTGTCTGGATGCAGGCTGAGCCAAGATCAGAGCACCACAGCTCAGCAGCTCAAGCAGCTTTTACAGAGCATGATTGTTGTCCATTTTTCTCCACAGATGCTGCCTGACCCATTGATTCCCTCCAGAAGTTTGTTCTTTGCTCAAGGACCAATTCAAGTGCCAACTTCCAGAATTTCCACCATCCTTCAAGTGAAATAATTTCCCCTCTGTTTCCCTCCAATTCTAACAATTAATTTCTATCTGCGTGGTCATAGCTACTGTTTTTATTTTGCTCTGTCTAGGCCCTTTGTAATTTCAAAGTTCAAAATTTAAAGTAAGTTTGTTATCAGATATGTACATGGCACCATATACTACTCTGAGCTTCATTTTCTTTCAGGCATTCACAGTAGAACAAAGAAATACAATAGAATCAATGAAAAACTACACACAAATAAAGACTTTTGCACATTGGCTAAGAAGATAATCTATGCAAATACAAAAGCAATAATAATAATAATAAATAATACTGAGAACGTATGGGCACGTGGCCAAGTGGTTAAGGCATGGGACTAGCGACCTGAAGGTCGTGAGTTCGAGCCCCAGCCGAGGCAACGTGTTGTGTCCTTAAGCAAGGCACTTAATCACACATTGCTCTGCGACGACACTGGTGCCAAGCTGTATGGGTCCTAATGCCCTTCCCTTGGACAACACTGGTGTCATGGAGAGGGGAGACTTGCAGCATGGGCAACTGCTGGTCTTCCATACAACCTTGCCCAGGCCTGCGCCCTGGAGAGTGAAGACTTTCCAGGCGCAGATCCATGGTCTCATAAGACTAACGGATGCCTTTTAATACTGAGAACATGATTTGCAGAATCCTTGAAAGTGAGTCTGTAGATTGTGGTGTCACTTCAGAGTTGAGGTGAGTGAAGTTATCCACACGAGTTCAGGAGCCTGATGGTTGAGGGGTAATAACTGTTCCTGAACCTGATGGTGAGGCCCCTGTACTCCCTTCCTGAAGGCAGCAGCAAGAACAGAGCACGGCCTGGATAGTGGGGGTCCTTAATGATGGACGCTGCTTTCTTGTGATTGCATTCCTTGTAGATGTGCTCAATTGTGAGTCCATTGTCCTCAGTATTTTCCAAGTAATTTCTTCAGCTATAACTGGAAGGACATCATCCACATGTTGTCCTGTGGAGATCATCCTTTCACTAATATCACGTGTTAGTCTGGCTAGAGCAATCAACACATCTGCCCCTCAGTGTTCCTCACTGCCGAGCCAGTCTTTGCTTCTGAAATGTTGTTCATCCTGCGTAGGTGATTATTGACAATTCCAATTACAGTCTCACAGCCACACAGCACTGATCTGCACCCTGGTAAATGGGCTTGTTATTGTCACATGCCACATGGGTGATGTGGTGGAGATACGTCTCTACCAAAGGAGGCTTCAGGCACTCCTCTCCACTAGCTTGCAAGTCACCCTTGGACAAGGTGTAGCACCTGCTTAGCCTCTGATCAGGGTCACATGAAGCCATGGGAACAGGTGGTGGATGGTTGTCTGAGCAGCTTGTCCTGGTTATGTGACCATTGACACCAGGTGGACAATCTCTGAAGAGATTGATAATGGCTGGGGTCACCCGTCTTGTAAAGACACTGCTCAGAAGAAGGCAACGGCAAACCACTTCTGTAAAAAAATTTGCCAAGAACTATCATGGTCGATGAACAGCTATGTTCACTCACGTCATACAACACAGCACAAACAAACAAACTGAGCTACAGTGAAAAACTTTGCATGTCATCTGGACAGTACATTCCATGTAAAAATATTAATGTAACACAAAAAGAGAAACAATAATAGAAAGCTAAACTACAGTACAGAGAACATGCAGTACAGGTAGACAACCAAGGAGCAAGGGTTATGACCAGGAAGACTGAGAGATCAAAAGTTTGTCTGTTTGGCCAGATGCTCTTGTTGACCATTAAGTACCCGTGATAAAACACAGAACACTATTTATTTCACCATTGTTACTACTTCACCGAAGTATTCTTCTTCTTCTTAGATTCTACTGCGACTGGCAAACAGCTTTAAGGTGCATAATGGCCACCTTCTGAACTGGAGTGTGGGTCAGGGCATGGAAACCCTACATGTTTTTGTTTGTATCAAATTCTATAAAAAAGACCTGCATTCTTTAGGAAGTACACTATATATTTAAAGCAATAAATCTGTGACCCTTTCTGCAAAATATTGTTAACGTTAAATTGTATCCTATTCTGTGATAACCTTAGAATCAACAATCCCCTCTCTTGCTATCAGCTGTGCTTTCTGCCAGCCATGGATGACCGTCGATGTCTTTGTCCATGGTAAATCATCTGCTTTCCTTTCAATTTGAACAGCACTGTGACAATTAAACCACGTTGTTTTCCATTCCTCATTTATAGATCAGAGTCAGAACCAGAATCACTGTATTTCCAGTGTGTGAAACATACCAGTACAGTATTGATTGTAGTTTGGTGCCAAGCATAAAACAAAGGACAATACCGGAACAGACAACACAACAGTAACCAACAGTTTACAAGACAATAGTGCAAACAGCCATGAGTAATCAGCTATTAGCACAAACGTCAATGCATCTGGACAGACTGAACAGAACTCGGAGAACAAGAAGGACCATTGTGCAGGGACGGTTAGGGTATTACACCTGAGTGAGTTTTGTTGAGAAACTAGATTGGCAGCACCATTCAAAGTTTGTCTGATTTGCATTAGCGTTTTATGCCAACTTCCTTTCTGTAAAGCAACACTCACAACACGCTGGAGGAACTCAGCGGGTCGGGCAGCATCCGTGGAAACGATCAATGTTTCGGGCCGGAACCCTTCGTCAGGACTGAAGAGGGAAGGGGCAGAGGCCCTATAAAGAAGGTGGGGGGAGGGTGGGAAGAAGGCTGGTAGGTGCCGGGTGAAAAACCAGCAAGGGGGTCCAGTATTTTTAGATGCAGCGTTGGTGACACTTTTCTGCTTTGGTGTTCTGTATTTGGATTTGAATCTTACTACTCACACTTCCTCCTAACGCATAACTCTTTATCCCCTGAAAGGAAGAGATACCTGGTGTTTGACTGCCATTGTTTCTGAAGAATTAGAATTAGAATTTATTTAAAATCTTGTGTCCATCCCGTGAGGGAGTAAAAATCTTTTTGTTATGACTCCCTTGCAATGTACAGGATGTGAATTTATGTCCAATATCTTGTAGAAAGAAGCTGTCCCGTAGCCTGCTGGTCCTGGCGTTAATGCTGCGGTACTGTTTGCCGGACGGAAGCAGCTGAAACAGTGTATGGTCGGGGTGACTGGTGTCCCTGATGATCTTCCAGGCCTTCTTTCTGCACCTGCTGTTATAAATGTCCTCAATGAAGGGTAGTTCACATCCACAGATGTGCTGGGCTGTCCGTACCACTCTCGGCAGTGTCCAGCAATCAAGGTTGGTGCAGTTCCTGAACCAGGCAGTGATACAGCCAGTGAGGATGCTCTCAATGGTGCCCCTGCAGAAGGTCTTGAGGATTTGGGGCCCATGCCGAAATTCTTCAGTCACCTGAGGTAGAAGAGACGCTGTTGTGCTTTTTTTGCTACAAAGCCGGTGTGTACAGTCCAGGTGAGATTTTTAGTGATGTGTTTACCGAGGAACTTGAAACTACTCACCCTCTCAACTTCAGTCCCATTGATGGTGATCGTGCCGAGCCTGTCTCCGTTCCTCCTGTAATCCACAATCAGCTCTTTTGTGTTTGGACACTGAGGGAGAGGTTGTTATCTTGGCACCACTGTGTCAGGGTTAAGCTCACCTCTGTAGGCTGTCTGTTTACCACTAGAAACAAGGCCGATTAAAGTTGTGTCATCTGCGAATTTGGTCAGCAGATTGGAGCTGCGTGGCAGTGCAGTTGTTAGTGTAAAGGGAGTGGAGGAGGGGACTCAGGACACAGCCCTGGGGGGCACCTGCATTGAGGGTCAGAGGGGCAGAGGTGAGGGAGCCCATCCTTACCCCCTGTTGGAGATTGGATAAGAAGTCTAGGATCCAGCTGCACAAGGTGGGGTACAGGCTGAGGTCTCTGAGCTTCCTGTCAAGTCTGGAGGGAATTATGGTGTTGAATGCTGAACTGTAGTCCAGGAACAGCATTCTAACATATACATCCCTCTTCTCTAGGTGAGTGAGGATGGTGTGTAGTGCCGTGGCTATGGCGTCATCAGTAAGACCGGTGGTGTCGCTAGGCAAATTGTAGGGGGCCAGTGTGGGTGGTAGCAAGCTGCAGATGTAGTCTTTAACCAGCCTCCCAAAGCATTTGCTTATAATTGAGGTGAGTGTGACAGGGTGCCAATTGTTCAGGCATGCTAACTTGGTTTTCTTAGGTGCAGAGACAGCGATGGACAATTTGAAACAGGAGGGCACTACACACTGGGGTAGGAAGAGATTAAAAATGTCTGTAAACACCAGCCAGCTGTTCTGCACACACTTTGAGGATGCGCCTGGGGATGCCGTCTGGCCCCGCTGTCTTGTGGCTGTTGACACGCTGGAAAGTTCTACATACCTCAGCCACGAGGTGACCAAGGCGCAGGTCTCGTCGGCAGCTCTCCTTGGGGTTTCCATCCTGTCAACCTTGAAACAAGCGTAGAAAAACGTTTAGCTCGTCCAGGAACAAGGTGGCAATGTTGGCTGTACTGCTGTGTTTCCTCTTGAAGTCGGCAATGGTGTGTAGTCCTTGCCATACGCTGTGTCTGTCATTGCAGTGCTGTGACTGGATTTTGTCCCCGTGTTGCCATTTTGCTACGTTGATGGCTCTACGTAAATCACAGTGGCATCTCTTGAGCTCCAGTTGGTCTCCAGAGGCCATTCCATGTTTCCATGGCCATTACAGTCATTGGCTTCTGAACCAACGTGGATAACTTCACTCATCTCGACACTGAACTGATTCCACAAGCTATGGACTCAATTCGAAGAACTCTACAACTCATGTTCTCAGTATTATTCACTAAGGGATGGTGCAGAGCACACCAAGAACACCAGCATGCGGAATATTCAACTGAACATTATTGATATCACTACTTATACAGTATGTGGGAGCGGCTAACCGAGGGACATAAGAATAACACTATGAACTAACACTACAGCTGCATGTGTTCAGCATGGTCCTCTACCTCCACTTCCATTCTATCATGTCAACTCACATCTCTCTACTCTTCAACAGTGATGCTCTGCTTATTTGTCTTATAATCAATGTTCATAGAAAATTTATTATCAAAGTACATTTATGTCACCATTTCCAACCCTGAGATTCATTTCCTTGCAGGCATTTACAGGAAAATAAAGAAGAACAATAGAAATTAAGCACCTTCTTCTCCTGCACCACAGTGACTGGATTTGATCATTAATGCTCAGGAGGTGCATCAAAGAACTTTGACTGCGCACTTGGAGCAGATACACATCTTCATTGCCAGTTGATCAAATGTGGTGGTGGTCTGTACCTCAGAGACAGAAGGAGCCACAAATCAAGTTGTGTACAAACAGTGCAATAGCTGCTAACTTAATGAAATTAACTTAATTACTGTAACTTGATGTACTTATGTCACATATACATGGCATAATATTACATATGTTTGAGGAGATTTGGCTTGTCAACTAAGACTCGAAAACTTCTACAAGTGCACCGTGGAGAGCATTCAGACTAGCTGCATCACTGTCTGGTAGTCGGGTGCAGGTGGGTGGGGTGGGGGGGGGTGGGCTACTGCACAAGATTGATGTAAAATGCAGAAAATTGTAAAATTAGTCAGCTCCATCATGGGTACTAGCCCCTGTAGTTTCCAAGACATCTTCAAGGAGTGGTGCCTGAGGACGGTGGCATCCATCATTAAGGGTCCCCACCTACAAAGTGTTAACATTTCTATCCTATTTACAAATATCCCCATGTCTTATCTGTTTTAATCTCTGTAACCTCCTCCAGTCCAGATTATCGTCTCTGGTTTCTGAATTCCTCCATTTTCAGCCTTATTTCTTCACATCTAATGGCTGCACCTTTTGCTGCTAAGGTTCTAAATGCTCCATTTCCTTCCTGAGGAGACCCGATGTCTCTCTTTTACTTCCTTTTACCCTTTCACTTTCCATCATTAAGGACCCCCATCACCCAGGACATGCCCTTCCCTCATTGAAAGGAAGTACAGGAGCCTGAAGACACACACTCATCGACTCAGGAACAGCTCCTTCCCCTCTGTCATCAGATTTCTGAATGGACATTGAACCCACAAACACTTCCATGGTTTTCTGCTTTTTTTCACATTACTTATTCATTTTCCTATATTTCTTATTGTAACCTAGTATATTTTATGTATTTCAATGGACTGCTGCTGCAAAACAACAAATTTCATGACATATGTCAGCGATATTAAACCTGATTCAGATTCTGACCATTTTATCAAATGTTGGGCCAACTGACTGAAGAACTCATTGAGGTTTGGTGTTTAATTATGCTCCTGCAGTGGGACTATATTAATAAATGTGAAGAATTTCTTGTACTGCAGTTCGCGTTCCCAAATGATTGAGGGACCTGGGCGTTAAGTTTGGAGTATATAACTCCCAGGCCCAGCTGCAAGAGCAGGAGGGCTGGGCATAGGGCAAGCAACTGCATCCTACAAAACCCAGAGCTAGACGAGGTGTGATTGATAAGTTCGTGGCCTAAGGTAGAAGGAGGCAATTTTACAAAACCTAGCACATTTATTTTTTAACATAGTCCCCTCCTACATGTACACACTTAGTCCAGCGGTTGTGGAGCATACGGATCCCTTCTTTGTAGAAGTGGTCCACAGCAGGGGTGAATGATAAGTTCGTGGCCTAAGGCAGAAGGGGGTGAGTTATTAACTTCAAACTTTCTGTATTTTCACTCAAAGAGTTGAACTGCACGTGCATGTAATGAGAGCGTCTTGGACCTCCAGGTGGTCCGCAGCAGGGGTGATTGATAGGTTCGTGGCCTAAGGTAGAAGGAGACAGTTATACAGCTCTTGTTACATGCACGTGCAGTTCAACTCTTTGAGTGATAATGCAGAAAGTTTGAAGTTAATAACTCATCTCCTTCTACCTTAGGCCACAAACTTATCAATCACCCCTCATAGAAACGCCAGCAGAAGCTTCAAAGCCCTCAGGCCTGGAAGAGGAGGGAGCTTTGCCAAGAAGGTGTGAGGTGAAAGTGGAAGCCACAGGGCCAATCAATCTTCCATCGCTCCAGGACAGAGGACTCTGGTGAGCTGTTAGCAACCTGTGCTCCAGTACAGGTAACACACATCAAAGTTACTGGTGAACACAGCAGGCCAGGCAGCATCTCTAGGAAGAGGTACAGGTAACAGGCTGAAGAGGAAATAACAGTATTCACTCCATCTGCCAAGCTGCTTCATGACAATATCAGTTTCAAACAGCAGGTGGCGACAGATCTGTTAAAATGAGAGCAGAGGCTCCTTTATTGTACTCTGGAGGTAGAAGTGTTCCAGCTTTAAAAGATTTATTTTCATATTAGAAGTTATATACTTCTCTTATCGGATTGAAGACAAGATGAATATCATAATTGACACACACTAAATGCTGAAGGAACTCTGCAGGTCAGGCAGAATCTATGGAGGGAAATGAACAGTCAGGGTTTTGAGCCAAAACTCTTCATCGGGACTGGAAAGGAAGGGGGACGGGGAGGAGCTCAATCTGGCAGGTGAAAGGTGAGGGGGAGGGAAGGAAGGTCGGTGGGGGAAGGAAGAATGGGGTATTCTGTGAAACACTGTGAGGTGATAGCTGGGAGAACCAAAGGGCTGAAGAAGATGGAATTCCCTTGGCATTCAGTTGCCCGTCTTTTAAGGACATCACTCATTGGTGCTGGAGCAAAAGCTTGTGATCCTTATGAATCTTCCATTAATGCTGTCCATATCATAAGCTGCAGTGAATCCTGCTACCCATCGACATCCTCTGCTCAAAAGTGCAGGTGCTAGGATCATTGGGAACCCGAGTCACCCCAACCACAATCTATTCCAGCTGCTACCATCCGGGAAACGGTACCGCAGCATAAAAGCCAGGACCAACAGGCTCTGGGACAGCTTCTTCCACCAGGCCATCAGACTGATGAACTCACACTGACTTGAGTGTATTCTATATTACATTGACTGTTGTATTCATTATAAATTACTATAAATTACTGTGATTGCACATTACACATTTAGATGGAGACGTAACGTAAAGATTTTTACTTCTCATGTATGTGAAGGATGTAAGAAATAAAGTCAATTCAATTCAAAGCAGATATATGTCACCATATACTACCCTTAGAATCATTTTCTTACAGGCAATCACAGTAAATACAAGAAACACTATAGAATCAATGAATATCCGATGTCGCCGCGATGTCTCAATCTTCCTCGATGCTTTAATTGGTGATTAATGGAGTTGAACATAGGCTCGCACTTCATTTTTTATTTACTGAGATACCACACAGAATCGACCTTTCCAGCCATTACAGCCACACTGCCCAACAGTCCCCGATTTAACCTAGCCTCATCACAGGACAATTTACCAAGACCAATTAACCACCAAGTGGTATCCCCTTGAACTGTGGGAGGAAAGCGGAGCACCCGGCGGAAACCCATGTCATCACAGGGAGAACGTACAAACTCTTTATGGGCAGCAGTGGACAGCAGGACACTGGTGCTGTAAACTTGTGCTAACTACAATGCTACCGTGCATTGTTCCTCAGGAACCTTTTAAATCTTTCACATCTCACCTTAAACCTCTATATCCTTTTCTACTCATGCCTTGGTGAAAAGATTCCGCACATCCACCTTATCTATCATTTTAGATATCTCTTTAAGATCACCCCTTAGTTTCCTATACTCTAAGGAATGAAGTCCTAGATTGCCCACCCTCTCCATCGGAGTCCTCGCAACTATCTCATCGATCTGCTTTGAGCACTTCCCAGTTAAATTACACCTTTCCTGTGACAGGTTAACCAAAACTGAACAAAATATTCCAGGTGTGACCTCTCCAAACTTGTACAACTGCAAGAATACCAAAGGAGTACTTTGATAAGAAATTTACTTTGAACTTTGAACATAACATCCCAACTCCTATAGAAATCAAAGATCTTCAGATGTCGACAAACTTGGATAAAAATAGAAAATGCCGGAAAACCCAAGTTTATTTAATTTAACGTTAATCGTGACCAACTAACCATGGGGCAGCATTGTAACATAGTGGTTAGTATAATGCTTTACAGTACAGATGACCTAGGTTCAATTTCCACCACTGTCTGTAAGGAGTTTGTACATTTTCCCTGTGATTGTGTGGGTTTCCGTCCACAGTCCAAAGACATACCAGTTAGTAGGTTAATTGGTCACTGAAAATCATCCCGTGATTAGGGAGCATTTAACTGGGGGATTGCTGGATGGTTCAGCTCGAAGGACTGTATCTCAATAAATAAATGAAAAATAATTAAGGTTGTTGGGACTTCATATCGAGTTTCAGATAATGATTTTGGATAATTCGCTGTTCTCGTTTGTTATGGAATCAGGCAGTGAGGTTATCTACCTAGAAGGACGGTTCAGTGTTGCAGCAACTGGTGCTATAGGACTTGACCTTGACTGTTACTGTGAGAAGTCAACATATTCCCCTGTGAAAATATGCCTAGCCCCTCTCTATAAACTGTCTATGGTTTCCTCTTCTCTCCCAAAGATGCCTTGAAAGGCTGATTGAGTGTAGTAATTTATCCGTTAGTGGGGTAAGCCATATAAACAATAAAAGGGGAATTGGACAGTAAGGTGAAGGCTTGCAAGGAATTAAGAAGTTGAGTGGGATTGATGGCATTGATGGCAGACAGGAAGGGCCTAATGGCTTCCTACCATGTTGTGTTCTTAACCTGAGTTTTCTCTGTAGACACTGACTGACCACAGCGTCTCGGCTGGGAGTGAGAGAAATACAGCATATGACCACAAGGGGGAGACAAATAGCTAATTATGAGCAACTCTCTGTGTATGTATCAGTGTGTGTGTATGAGTGTGTGTACGTGTATAGCGTCTGTGTGTGTGTATGTGTGTAGTGTGTGTCTGTGTGTGTGTAGTGTCTGCGTGTGCGTCTGTGTGTATGGGTGTGTGTATGAGTGCATGTGTGTGCGCGTGTGGTGTGTGTCCGTGTGTGTCTAGGTGTATGAGTGAGTGTGTATGTGCGTGTGTGTGTGTATGAGAGTGTGTGTGTGTGTGTTTGTCTGTGTGTGTGTATGAGAGTGTGTGTGTGTGTGTGTGTGTGTGTGGTGTGTGTGTCTGTATATGAGTGTGTGTGTGTATGTGTATCAGTGAGTGTGTGTGTATGAGTGAGTGTGTGTGTATGTGTGTGGCGTGTGTGTGGTGTGTGTGTGGTGTGTGTGTGGTGTGTGTGTGTGTGTGTGTGTGAGTGTGTGAGTGTGTGAGTGTGTGAGTGTGTGAGTGTGTGTGTGAGTGTGTGAGTGTGTGAGTGTGTGAGTGTGTGAGTATGTGTGTGGCGTGTGTGTGGTGTGTGTGTGTGTGTGTGTGTGTGTGTGTGTGAGTGTGTGAGTGTGTGAGTGTGTGAGTGTGTGTGTGAGTGTGTGTAAATTTCTGCTTAACTTGGATTTAAGTCTCTTGTGAACATCCTGTTGAATCTATTACTGTCACTGTTTCTAAAGTATTTCTAAAACTGGTGTCGCAGTAACAACCTGGCACTCAGTGTCAGTGAGACCAAAGAACTGACTGTGGACTTCTGAGAGGGTAAGATGAGAAAACACACCGGTCCTCATAGAGGGACCAGAGGTGGAGAGGGTGAGCAGTTTCAAGTTCCTGGGTGTCAAGATCTCTGAGGATCTAACCTGGGTCCAATATATCGGTGCAGTTATAAAGAAGGCATGACACCAGCTCTATTTCATTAGAAGTTTGAGGAGATTTTGTACGTCACCAAAATAACTCACAAATTTCTACAAATGTACAGTGGAGAGCCTTTTAACTGGCTGCATCACTATTTGGTCTGGGGGGAGGGGGCAATGTCACTACACAGGATCAAAATAAGCTGCAGAAAGTTGTAAGCTTAGTCAGCTCTGTCACGGGCACTAGTCCCCATAATACCCAGGACATCTTCAAGGAGAGATGCCTCAAAAAGGCAGCATGCATCATGAAGGACCCCCACCACCCAGGACATGCCCTCTTCTCATTGCTGCCATTAGAGAGGAGGTACAGGAGTCCGAAGGCACACAGTCAATGATTCAGGAACAGCTTCTTCCCCTCAGTTTTCAGGATGGACATTGAACCCATGAAAACCACCTCACTACCTTTTTTCCTCTTTTTGCACGACTTATTTAAGTAGAACAAAGAAATACAATAGAATTAACGAAAAACTACACACAAAGATTGACGTGGCGGAGGAACCAGCAGGTCTGGCAGCATCTGTGGAAAGGAATAACAGTCGACGTTTTGGGTTGAGGTCCTTCTTCAGGACTGACAAGGAAGGGGAAAATGTCAGAATAAAAAGTTGGGGGAAGGGGAAGGAGGACTTGCTAGAGGGTGATGGGTGAAGCCAGGTGGGTAGGAAGAGTAAAGGACTGGAGAAGAAGGAATCTGATAGGAGAGGAGAGTGGAACATAGGGGAGAAGGAAGGAGGAGGGGATCCAGGGGGAAGTAATAGGCTGGTGAGGTGAACCGATAGGTTGTGGAGTCAGTTCAGAGCTGGAGTTTCCACTCCCTTTGGAATCAGGATGGGTAAGATGAATTGGGGACGATGCTCATAACAATCATGACCTCTGGCGTTGGTCTGTCGGGCTGAAAGGCCTGTCCTTACATTGTAACTCTGTAATTCCTTTCAACAGATAATGGATGACAGAATGCAGAAATGTTGCAGTGTAAACATTCAGCCCATACAGAGTTAACACTCTGTTGTTAAGGCTACTAATGTGATTTAATCAGTCAAGACTTTGGTCTCTGGGCAAATGGTCATTTAGAATAAGAGGCAGGAGTCCGACTCCCAGTCAAAATACATGGTCTGCTATCTTTCTGAAAATAGCTCAGTCTGGAAGTAACTTGTATTGGGTTAATTACTTTGGCAATTAATAGAAGAGACAATGACATAAACATAGATACTTGGGCTGATAGTCTTGTGCAGCTTTGATTTTCAGACATGACTTCTAGGGCTTTCAAATTTTGGTCCATGGATCCCTTGCTTAATGCTTTGGGCTCATGGCATAAGCAAGGCTGGGAACCCCTGCCTGAGGCCCCTGTGCTCTCCTAGGTGGGTCAAAAAATTCTATGTCACTAACTTGAGGAAGAGCAGGGACTTATCCACTATTATCTGAGCCGATGTTTATCCTTCAACTAGAAATGTCTGGACTCAATGGTTTTCGGTTTAATGTTTATGGAGTTTGCAATATCTAAATTAACTTCCACTTTCTTACTTTAAAAGAGGGAATACCTTCAAAGACTTCACCGGTTGTAAAGAACTTCATTCTATCCTGTGCTTCCGAAATGTCCAGTTTCAATAAAGTCTCGTTTTACTTTACACTGAGAGCGGAAATGGTGAAATTCCATCAATTGCACTTGCCTCATTCCTTCACACACACATGAACATACCTACACACCTACACACACACACACACACACCCCTACACACACACACAAACGTACCTACACACAGTTACACACACACCCCTACACACACACACCTACACACCTACACACACAGTTACACACACCCCTACACACACACACACACAAACATACCTACACCCCTACACACACACACGCAAACATACCTACACACCTACACACACAGTTACACACACACCCCTACACACAAACATACCTACACACCTACACACACAGTTACACACACACCCCTACACACACACACACACACACACACACACACCTACACACACACACACCCTCTGTTGCAGTCTTTCCAGCTGGGTTTTAATGGAGACATAGGAGACCACAGATACTGGAATGTGGAGTGAAGTTCAGAAACATACAAGATTCTACAGGATATTGGCAATCCAGAGTAACTAACACAAAGTGCTGGAGGAACACAGCAGGTCAGGCAGCATCTACGGAAATGAATAAACGGTCGACGTTTCGGGGCAAGGCCCTTCATTAGTGCTCAAACCTGGTGGAAACTAGTTGGTCAGCCAATATCTGTGGAGGGAAACAGACCTTTTATCCGGACCAGAAACATTACTATCATTTCCCTCCACAAATGCTGCCTGACCTGCTGAGTTTCACCAGCTCCTTGGTTGTAGAACTTGCATCTTAGTTTTCGGTGGTCACACTCCTTCACCTTGTTAAACCCTTTCCTGTCCCACTACCTGTTGAAACTTCACTGCTCATTCTTTCTAGATCCCGAAAGAAGTTCTCATTTTAATCTTAGTATTGGGTGACAAATTCTCATCAGATTTTAACCCCCCCTCCATCAGTGGCTGTGCCTTTAGATCTCAAGGCTCCAAGTTTCAAAGTTCAAAGTTCAAAGTAATATTATTAACAAAGTATGTATAAGTCACCATATAGTAACTTGAGATTCTTGCAGGCATTCACAGTAGAACAAAGAAATCCAATCGATAAAATGAAAAACACTACACATAAAAGCTCACAAGCAACCAATGTGCAAAAGACAACAGACAGTGCAAATACAAAAAGCAAATAATAAATAAGTAAGTAAGTAAATAAATTATATTGAGACCAGGAACTACAGAGTCCTTCACAGAGTCGATAGTTGTGGAATCAGTTCTGTGTTGATGTGAGTGGTTATCCCTGTGGTTCAGGAGCCTGATGGTTTAAAGTTAATACTTGTTCCTGAACCTGGTGCTGTGGGAAATTCCATGCTTAAAGCTCTCTGCATCTTTATCTCTCTTTCTAATTACAAGCCCTTCATTTACATTTTCAGACTGAGCTTTAGGACACCAGCCCGATTGGATCATCCTGTGCACTGAATGACAGTAACGATCATGGACCATTTTGCCACATTAAGGAGGCCATGCAAAATCCAAGATATTGTTATCGTAATTCTTGAAAGTGACTTAAAAACAAACTGAGAGTGAAGGTTTTAAGTGATCATTTATCAACTAGGCCGCTAATTTGTGCTGTTAAAAGAATGTTGTACAGGATTAATATTGAATTCCTGTCACTTATCAAGGCCCCACTCAAGTGGGGCTCCCTCGTTACCACTGCTGCTCTCTGACTGATAAAAGAATCTCAGGAAATCCTTGGCGGTTTCTTTCTCTGGTTGAACACAACCTACTTGTCAGTCCCAGCTCACTCACTGTGAGCTGCTTCCAGCAGCAAGTGATTCTTCCAGATACAATTCCCCTGGGTGGTGAGCCTTAAGAGCCTTTGCCAATCACCAAGACAACAGGCTCACAGGAGGGCAGGTGTGCTTGAGCGTTACTAAGATAAGATGAACCAAGTAGATTAAAAAGATTAAGGCATGGGAGGCCGAGACTAGGAGATGAACCGCGTTCAGCTCAGAACTCTGGGAGAACTCGTCACAGCGCTGAACCCACTCTGCAGCGGTGGCCTGTGGCCACTGGTACCTGTCTCAATGCTGAACCTGGCTCTGTGACTGTGTTCTACAGCCTCTGGTACCCGTCTCACTGCTGAACCTGGCTCTGTGACTGTGTTCTACAGCCTCTGGTACCCGTCTCACTGCTGAACCTGGCTCTGTGACTGTGTTCTACAGCCTCTGGTACCCGTCTCACTGCTGACCCTGGCTCTGTGACTGTGCCCTGCGACCATCGAGCTCCTGGACCGGCTGCAGCACCTCAGCCGGCTCTGTGGCTGTGGACTCACTCTCGGGAACAGTGATTCCGGCTCCTGGGTTGTTTCTTTGGTTTTTCTTGCCACTCGCAGCATTTGTTCATTCTTTTTCGCACACTGTGTGTTTCTTGGACTTTGTGGTGTGGGGGTTTTTGTGGATTCTACTGTGTTTCTTTGTTTTGTGGCTGCCTGCAAGAAGATGAATCTCAAGGCTGCATACAGTATACACACTTTCATAGTAAATGTACCTTGAACTTTGAACTTTACATAATCTCTGGGAGGAAAATGAGATATCCAAACCCCTGGGCTGATATAACAACACACTCAGCTGCTTAGCAAGTGAAAACCTGTGGTGTCATCACCTTATGTACTTTTGTAAGCACCACGTACTTCAACTCCAGTGATAACTGCAGCAATATATTCTGCATGTCGCTCGGCCTGACATGTCAAATGTTTATTCAATTCTATAGATGCTGTCTGACCTGCTGAGTTTCCCCAGCATTTCGTGTGTGTTGCTCTGCAATATGTTCTGCATTCTGTTATTGCCAAGATGGTTTGTTGCAGAATCGTTGCAGTTGGAGTTGTGAGGCCCATGCAGTTGGCCCAGGAGCGAGGCTGGATCGCTCTGGCATTGAAAGAATTTGAGGCTAGGGCAGAAAAGTTCCAATGCTCGTTCAACTGGCCCAGGAGCGAGGTTGGATCACTCTGGGCACCAAGCTGATTTGAAGAACCTGAGAGCGGCTTTGGACTGGGCAACAGAATCTGGGCCTGGAGTGAGTCACTGGGCAGTGTGATCCAGGCCCGGCATCTGGGTCCTAGTGCAAGGCACAATTTGCTGTTTAGACAATTTAAACACCACTCCAAATCAGAGTTGAGAGTTGATTTAGTTCACTGTCTGCAGTCTTCACTCCTCTCTCCAGGGCATGGAGCTTTTTGCTGTTCCGTTGTTGGGTCAATTTAAACGCCAGCCCAGGTAGACTGAAGAGGCAGGGTGTTGGTCAGAACGAGAGTCAATTTCACTTGTTCTCGGTGATGGCCATCTCCATGGCACTGAGGCTATGAAGTCTGCCCCAGCTCCTGTGCTCCGTGCCTGTTAATACAATGAACTGATAAGCCAGGCTCTGGGCCTACTCCGGGCTGCTCTGGTTTGGAGCTGAAGACTTAATTTTAGTTCAGAATGGTTTTGTTCTCTTCAGTTATTTACATGATTTGTATTTTTTTTCTTTCTCTCGCACATCGAGTGTTGGTCTTTTATTTTATTTTTTTAATTTGGTTTCTTTGGTTTCTTGCTTTGTGGCTACCTGTGAGCAAGTCTCAAGTTTGTATAATTTATGCATTTGTTGATAATAAATGAATCTTGTTTTCCTTTTGTTTTATCTCACTACACTTACAGTATGAATGGAATGATCCGTCTGTATGGCATTCCGATAAAACCTTTGCACTGAACCTCAGTACATGAGACCATAACAAAGTAAAATATACATAAATAACCAATATCTGTGAAAAGGTGGTCCTTTGAATGGACATTTGTCCAGGTCCAACACCCAGCGAAGGGTTTTCCCATTCATTCACGAAAGGACTTTCCAATTCATTTTCCTACTTGTCTGTGAGACCACAAACCCACAGCCCCATAGTGGTGTCCAGAATTCTCGAGCTTGGAGCAGAGGTGTAAACTGAGAAGAAGCCCCTTTTAATCCTGAAAGTGGAGCCAAACTCTTTGTGGATGTGGCAAGTGGTTTCCTCAAGGTGATGAAATTCGTTGATGGTCAGCATCAATGAACTTATGGAAAAGCTCTCCACTTCCAGGTGCTCAAAGGGAAATGGGAGGATTCCCTCACAGACAGACCTCCACTGGAGACCATACTCTGTAAAGCATTAGTTAGATTGGCACACTGAAAACTGGAGGAAGGCAGCAGGTCAAGTAGCATTAATGAAGAGGAATAAATAATCAATGTTTCAAGCTGTTATCCTTTATGATGGTGACAACCATCACTATGGACAACTTGTTCCCATAAGTTTCACTCTCTTAGCACTCAAGTCCTGATAAAGGGTCTCTGCTCGAAATATCGGCTATTGATTCTCCTCATAAATGTTGGATGACCAGCTGGTTCCCTCCAGCATTTTGTGTGTGTTGCTCAAGTTTTCCAGAATCTACAGAATCTCTTTACAAACGGAATTGGATTGTCAGATTATCTGGATGGTAGACAAGGGCAAGGATTTGGTTGCAAATGTGAAGAATAATCATTATATGTAGGAATCTGATGCAGTCACAAGAAAATCACCAAACACTCGAACAAACTTCTGTTTCACTGATGGAAAAATGCCAGACCTTATGCATGAATACCAGGATTTTCTTGTAAATTCAGAATTGACTCATAACAAAAATTATACTTCTGTTTTTGTGACCTTGGGTATTAGTCAAATATATTAAATCATGAATCAGCCATGTTGCTCGCTGGCCTTTATTTAACCCACACACACCCTGTCCTGCCCACCATGTGACTGTTGCCAAGACCAATGTTTTCCTCTCTCTCATCTGCACAAACAGGAACATGTGTGGGAATGTTTACCTTTCTCTGGACCAAATTGCCCCGGGAAAGTCAACGTCTTACACTGTTGGTCCCTTTGAGCCTCGTTTAGTCATCATTATTTGCAGTTCCCAGCTCATAAAGTGAAGGACTGAGTACAGTACTGCAGACTTCAGTGAGACTGGGGAATAATACTGAGTCTTCTGATCTCTGTCTATCTCACACACATGCGCATGTGTACACAGACACACACACACCCCTCCACAGGCACACACACACATACAGATGGATAGAGAGACAGAGAGAGAGAAGATAGAGAGAGAGGAAGCGAAGGAAGGTGTGTGAAAAGCAGGAAGAGAGAAAGACAGTGGAAGGGTGTGATAAAGGAGAGAGGAAAAGACGTTTCTAGAAGGTGGAAGAAAGAGGAGGCAGGGAGAGCCAGGGGAATTTATGGGTCAGTGGATATTGTTGCATGGGGAGCAGGTACAGAGGTTTGGTGACTCAGAATTTTGTTTTGTTGAGCTAAGGAACTAAACTGACTCTTACATTTAGAGTACTGTGATGACTGTTTTACATTTTAGACATTTTAAGTTTTCCCACTTAAATGTGGGTTGGCCAGCAAGAAATCCCCATAAGTACCCCACATGGCAGGTGGATTGTGGGAGTAATCACTAGACTCAAACTGGCAGTCAGCCAAGTGCCAATAATTCCCCATGGTCCCACGTGAGTTATCAGTGGGATACATCCCCACTTCCCGCTCACACGCTGCTTGATTTGGTGCCAGGTCACGGAGACTGTACAGTCCAGAACTGATTAACCAACATCCCACTACCTTATAAAGTAAAGAGCTAGTGGGAGATAGGGGAGGAGAGGGCTCAGCTGTTAGGTTTTGTACCTCCAAAAGCTAATCAACAGAAAAACATGGGAGCCCAAGGAAATGTGCATGCTTCATTTTTACTTTAGAGGGACACACACTTACGTCACTCACGTACTTCTTACACTGATAATTTATGTAAACAAAGAATGCTTAGTCAAACAATATATTCACAAACATTACTGAAATATTAAACACACAACACTCCTTCCTTCTAAGCTATAAACTCCAACTCAATAGAGAATGCATCTCAACTCAAATATGTAACGCATTGCTCTCTAGTCATCATATCTAAAACAACGATTATCTACAGACATCCACAGTATAGTAAATTTTAAATTGTCCCATTCAGGCCTAAAGATTTAATCACTGCAGAGGATCTCTTACTCTTGTGCGTAATGTCCTTCCCGGCAAAGGGGATCACTCTTGCTGGCAGGTGAGATGGAAGTTTAAAGTACATTTATTATCAAAGTATGTATACATTATACAAACTTGAGCTTCATCTCCTAACAAGCAACCATAAAACAAAGAAACCCAAAAGAACCCATTTTAAAAGAACACTGTGCAGAGAGAAAAAAACAAATCTTGTAAACAATAAATGCAAGCAAATAGCGTTCTGAACTGAAGTCCACAAAGACTGTCCTCGGGCCCTGACACCCTGACCTTTTCAATGTGACCCGGCGCCTAAATCATCATTCAAACTTTGAGTTCAGTCCCTTCAATATGCTCTGAGGCCTGGACCCTGCCACCTCGTTTCGGCCTGTACCTGACCTCGGGTCTTCGTTGCTCTTGGTGATGGGCCCACAGCCTCACCTCGCCTCGGTTGTGCCACATCCAATTGCCTCCAAGTCCAAAGGGAAGTTACTGGCTATTGCTGCGGTCTTTTCCGGTTTCCCTTTGGAACACCCATGATAGGGAGACATTCAATGTGAATTAGGGAGAATACGTCAAGAAGAGAGTCCTCTTTTGTAAATTTTCAGACCTAATTCTGCTCCTATATCTTATGGTCTTATAGTACCACAAGCATGGGGAGTTGAACTGGTAGATATAAATGTAGTGCTTTCATGTGCATGTGTGTTTATGTTTGAGATGAAACTTTGTGTGTAATTTGGAGAGATGGAACCACTAGATGCAAAGGGTTTTCATTGAAGGTTCGGTTCGGTTCGGGACACCAGTGGGGGGTGTGTATACTCTTTCGTGCGTGTGTGTGTGTGTGCATGTGCCTCTGTGTGTGTGCGTGCCTGTGTGTGAATGTGCGTGTGTGTGCGCGCACGTGTGTGTGCGTGTGTGTGTGTGAATGTGTGTGCGTGCGTGTGAATGTGTGTGTGTGAGCGTGTGCGCGCGTGTGTGTGTGCGTGCCTCTGTGTGTGCGTGTGTGTGAGCGCGCGTGTGTGAATGTGTGTATGTGTGTGTGTGTGTGTGAGCGTGTGTGTGAGCGTGTGTGTGTGTGAATGTGCGTGTGTGTGAGCGTGTGCGCGCGCGTGTACGTGTGTGTGTGTGCCTGTGTGTGTGAATGTGTGTGTGAATGTGCGTGTGTGTGTGTGTGTGTGTGCGTGTGAATGTGTGTGTGTGAGCGTGTGTGCGTGTGTGTGTGTGAGCGTGTGTGTGAGTGTGTGTGTGTGCGCGTGTGTGTGTGCGCGTGTGTGAGTGTGTGTGTGTGTGCGTGCGCGCGTGTGTGCGAGCGTGTGTGTGAGCGTGTGCACACACGCACCTTGGTGTAACAGTTAGATTCAGGGAATACAGCAGGCATTATGAGTTCAGGTGCTGAAAAGAGGCAGTTTGCGGAGTACATACTCTACAGTTTTAAGCATGTGCTGTTTAACTGGTACCTGTCTTTTATATTTTGCATGATGTGAGAATTAGTGTGGAGATATTTCAGGGAGAGGATTTACCCAGAAATATCTGTCAGATGGCACCTACTGAGGTCTGATCAGAGCAGTCAAGAACCCTGACGATCTGAGCCAGCCCTTGACCCTGATTATAACGATTCATAAGCCCTTCACCCCTGGGGAGAAACAGAGCATTTCATCAGAGTTGCCCTCACTTAAAGTTGCATGTGGGAATTCAGAATTCTGGCACAAGCTCGAGGAAATGGTTGAAATTCACCAGATGCACCCTAAAGATATACACGTGTTGGTAAAGGTGAAATGCCCAAGGAATATGTGGGACAGGATGGTACATGGGCAACTTTTGGGAATGCCAGCAATGAAGAAAGGTATCGCTTTTTTAAAGGGGAAGTGAGGCAGCGACTGGGGGGAGGTGAGAGTAACTGGGGAACGATAATGGCAGTGACTCAAAAAGCTGATGAGACAGCCATGGATTATGCAGAACGTAAGTATCGAGCGTATGAGGAGTACTCCGGGTTGGATAATCCAGGGAGGGACGACCAAGTCTTCCTGAAAACGACGAAGCCTGAGCTCAGCCCACCAGGAAGTTTTAGATTTAGGCATAATGGTGGGGTCGACCTATTCAGTGATAGCTTCTTGGGCCAGTGAGATAGACCACAGAAAGTGCAAGAGAAATCGTAAAGTGGCTGTAGTGGATGCAGCTGCTGTGATGTCCCAGAGGGGTTGTTTCGTATTCTGGCAGCTGGGGCACATGGCAAGGAACTTCTGGAATAGATGTGGGAGGGTAAATGACTTGATATGTTACAGCTGTGGCCTATCGGGACTTGGCTGGAGGCAGTGTCCAAAAAAGAGGAAAGAAAATTAGGTGTAAGTCACAACAGACATGCAATCTCTCACCCCTTCGGCACCCAGTCTGAGCAATCTGACTGTTGATCAGATCACAGAACTGATGAAGATGGCTTCTAGGTCAGAAAAAGATGTGGCAGTGGCCCCCTCTGCCAGTGCTGGTGACCGCGGATGTACACAACAGCACTGTTAGGGGGCCGGCAATGCGATATGTTTGTGGATGGCAGGGGATCGGTATCAATAACTGCCAACAACCGGACAGGCTGTTTATACTATGGGCACAGGAGGGAAAACAGTGAAAGCAGAGAAACGCAAGTTGCAGATGTTTGAAATTGGCAGAGTGCAGCTTCCAGTGTATTTCTGGGTTTGTCCAAATAATCAGAGTTCTGTCCTTGGACTGGACACCTAAAGGATGCAGGGGCCTTTATGGATTCAGGAAAGGTTGAAATAATATGGACAAGCCAGGGGCAGTGAACACGGACAGCCAACAGAGAACACAACATAGCCAGTGTAGCTGCACTGACAGGGTAAAGTGAAGGAACTAAAACACCAGAGGATACTCAGAGAAACTGTCAACTACCAACTCGCCTATATCACTAGTAAAGAAGCCCGATGGATCATATCGGTTACCGCCCTCAACAAGACCGCACTGAAATGGCATTGCATTGTGGTGAGCCCTGCAACAATCCTGAATGGCCTGTTTTCCAGAACATAAAGTTCTTTTCAGTCCTGGATATCGGTAATGGATTTTGGAGGCTCCCCTTAGCACTTCAGTCCCAAGACCGACTTGCCTTCACCCCGGGTGGGCATCGGTATATGTGGACCAGACTCCCCCAGGGATTCCACAACAGCCCAACCATTTTTCATAAGGTCATGGCGCAGACTTTGGAAAAGCTCATCCTAACACTCTTCTGGTTGACCAGCTGACAATATGCAGATAATCTACTAATTGCTTTGGAAGATGAAGCAGGTCATTTAGGGGTGATAGTCAGCCAAGAGGAGGGACTGTTAGAGTGATTTTTGGGTTTGGCACATTTACATTTAGCAAATGACTTTGGCCACCAATCTTCAGGTCTGAGTATAAATTGTGGATTTGATTTGCAGCTCTGAAGAATGGATTCCTAAAAGTCATGAATCCCAGAGAAGACAATGCTGATTAAAATTCATTTGCACGCCTGTGGTGTGCGTGCAAATTGGGAGCTGTGAAGTTTGTGTGCAGTTTCAAAGAAAGCATTGTAGATGTGGAACGTGGTAAATTTGATGTTTAACATATAAAATATTAAGCCCCGCGTTAGACTAGCCAGACCTTTTGTTTGAAATCGTCTCCATATGGTACCTTGTTTTGTTGAATAAAGAAGCTGCTTCATATCTAACAGTAATTTTCTCTGGTGAATTCACTCACACAACATCACCTATGATGGTGATAAAGCCCTTTGTGAGTGTTTATTGTGATAAACACTTTGGACTCTTCTTTTATCTCCAGCTGTAGGTAGGCCTCAGCCAAGTCCACTTTACTGAAGTTTTCCCTCGGGAAAGGTTTCCAGAGATATCCTCTATGCTGGGCAGAGGGCATTGATCTACTTTTAGTACTAGCTTGATGATGACCTGAAATCACCATAGATCCTGACAGACCCACTATCCTTAGCGACTGGGACCATGGGCTCCACTCAACTCCTTCTGCCTCTGTGTGATCTAGCTCACTGGTTACTTTATCGTGGATGGTATAAGGAACAGGACAGGCCTTGTAAAACTTGGGTGTGGCATTTCCATTTATCACTACCTTACACTTGATATGTTTGAGTTCTCCAATGCCACCCTTGAAAACTGTTGTGGTATTATCTGGTGTAAGCCATATTGCCTGTCTATTGTTAGTTTTCACATTTTAAATCTCAAGACTACACCGTCCTGTGTCATTCTCATTACTATCAGATTTTTCATCAACAGCATATAGATTAGTGCTCTTTTTGAAACTGCAACTTGACTTTTTATATTCTTCTCTTCCCTGTACAGCCTATCAGCCCTGTACAGTCCACCGTAAATCAGCGAATTGTTTGTTTTTGTTGGCATCCCCTCTTGCTGTGAAAGGGGAATACCTTTCTGTCCCTTTATTAGGGAGAGAGAGAGCCTGTGGTACGTTGAATTATCGGGTGAATGATTAGTTTTTGTTGTCTGCAGATCCTGGTCTTTCTTCTCGGCTTTGCTACTGCCGGCTTGGTGGAGGAGGGTGCTGATGCTTTTTTTTGGCTGAAATAAGTGCGGAAGGGGGGCTGCTGCTTGTGTGTGGGAGGGAGGAGAATGAATAATGTAAACTAACAAAGAATGCTTACTCAAACAATATATTTACAATATTATTCAAATATTAAATACACAACATCAAGCAGAACACAGACAAAGCAAATAAGGAATAAAGCTTACCTGGGTCCATTTGTGGACTTAACTCTGGCCAACAGGAAATGAGTGGAAATCAAAGTAACTAGTTTCAGATGTTGCAACAAAGCAGCTCTCCACCATCAAACAATTCAGACTGCAGGTGGTTTATTCGTGCTCAGAGGCCCTGATCAAAGGGGAATCACTGGGTCCCTCTTCCTTACACACCTCCATCTGAAAGTATTCTGGAACCTTGTCATCCATTTACAAATAATACACCATATTTTATAAGACACAATGAAAAGCTGTCGCAGGAAACAGCATCCATTATCAGGGACCCCACCACTGAGGACATGCTCTCTTCTTGCTGCTGCCATCAGGAAGGAGGTACAGGAGCCTCAGAACCCTCACCACCGGGTTCAGGACAATAATTACCTCTCCAACATCAGGCTCTTGGACCAGAGGGGATAACTTCATTCACCCCTTCACTAAACTGTCCCCACAACCCACGTGCTCACTTTCAAGGACTCTTCATCTCATGATCTCAATATTTATTGCTTACTTATTTATTATTTATTATTATTTTTTAAATTCTTGTACCTGCAGTTTGTTGTCTTTTGCGCATTGTTTGTCCATCCTGTTGGATACGGTCTTTCATTGATACTATTGTGTTTCTTGTATTTACTGTGAATGCCTGCAAGAAAATGAATGAATCTCAGGGTTGTATATAGTGACATATATGTTCCTTGATCATAAATTCATTTTGAACTTTGAACTTTAACTCTCTGATCAATGGCGATGCCCAAGATGGTGGGGGACGGTGATGGGAATAGCTCTAAATGTCAAAGAAAGGTGCTTCGTCGCCTTCTTGTGGGAGTGTTGTGACACTCTCGTCACTTGCCTGTCCTTCAATGGCCCACTGGGTCTGAATCCAGAAACCCCTACCCAACCGTACTGTGCAACTGATTCTTCAGAAGGACTGCAGTGGTTTAAGAAGATGATCACCACAATCATTTCATTGATAAGGTGGGCTCCAAGATCCTGAAAACTAAATAAATGAAATAATAAATTTACACTACAGGAAAGAGAAATATATACTTGTGTACACGTACAGAGAGAGAGAGAGAGAGAGAGAGAGGGGAGAGAGGTGAGGGAGAGAGAGAGAGGGAAAGAAGGAAAGAGGAGGGAAAGAGAGAAGAGGCTGGAGAGAGAGTGGGGGACGAGGAGAGAGAAAGAGAGGAGGAGAAAGGAAGAGGGGAAAGAAAGAGAGAAGGGAAGGGAGGGTTAAGAGAGAGAGAGAGAGGGAGAGGGAGATGGAGGCAAGAGCCTTTGGGACCTGATGTGATCATAATTAATAAATTGGTGACTTAGTCGAGTTTATTTTACAGTGACGTGGTTTCCCATGTCACTGTAGTCTGAGCCTCGCACATTGACCAGTGAAGTGTCGGTCTGTTTATTCAGCTGCCAAGGCAGATCTGTAAGCCCTGTCCCCGTGGTCTTCTATTTCATCGCCCCCACTGCGTGTTTCTTCAGGTTATTTTCTTTTATTGCTTGCTGAGATACAGCAGGTGAGGAACTAAATCCGGGCAGTCGGGATTCCTAAGTACTTCTATATTCGTCTCTCCCTTCACCACAACACTGAGAGCTTCTTTGAAGTTCAGTTCTTGCTCCAGAGTGTACGGCTTCATGGCCCCGACTTGTGTTGAGGTCTGTTCAGATTCCATACAGAGTTCTGCCCACCACACCTTGGGAAAGGTCCGCCCAAACCTGGCTGGTCTTCCAGCAGAACAAATGAACGAACACTCTCCAGGGTTCAGCACTACAGAGGCTAAGGTGCCCTGAAGCAAAAGGTTCAAAGATTCAGGATTCAAAGTACATTTATTATCAAAGAGTGTATAAATTATACAACCTTGGGATTTGTTTGCTTGCAGGCAGCCTCAAAGCAAGAGACCTGAAAGAACCAATTTAATAAAGGCCAACGCCCAATGCGCAGAGAAGGGGATAGAAAAAGCACAAATCATACGAACAGTGAAAGCCAGCAACAACATTCCAAACCAAAACGAGTCCTCAGGTCCGAACCCCGGCGTAGGCCCCAAGCCTCAGTATCAGTCTATCATATTAGCAGGCCTGGAGCACAGCAGCAGGAGGCAGTCTTCATAGCATCAGTGCCATGGAGAGTGCAGTGAATATCGTAGCCAAGTGAGTTAAATCAGCTCTCACCTCTGGTCCCGACACCCTGTCTTCCCAGTATCATTGAAATTGCCCAAGTAGTGTAATGTGCCATGCACTAGGGCCTGGGCACCGCCGCAGTGAAAGGCTCTGGGCCTAGAACACGCCACCCGGCAGCACACTCTGGGCTCGGATGTCACCACCCAGCCAGAGCTGCTCCCGATTTCTCCAAACTGGCTCAGCACCCAGAGCGCTGGAGTCTTGCACTCAACCCAATGCACGGGCTTCGAAACTCCTCTGGCTCAACCTCTCCTCACCGATTCCACACGGTCCATCCCTCCAATTCACTGCGCCTTCGCTCGCCTCTTCAATGTTTGTGGTGATCATTTACTACAATTGACCTTGGAAAGGTGTTGTTAGTAATGTATTTAGTCAAATGTCTTGCCTTCTGAACTACCAGTGAACTGTCGCGTGGGTTCAGTAGTGCTATCTTAAACCAGAAGTTTAACAGTTAGCACTCAGTATCACAGATCCCCACCATCCAGGACACGCTCTCTTCTCATTGCTGCCATCAGGAAGAAGGTACAGGAGCCCTAGGCCCCACATCACCAAGTTCAGGAACAGTTATTACCCTTTAACTATCAAGCCAAAGGATAACTAGTATGGGTAACTTCACTCACCTCATCACTGAAGTGAATCGACGACCCACAGACTCACTTTCAAGGACTCTTTGCAAGCCACGTTCTCAGTATTATTTTGCTTAACTTGTTTTCTTTTGCACATTGTTGTTTGCCAGTCTTTGTTTGTGTACAATTTTTAGTAAAGTTTCTGTAAATGCCTGCAAGAAAATAAATCTCCTGTAATATATGGAAACATATCCATTAGTAATAAATTACCTTTGAACTTTGAACTGCAACAGGTGTAAAGGAGTTATGGGGACAACAAGCCTCCACCATCAGTCTGGTTTGTTTTAACTGCAATCGTACAACGTGTGAATGAAAGATTATGAATTGTGTAAAGGAAATCATGAGGAAAACATTATTCATTGTTGCAAGGTGTCAATAACATTTCTGAACAAAGAATTTAATTTTGTCAGGAGGAAAATGGCAGATAAGCTTTCAGGCGAAGTGAACAGCAACCAGAATGATCTGGGTGCTGAGAGAGTGAAAATTATGGGAACCAGTTGTCTAGACCAGGATTACAATATACTCTTTTGTATGAGTGTTAATTTAATTGTGGTATCTTTAGGATTAAGACAGGTTGGCAAGGTAGGCAAAGAGAGTCTGTTTTCACTAGCTGCAAATCCAGGAAAAAAAATTAAAAACCAAGAAATTGTCAGAGATACTCAACAGGTCAGGGAATGTCTGTGCAGAGACTTTGTTTCAGGTCAACGAAGAAAGGTCAGTTTTCAAATTTTCAGTTGATATCCCTCTATTCCCACCTCATCTTCATGACAGGCTCCACACATTCCTAAGGGCATAGTTACCAGACTTCCACCAATCTCTCCACAGCTTCCTAATGGCAACATCCCAGACTTCCACCAATCTTTCCACAGCTTCTGAAGGACAAGATTCCAGACCTCCACCAATCTCTTCACAGCTTCCAAAGGGCAAGATCCCAGACTTCCACCAATCTCTCCACAGCTTCCGAAGGGCAAGATCCCAGACTTCCACCAATCTCTCCACAGCTTCCAAAGGGCAAGATCCCAGACCTCCACCAATCTCTCCACAGCTTCCTAAGGGCAAAGTCCCAGACCTCCACCAATCTCTCCACAGTTTCCTGAGGGCAAGGTCCCAGACCTCCACCAATCTCTCCACAGCTTCCTAAGGGCAAAGTCCCAGACCCCCACCAATCTCCACAGCTTCCTAAGGGCACAGGTCCCAGACCTCCACCAATCTCCACAGCTTCCAAAGAGCAAGGTCCTAGACTTCCACCGATCTCTCAACTTTCAAAGGGCATAGGTGCCAGGCTTCCAACAGTCTCTCTACAGCGTCAGAAGGGCACAAGTCTCATACTTCCACCAATCTCTCCACAGATGCTGCCTTATCGCAGGTGACCCACAGGGCTGTGAGCTTAGCCCCCTGCTCTACTCACTTTACACCTATGACTGTGTGGCTAAGCACAGCTCCAACACCATATTCTAGTTTGCTGATGACACCATTCTTGTGGGCCAAATCAAAGGTGGTGATGAATCCACATACAGGAGGGAGAGTGAAATTTTGGTTGAGTGGTGTCTTTACAACAACTTCTCACTCAATGTCAGCAAGACCAAGGACCTGATTATTGACTTCAGGAGAGGAAAACCAGAGGTCCATGAGCCAGTACTCATCGTTGGATCAGAGGTGGAGAGGATCAGTAACTTTAAATTCCTGGGTGTTACTATTTCAGAGGACCTGTCCTGGACCCAGCACATGATCAACTGTGAAGGAAGCACAGCAGTTCCTCACTTCCTTAGGAGTCTGTGGAAATCTGGCATCACATCTAAAACTTCAACAAACTTCTATAGATGTGCAGTGGAGAGTGTGTTGACTGGCTGCACCAACACCTCTGAATGGAAAACCCTAGACAAGGTAGTGGAGTCAGCCCAGTACATCATGGTTAAAGCCCTCCCAACCAGTGAGCACATCTACATGAAATGCTGTCGTAGGAAAGCAGCATCCATCATCGGAGATCCCCATCACCCAGGCCGTGCTCTTTTCTTGCTGCTGCCATCAGGTAGAAGGTACAAAAATCTTAGGACTCGCACCACCAGGTTCAAGAACAGTTACTACCCCACCAATATCAGGCTCTTGAACAAAGGGGATAACTTGCCCATCTGTTCCACAACCAATGATCTCATTTTAAGGACTCTTTATCTCATTATCTCGTGTTCTTGTTATTTCTTGTTATTTATTTATATTAGTTGCACAGTTTATTGTCTTCAATGAAAGATCATTGATCCAGTAATAGTTACTGTTGTATAGATTTGCTGAGTATGCCCACAGGAAAATAAATCTTAGGGTTGTACTTTGATATGTACTTTTATAATAACATTTACTTCAATCTTTCAACTTTAACCTGTTGAATATTTCGAGCAGTTTCATGTTTTATTTCAGATTTTGAGCATCTGTACTTTTTGGCTTTTTGACTGCCTTAAAATGAGAGCCGTGATGTTCAGGGTAGATGCCAAGCAATACTTCCAAAATAGTGAAATATTCCAAGACTTCAAAGTGTTTGAACAAAATTTGGAGATGACGCCTTGCAATGAGATAGAATCATGTTACCAAAGCTTGGTCAATAAATTTGAAGGAGTGATGTAGCTGGAGTCTGATGTTGAGAGCAATTTATTTTCTATAGAGTGAGTATTGCCCTGTTTCTTTAGATTTAGAAGATTGTCTGTTTAAGACTCACTCAAGAGACTTGAGTACAACATAACTGTAGTATTTTTTACTCTCAGTTTCTTCCTTTCAAGGGTGACGTTCAGAGAAAGACTGTCCACCTTCTTGTGTGAGATTTAAAATCCCACAGGACTATCTGAAGGAGTGCCAAGGATACTTTCCTGGTGACCCGGCCAGCATTTTATCAATTAAATAAAAACATTATCTGGGCATTCTGTTTGGGAGAAGTTTCCTCTCTACAAAATGGTACATTTCTACATGACGAATTGTAGAACACAATGACGTTGTGAAAGATGCTATAAGATTCTTCTTCCTATAAACAAAAATGTTTAAGAAGTTAGGAAACCACATCAGTTTATATAGATAGATTCACGTATTCATCACATTTACATCAGAACATATACAGTGAAATGTGTTGATTGTGCCAACAACGAACACAATCTGAGAATGTGATGTGTCTGATGCCAACATGACATGCCCGAACCTGTACGACTTTGGAATGCGGGGAAACCCGAGCACCGAGGGGAAGCTCGAGCACTCCTGGGAAGAACGTTAATCACAGACAGTAGCAGGAACTGAGGTTGGTGCATGTACACCGTAAAGTGTTACACTAACCACCCTGTCACACAGAACAGTTAACCGAGGGACCATCGGTTACTCAGCGTGTCGTGCGATGAAACAGACAGCAACTGACCCCAGGATGCTGATGAATTAAAAGATGTTCATGACATTATAACTTTGACAGATTTCTATAGATGTGTAGTTGAAGAGTATATTGACTGGCTGCATCACAGCCTGGTATGGAAATACCAATGCTCTTGAACAGAAAAGCCTATAAATGTGGATACAGCCCAGTCCATCACGAGTAAAACCCTCCCCACCATTAAGCATATCTACATGGAGCATGGTTGCAGGAAAGCAGCGTTCATCATCATACACCCCATCAACCAGGCCATGCATTCTTCTCACTGTGGACATCAGGAAGAACATTCAGGAGCTGCAGACCCATACCAGCAGGTTCAGGAACAGTTATTATCCCTAAGTATTAGGCTCTTGAACCAGAGGTGATAACTTCACTCAGCTTTTTACTTCTTTGGTCTTTTGCACATTGGTTGTTTGTCCGTCCTGATGGGTGTGTCTTTCATTGATTCTGTTGTGTTTCTTGGATTTACCATGAATGCCTGCAAGAAAATGAATCTCAGGGTTGTATATAGTGGCATATTTGTACTTTGTGTGGGCACATGGCCAAGTGGTTAAGGCATTGGACTAGCAATATGAAGGTCGCGAGTTCGAGCCCCAGCTGAGGCAACGTGTTGTGTCCTTGAGCAAGGCACTTAATCACACATTGCTCTGCCACGACACTGGTGCCAAGCTGTATGGGTCCTAATGCCCTTCCCTTGGACAACATCGGTGTCGTGGAGAGGGGAGACTTGCAGCATGGGCAACTGCTGGTCTTCCATACAACCTTGCCCAGGCCTGCGCCCTGGAGAGTGAAGACTTTCCAGGCGCAGATCCATAGTCTCGCAAGACTAACGGATGCCTTTATTATTATTTGTACTTTGGTAATAAATTTACTTTGAAATTTGAACATTAAAATTAAAAATCTAAACAGTCTGCTTTTTTAGGTTAAAGTTAAAAAGGATAAAGAAAACACACAGAATTACATGCTAATAGAGCACAGAAACTGCAGCTCAAGAGGTCTCTGGCAATATTTAAGCTCGATATGATCTTCTGCCCATTTTCCATATGTACATACACTCAGTGCCAACTTTATTTGATCCCTCTGGTACCTGATAAAGTGGCCACTGATTGTATCTTTGTGTTCTGCTGCCTTAGCCCACCCACTTCAAAGATCATGTTGTGTGTTCAGAGATGCTTTTCTGCACACCACGTGGTCATTTGGGTTACTGTCACCTTCCAGCATGAACCAATCTGGCCAAACTCCTCTGACCTCTCTCATCAACAAGGTATTTTCAGCCACAAAACTACCATTCACTGGATGCTTCTTGTTTTTTGCACCATTCTTGGTGAATCTTCAGAAATGCTTGTGTGTGAAAATCCCAAGAGTTAAGCAGTTTCTGAAACACTCAAACCACTCCATCTGGCACCAACAATCATCCCACGGTCAAGGTCACTTAGATCACATTTCTTCCCCGTTCTGATATTTAGTCTGAACCTCTTGACCATGTCTGCGTGCTTTAATGCATTGAGTTGCTGCCACAGGATTGGCTGATTAGATATATAGATGTACCTAATAAAGTGGCCAATATATCAAACACACATAAAAAATTAAAAGTCAAAGACCCTCGACCTGAAATTTTAATTCCCCTTTTCTCAGATACTGCATGGCCTGCTGAATTTGTACTTCAGAACTGCAGCATCTACTTTTCTTATTGATTTTCATTTGGATTTCTTTTTCTCTAAGACGCACAGACTGCACAGGACAAAAGAAACGATGATCTTGAATGTCTGCATTCCTCTTGGTTGTTTAGGTGGGGTAGGGTCTTGCTGGTCCATAATGTTGTAAACTGGATCAGCAAGTTTGCAGATGACACTCAGGTTGGTGGTATGGGGAAGACAATCAAAGCTTGCAGCGGGATCTGCTCAAGTGGAAAAATAGGATGAAAAATGGCAAATGGAATTTAATGCAGACAAGTTTGAGATGTTGCACTTTGGGAACACTGACCAGAGTAGGTCTTACACAAAGATCATTAAGACACTGAGGAGTGTAGTAGAACAGAGGGAGCTGGGAATTCAGGTCCATAATTCAATGACAGTGGTGTCACAAGCAGATAGAGTCATAAAGAAAACATGTAGCATATTGGCTTTCATAAATCAATGAATTGATTACTGGAGTTGAGATGTCATGTTGAAGTTGTACAGTATGAGACGTTGCTGAGGGCACATTTAGAGTATTGTGACCAGTTTTGGTCACTTACCTACAGGAAAGATGTAAATAAGATTGAAAAAGTGCAGAGAAAATTTACTAGGATGTTGCCGGGTAGAGGATCTGAGTTATATGGAAAGATTGAATAGGTAAGGACTTTATCTCCTAGAACGTAGAAAATTGAGAAGAGATTTGATAGAGGGATACAAAATTATGATAGCTATAGATAGGGTAAATGCAAGCATGCTTTTTCCACTGAGGCTGTGTGACACAACAACTAGAGATCATGGGGTAAGGATAAAACGTGAAATGTTTAAGGAGAACTTGAGTGGAAACTTCTTCACTCAGAGAGTGGTGAGATTGTGGAAAGAGCTGCCGGCACAAGTGGTGGATGCGGGGTCGATTTCAACATGTAAAAGGAATTTTTATAGGTACGTGGTTGGCAGGGGTATGGAGGGCGATGATCTGGGTGCAGGTCGATGGCACAAGGCAAGTTAATGGTTTGGCACAAACTAGGTGGGCTGAAGAGTGGTGAGGAAGCCATATGCGATGTTAGTATTAATTTCAAGAGGACTGGAATATAAAAGCAAGGATGTAACGTTGAGGCTTTATGAAGCATTGGTGAGGCCTCACGTGGAATATTGTGAGCAGTTCTGGGCCCCTTATCTTAGAAGGGATACAGTGACATTGGAGAGGGTTCAAAGGTGGTTCAAGAAAATGATTCCAGGATTGAAAAAACTGTCATATCCAGGCTCTGGGCCTGTACTCACTGGAATTTAGAAAAATGAGGGGTGACCTCATTGAAATCTATTGAATATTAAAGGGCCTCAATAGAGTTGGCTGTGGAGAGGATGTTTCCTATGGTGGGGGAGTCAAGACTAGAGCACACAGTCTCAGAATAGAGGGACATAATTTTAGAATGAAGATGAGGAGGAATTTCTTTAGCCGGAGAGTGGTGAATCTGTGGAATTTGTTGCCTTAGGCAGCAGTGGAGGTTAAGTCATTGAATATTTTGAAGGCAGAGGTTGATAGATTCTTGATTAGTCAGGGCATGAAGGGATACTGGGGAAGGCAGGAGATTGGGGCTGAGAGGGAAATGGATCAGCCATGATGAAATGGTGGAGCAGACTCGATGGGCCGAATGGCCTAATTCTGCTCCTATATCTTATGGTTTTATGGTCTTACGGAAGGGTTTCTATGCTGTAGTGTTCTATGACTCTGACATGCTGCATTACAGAGCAATAAAATTCAAGGATGCGAGGATGGCTAAAATGCATGAAAACTGAGATCTCAGAGGATTGCGATCATGAGAGTAACTTCGACACAAAGATGAGAGTTTAAAATTGATACACGCACATATTTTCACCAGGAGTCATTAAAGGATTCCTTCAGAGCAAGCAAAGTTCCTTACCCTCCTCCCCCACTTCCACCACCACCCCCTGCCCCATCCTCCACATATGAGACAGGAACTTCTTCAGAGAAAGGAATCCCTGTCTTCACTGGGTTTACATTCCCGGGGAATCTCATGTTTGCTTCACAAACCTTCATCAGTACTTTTCAAACAGTGTCCAATGAGATAAAAGTGTTGCCACAATGCCCAACTCTGGATTTTCTTGCATTGTTAATTACCCATGAGACACTAGCATAAAGTTCAGTTTATTGTCACTTTCTGCTGAGAATTTAAATTGCTTTACTTACAGAGTTGTCATCCATTGCCTATTTTTCAGCAAAGCTTGTTTTTTCCAAGATTCAAGGAGAATGAAATAATGGTTTCTCTGGATCTGATACAGCACAAAAATAAAACCCACGAAAGATAAAGGTCACAATAATAACACTAAACACACACAATAAATATAAATGCATAAAACAGCTTACATACATAATGCAAACACGAGGAAGTCTGCAGATGCTGGAAATTCAAGCAACACACACAAAATGCTGGTGAACGCAGCAGGCCAGACAGCATCTATAGGAAGAAGCACAGTCGACGTTTCAGGCCGGGACCCTTCGTCAGGACTAACTGAAAGAAGAGATTCAAAGAAGAGCTACACCCTTGGTCTGAAGAAAGTAGGAAGAGCCAAAAGAGAAATTATTAAGTGTGAAGTGTAGCTATGGGCACTCACATGGGCCCCAGCTATGCCTGCCTCTTCGTTGGTTATGTGGAACAGTCTGTGCTCCGAACCTATTCTGGTACTACTCCCCAACTTTTCCTTCGCTACATTGATGATTACATTGGTGCTGCTTCCTGCACCTATGCTGAGCTCGTCAATTTCATCGATTTTACTTCAAACTTCCACCCAGCCCTTAAATTCACTTCGTCTATCTCAGACACTTCTCTCCTCTTGCTCGATCTCACGGTCTCCATCTCTGGAGACAGACTGTCCACTGACATCTTCTACAAGCCCATTGACTCTCATAACTACCTCGACTATACCTCTTCCCACCCTGCCACATGCAAAAATGCCATTCCCTATTCCCAGTTCCTCCGTCTCCGCCGCATCTGCTCCCAGGATGAGGCTTTCTGTTCCAGGACATCTCAAGTGTCCTCTTTCTTTAAGGATCGTGGTTTCCCTTCTGCCGTCATCAATGATGCCCTCCACCCACATCTCCTCCATTTCCTGCACTTTGGCCCTCACCCCATCCTCCCGCCACCACAACAGGGACAGAGTTCCCCTTGTCCTCACCTACCACCCCACCAGCCTCCGGATCCAGCACATTATCCTCCGCAACTTCCTCCACCTTCAACAGGACCCCACCACTAAGCACATCTTTCCCTCTCCACCCCTCTCTGCTTTCCGCAGGGATCGCCCCCTCCACGACTTCCTGGTCCACACGTCCCTCCCCACGGATCTCCCACCCGGCACTTATCCCTGTAAGCGTAAGTGCTACACCTGTCCCTACACCTCCTCTCTTGCCACCATTCAGGGCCCCAAACAGTCCTTCCAGGTGAGGCAACACTTCACTTGTGAGTCTGTTGGAGTCATCTATTGCATCCGGTGCTCCCGGTGCGGCCTCCTCTACATCGATGAAACCCGACGCAGATTGGGGGACCGCTTCGTTGAGCACCTCTGCTCCGTCCGCCACAACAGACGGGATCTCCCGGTTGCCACCACTTCAGCTCTGCTTCCCACTCCCATTCAGATACGTCCATACATGGCCTCCTCTACCGCCATGATGAGGCTAAACTCAGGTTGGAGGAGCAACACCTCATATACTGTCTAGGTAGTCTCCAGCTCCTTGGTATGAACATTGAATTCTCCAACTTCCAGTAATTCCCTTCCCCTCACTTCCCCTATCCCTATGTCACTCTGCTCCCTCCCCCAGCTGCCTACCACCTCCCTCTTGGTTCCGCCTCCTTCTACTACCCATTGTGTTTTCCCCTATTCCTTCTTCACCTTTCCTGCCTGTCACCTCCCTGCTTCCCCTCCCCCACCCCTTTATCTTTCCCCTTACTGGTTTTTCGCCTGGAACCTACCAGCCTTCTCCTTCCCACTCTCCCCCACCTTCTTTATAGCGCCTCTGCCCTTTCCCTCTTCAGTCCTGATGAAGGGTTCCGGCCCGAAACATCGACTGATCTTTTCCATGGATGCTACCCGACCTGCTGAGTTCCTCCAGCTTGTTGTGAGTGTTGCTTTGTCTTGTTGACGTTGAAGAAGAGGTTATTTTCCTGGCACCCTTAACCCATGACATATAGTTGTAGTCTCACCCAACCTCAGTGGAAAAAGCCTGTTTGCATTTTTCTATCAATACCCCTCTTAATTTTGTATGTCTCTATCAAATCTCCCCTCAGTCATCTATGTTTTTGGGAATAAAGTTCTAACATATTCAGTCTTTCCTTATAACTCGGGTCCTCCAGTCCCGGGAACATCCTTGCAAATTTTCTCTGTACTCTTTCAACCTTATTTACATCTTCCCTGTAGGTAGGTGACTAAAACTGCACACAATACTCCAAATTAGGCCTCACCAATGTCTTATATATGTTCAAGTGACCAGATCAACTGCTTTTCCTTGTATCAAAGATGAAATTTATCCAGAAAAAAACTTACATGCTCTTTATAACATTCTAGCAGCATCTTTTATTTCTCAGTTTCATGTTGCATCTGAAAGTGAGCACCTCCCACTGTACAGCACTTTGTCAGTACCATGTCTGAACATCAGCTTTGATCGTTTGCTCAAATCTTCTGGCTGGGGCTTGTACCCGTTAGTGAAAATGTTCTCCTCCAAACCACAACTAACAAAAAGCCTTTCAACCACAGTTCCACCTGTCTGTTCAAGTGAATCTTCAGCATCTGGCTCATCATGTGGACAGCATCTCAGACCATGCAACCTGCCTTTAGGTTTCATATACTTAAGGCCACAATTCAGGATTTTGGTTAACATCTGCAACCAGTGCGTAGAATGAATACAGAACAGCATAATCTGCTTTTATTAAGGTCTTGGTTTTCTACTCATCTGCGAGCAAAACCTTTGAATTTGCAACTCCACATTTTATATTTTTGTCCCACTCCCAACAGGGAGGAGACTATGTAGCATCCACACCAGAGCCCCCAGACTCAAAATCAGTTACTTTCCCCGAGCAGTAAGGCTGATCAACACCTCCACCATGACTTTATTATTTCCTGTCAGTCACCTTATGAACAGCCTAGTGCCACTTTAAGGACATACAATCGATCTATGTGTATAAGCTATCTTATGTGTTTATAGATATATTTTGTGTGTGTGTTTTTTTATTATTATTGTGTTGTTTTTGTGCTGCATTCGATCTGGAGTAACAATTATTTCATTCTCCTTATACTTGTGTGCAGGAAATGACATTAAACAATCTTGAATTTTAAAGTTCAAACAATGGAAGCAAATTATGTCTTTTCCAAATTTGGCTGTCAATATTAGATTCTAGCCAAGGACCGTCTCAGTGCTCACTGTGGGTTTCATGGCAATTTCTCTTACATTTCCACACATAACAGGAAGCAGGAATTGTACAGCTGCGTAACGTGTTCAGGTTTCAGGCACCGTCCTGAGGGTAATGGATATCCTCTGGCAAATCCATTATAGTGGCTCCTGAGCTGTAACGAGAGTCAGGTACAAGCCTGGCCGTGCTGGGTTACATGTCCCTGTAATTTGCCCGTGTTAATATTGTTCATCCAGGAAAGGGCCTCAATTGCAGAAAAAAAAATTGCATGGCTATTGAGAAGAAAATTAGAGTGCTGGAAATGAGAAGGAATGAGCATACAAACCTATGGCAGTTCTGTGAAAGGGGAAGGAGAGGATAATATCTGAGCCTCAAGTTTTTCATCAGAATTTGAAGAGTTGAAAAAAAATCTCTTTATTCAGCCCCATTAGATCTATGCTCTCTAATCTGAGTTTACTCTACCAAGGTGGAATTGAGAGATCACTAAGTTGGACTTCCAAAACCCTATCTAGCCTGGTGATCGTGCACTCTAAGTTGAAAGAAGCTGGTATACTGTGGCTAATATTTACACCTCAATCAACAGCACCAATAGTAGATAATCTGGTCGACGTATTGCAGTCTGTGATAAACTGGTGTGCAATAATTTCCTTCATTACACCAGTGATTAAACTTCAAAAATATTTCATTGTCTCTGCCATTGTTTCGGGTTTTTAAACTTGTTAAATACATTACTGAAATATATTGGTATAGTTGATGAGCAAATCACTGGTGTGGGATTTGAACACATAACCTTCTGACACAGATGTGAGATTGCTACCCATATAGCCACAGCTAAAACAAAGGAAACAAAAACATATTAATAGTTGCTTAAAAAAAGCTTTCTCATTACAGAAGAGGAAATCCACATTCAACAAGGAGGCGGGGTTGTTTACAACTGAAGGGTCCATGCAAAACTTTATTAATAAATGATCTGTTCTGCTCATTGAAAACAGGGCAGTCCTGCTTCGGATATGGTCATATAAAATCTTTATCCTGAGTTCAGATTGTAAATCTTTCCTGTCTGTTGACCCTCAGTTGGTCCACCACATCAATATGACACAGACCCCGTTGACACAGGAAATGTCTCGAGGCTTGGTCTAAAGCACAGATCGTATCAATCAGCTTAATCTCAGGTCCCTGCAGGGTCTGGATCCTGTTATAGGTGAAAAGGTCTATCAACAGATGGGCCACAATGGGAGAAGTGGAAAGGTCATTTTCAGAAACAGCTAATTAGTCTTCAGAGACCTGATGCAGCAGAAATTCATCAGGTAAAAATTAAGATTTTTTAAATGCGCTTTTTAAAGGAACTCAATTTACTTTTGAAATCTGTTCCAATTTCAAAGTGGAATATACATGCATCTCACTTCTTTAAAGGAACAAAGAGTGAATGTTTCAGGCCAAGACCCTTCCTCAGGACATAAGTGCTGATGCTGCCTGACCTGCTGAGACCCCCCAGTGTGTCACTCTGGATTTCCAGCATCTGCCGAATCTTTCATCTTTACTTCTTTTGTTTCCCAATTCCCACATCAAATTTGTTTTTGGGGAACAGAGTATTTTTCAATTCAGGCAGTTAGTTTATGCATCAAGACAGATGAAAGGAAAGAAAGGCTTGCGTTTTGTTACTGCCATGTCCCTTTTAGGAAACTCGGGAAAGAATTTGCAGCTGATGGCGCTCTTTTCCAATGGAATAGTGAAGTCACAGCAGGCAGTTTATTTATTTATTTATTTGGGAATACAGCACGAAATAGGCCCTTCCGGTCTTCGAGTCGTGCCACAACCCACCTGTTTAACCCTAGTCTAATCACAGGACAATTTACAATGACCAATTAATCCACTAACTGGTATATCTTTGACTGTGGGAGGAAACCAGAGCACCTGGAAGAAGCCCACACATTCCATAGGGAGGACGTACAAACTCCTTATAGAGAACACAGGGGTTGAACTCTGAACTCCGACACCCTGCGCTGTATTAGCGTCACGCTAACCGCTACGCTACGCTGGCGCCCCAATTTGTGCATAGCCAGCTCCTACTGTTATATTCTTGCCACTTACAGGATATATTACAGCTAACAATGAGGTGTTATTTTTTTCAATGAGTATTTTCTCTTCCCCCGTCAGTAATGACTACTTGATTTGGAAAACATCACCTCTGACGGTAGAGCACTTCCTCCGTTGTGCCAGTCTACATTTCAGTGCTCTGGACTGGGCCTTGAAGCCAAGCATTTCAACATGGAGTTGAAGTACAGCTGATGTCAATATCGCTGAGGTCCCTACCTGGACCCAACACATCGATGCAGCTATAAAGCAGGCAAGACAGTGGCAACATTTCATTAGGAGTTTGAGGAGATTTAGTATGTCTCCTAAAGCACGCGCAAATTTCTACAGATGTACCGCAGAGAGCATTCTAACTGGCTCCGCCACCGTCTGGTATGGGGTGATGGGGGGCTACTGCGCAGGATCGAGAAAAGCTGCACTGAGTTGTAAAGTTGGTCAGCTCCATCATGAGCACTAGCCTCTGCGGTATCCCAGGGCGATGCCTGAAAAAGGCAGAGTCCATCATTAAGGACCCTCACTGCCCGGGTCATGCCTGCTTCTCACTGCTACCATCAGGGAGGAGGTACAGAAGCCTGAAAGTACACACTTAACAATTCAGGAACAGCTTCTTCCCCTCTGCCATCTGATTTCTGAATGGACATTGAACCCATGAATACCACCTCACTACTCTTTATTTCCTATTTTTTGAGCTACTTATTTAATTTAACTGTTTTATATAGACAGACCTGTGAATTACAGTAAATGTATACATTTACTGTAATTCTCAGGTTTTATTCTCTCTATTATTATGTATTTCATTGTACTGCTGCCATAAAACTAACAAATTTCACGACGTATGCTGGTGATATTGACCCTGATTCTCATTCTGATGTAGCCCGTATACCGCAGATTACAGGCCATGGTAGTGTAGTGATTAGCGTGCTGCTGTTACAGCGCAGGGTGTTCCAGAGCTCAGAGTTCAATTCTGACACCCTCTGTAAGGAAGGTGCGCAATCTCCCTGTGAGCCCTGCTGGTTTCCTCTGGGTGCTCTGGTTTCCTCCCACAGTCCAAATTATACTGGGTAGGTTAATGGGTCATGGTAAGTTGCCCCGTGATTAGGTTAGGGTTGAATTGGGGTTGCCGAGTTATTGGGGAGGCACAGCTTGAAGGACTGAAAAGGCCTGCTCCCTGCTGTAATAAAAAATAAAAAATAAAAATAATTTTTCTCATGCAGTCACAATCAGTCTCAGTAAGAATGATAAAATGCTGTGAAAGCAGCACTTAGACCATAAGCCCATAAGACATTGGAACAGATTAAGGCCATTTGGCCCATTGAGTCTGCTCTGCCATTCCATCGTGGCTGATTTACTATCCCTCTCAACCCCATTCACCTGCCTTCTCCCCATAACCTTTGACACCCTGACTAATCAGGAACCTATCAACCTCTGTTTTAAATATACTCAATTGCATCTGTACACAACAGTAGATAATGGATTAAAACTTAACTATGTTGGTGCCTTGAACTTTGCTCACTGTGCAAAGAGAAGAATTGCTCACACTATCGGGCTAAGGCATGTTTTATTTATAACAATAGAAACAGGGCTTTGAGCAGTAAAATATTGACTCCAATGAGACTACTTTATGCTGATGTTGCTTGCAGCCTTTTAGTTTTTTCCCCATGCCCTGTTTTTTTTCAGTCTTCCTGTGACAAATTGGAGCCGGGCACACAAATGGCTGGGAGCAAATGTTCTCCTGGAGCACAGCAGGAAGTATCCAAAGCCTCATGCACGACTAACTCTAAACCCCTCAGCCATCAGGCTCTTGAACCAGAGGGGATAACTTCATTCAAATTCACTTGCCCCATCATTGAACTGTTCCCAAAACCAACGGACTCACTTTAAGCACTCTTCTCATGTTCTTAATATTTATTTATTATTACTATTATTGTATCTTTCTCTTTTGTATTTGCACAGTTTCTTGTCATTTGCACATTGGCTATTGTCCGTCCTGCTGGGCGCCGCCTTTCATTGATTCGATTATGGTTGTCGGATGTAATGAGTATGCCAGCAAGAAAATGAATCTAAGCGTTGTATATGGTGACCTAAATGCACTTTGATAATAAATTTACTTTGAAGTTTGAACTCTACCAGCTAGGACAATGAGGCAAAGTACCTACTTAAACAGGGTATGAACTGTAGTGATCCCTGTGAACAGTTTGTTTAATTAAAGTTAACACCATGATCTGACTCCTGAATACGTCAGTCCACAACCAAAACATACGGCAAATAAAAGTGTGTGTGGAGAGTAGAGTTATGGGAGGTGCCGTGTTTCGGGCAGTGTTAAAAATCCCTGGCAATATTTGACGAAAAGCAGGAAAGGTCTTCTAGCCCTGGGATACAAACGTGGATATGGAGTGAGGATAAAACTGGATTTAATTCCGAAGCCTACTGTGGCTGAATACATTCAATGCCTAAGCTCAGACTTGAGGAAACTACTCTTCATCTAATGTTCTCAATATTTATTGCTTTTTACTATTATTAATATTATTACTATTTCATTTTTTCTCTTTCTTTTGGCATTTGTACAGTTTTTTGTCTTTTGCACATTAGTTGTTTGTCCATCTTGTTGGGCACGGTCTTTCACTGATTCTGTTGTGTTTTTTGTATTTACTGTGAATGCCCGCAAGAAAATAAATCTCAGGGTTGTGTATGGTGACATGCATGTACTTTGATAACAAATTTACTCTGAACTTTGAAGGTGGGGAGGGTCCAGAGAAGGCTCACAAAGAATGATTCCAGGAATAAACGAGGTCATGTATGAGGAGCCTGCAGGTATGCTGAAGTTCAGAAGAATGAAGGGACAACCTCATTGAAATCTTCTGACTATTGAAAGGCCTAGGTAGAGTGGATGTGGAGAAGATGTTTCCTATAGTGGGGGGAATCTAGGACCAGAGGGTGCAGCCTCGGAATAGAGGGACGTCCATTTAGGACAGAGATGAGGAGGAACTTCTCTAGCCAGAGGGTGGTGAATCTGTGGAATCATTGCCACAGGTGGCTGTGTAGCCCAAGTCATTGGGTGTATTTAGAGTGGATTTAGGTTCTTGCTTAGTAAGGGCATCAAAGGTTATAGGAAGAAGGCAAGAGAATGGGTTAATAAGGGATAATAAATCAGCCATGATTAAATGGCGGAGCAGACTTGATGGGTCGAATGGCCTAAATGACATGACGTTGTGATAATATTGTTTGACCTCACAGGCATCTTGTCCTTATTTTTCCTTTTATAAGCTTGTAGCACTCATACTTCCTCCAGCTCTGACCTCGTGCAGAACCCAGTTTTAACTGACACACCTCAGCACTGTCCAAGCCAGGAGGCAAATCGTGGAAATCAGCACAAGGTTCAGATTTATGACCTGACCAAAGTTAAACTAAACCTGATCTGAGCCAAGAATATACAAGGTTTCTTGATACCCAAGCTGACCTGACCCAAACATTACCTGCTAAATGCATCTGAACCGACACTGAAAACCCCAGTTCTCAAGAGCATCTGTTCAACTCTTAAAAGTTAATCCCTTACCCTTGTGCATATTTACTTACATGGTAGCAGTAGCTGTAGCCCAATCCAAGCCAAGCACAAGGCTCCATCTTCTTTCCAGAGCCTAACCATCAAATCCCAAATGAACATAAACCCTAACCCGTCATAGTCAAAGACTCCACCCTGGGCATTGTCCCTTCTCATCTCTCCCGCTGGGCAGAAGTTAAAAAGATCTGACAGCACATACCACCAGGCTCAGGGACACATTCTGACGATTGAATGTTTCCCTGATGTGATAAAATGGACACTTTGCTGTAACTGTGAACGAAGTCACTGAAAAGACACTGAAGCTGTTGGACATAAAAGTGTTTCACCCAGCAAAAAATGAGCAGCAGGCATCATATTCGAGACGCTCTTGGAGGAAGAGGCCTCCTGACCCAATATTACATGCCATTTTTATATGTTAAAGATCAAAGGTAATGGCAGGACAATTCTATAGTTACAATGTATCTACAATGCTTCCTTTGAATTGCATATAGTTTTCAAACACCTCCTTCTTCACACCCATACTCCGGACAACCAAAATAAAAGTTAATCCCCATTGACTCTAGGCCACATCCATGCATATGCAGGCGTCTAGGATCTAATTGCTCTGAGCTGCATTTTAAATATTAAATCTGAAATCTCTACATTTAAATCTGAAGATTGGTGCTGGTGAAATTAATATTTGCAACATACACCAACTCCAGAATACACCCTAGCACTCTTGGCCTCACATTCTATCTCATTATGACTTTGCATCTTGTTGTTCAGCTGTGTCACACTTTCTTTATAGCTGTTGCACTTTATTCTTGCATTTTGTAATCATTTTACCTTGGACTATCTCAATGAATTGACCTGTATGGAGCTTTTCACCGTATGTGTGACAACGGTAAACTAATTCCAATCTTACAATTAGGTTCTAACAGGCTTGGTTCACTTAACCAAGCTCAGGGGTTCCCTGCCTTTTTTATGCCATGGACCCCTACTATTAACCGAGGGGTCTGTGGTTCTCAGGTTGGGAACCCCTGCTCTAGGTACAAGGCTCTGGAGTTTTCTCCTTAAGCCAGTCCGTGTTAAAACTTACTCTTTGAGATATCTCATGGTCAGCCTTGCTGGTGTCTCCTGAGCTGACTCGTTTAACAGTTCTGTGAAATATCTTGGGAAGCCTTAATTCCACTAATGACAAGGTAGTAATGAATGCTGTTGGCACCAGATGGTTAACACGTAGAGGTGATAAAAAAAACCTGTAGAAGACCAATTTCTGACATCCCTGGGAAACCTTGGTTCAGAAACAACGGTTTGCCGTTGTTGTCATTGCCTGCTTTACACCACAGACCAAGAGTCGTGAAAACAGACCTGGCGAATAACCGCATTATTCCCAAAGGGTTAAGGGCGGGATTCCCAGGGAGCCTGCAGACAGTTTAACATGCAGTCGCCTGAGCTGAAATGTGAGTTCGATCCTCCAGTGATGAACGAACAACAATTTTCAGGCCTATTAAGCATGTAATGTGGAACAGATGTGTAAGGACTTGTGAGCTGGTGCAAGAAAGTAAGCGACAGAGTGAGAGGGAGAGGATGAAAAGCAGAAAAACACATGATAAATTCAGGCATAAATGAGAGCGAAGCTTACAAATAATTACTTTCCCCTCTTAGCTTTGTATTTAAATTGCTGTTCCTTTTGCAGTTGTCCACACACCTATTTCTAATAAAAATGATGCTGACTATGTTTGCCATATTCTTCAGCAATTTGTCTAAACTTTGTAAAGCGTGTTATCTATATTAGAGTGATCCTCCTTCAGAACTTGCACAGTAAAGTGATGAAAGATTACTCAGTATATAGACTCAGTGGCCAATTTATTAGATACCCACTGTACCTACTGAGTGTATGTTCGTGGTCATCTGCAGCCGTTGCCCAACCACTTTGGGGTTTGATGTGTTATGCATTTAGAGGTGGTCTTCTGCACACCACCGTTGTAATAGAGTTATAGAAAAGTACAGCACAGAAAGGGGCCCTTTGGCCCATCTAGTCTATGCTGAACCATTTAACTGACTAGTCCCATCGGCCAGCACCGAGACCATAGCCCTCCGTACCCTTACCATCAATGTACCTATCCAAACGTCTCTTAAATGTTGAAATCGAGCTCACGTGCACCACTTGCGCTGTCAGCTCATTCCACACTCTCACCACCCTCTGAGCAAAGAAGTTTCCCCTCATGTTCACTGTAAACTTTTCACCTTTCACCCTTAACCCATGACCTGTGTGGTTATTTGAATTACTATCACATTCCTGTCAGCTTGAACCAACCTGGCCATTTTCCTCTGACCTCTCCCATTAACAAGGCATTTCCACCCAAAGAACTGGATTTTTTTTTGTTTTTCACACCATTCTCTGTAAACTCTAGAGCAGGAGTTCCCTACCTGGGGACCACAGACCCCTCAGTTAATGGTAGGGGTCCATAGTATAAAGAAGGTTGAGCACCCCTGCCCCTGTGTGTAAAAATCCCAGGAGATCAGCAGTTTCTGAGATACTCAAACCACCCCATCTGGCACCAGCAATCATTCCATGGTAAAAGTCACAGATCACTTTTCTTCCCCTATTCTGATGTTTGATCCGAACAACAGCTGAACCTCTTGACCCACTCTGCATGCTTTTATGCATTGAGTTGCTGCCACATGATTGGTTGATTAGATATTTGCATTAACGAGCAGGTGTACAGGTGTCCCTAATAAAGTGACCACTGAGTGTATGTAAATAATTTCTGCTGCCTTCTTGAATCTTACTCTACCATATCTGGTTTGCCACATCTGCAGCTCATTGAAATTATCTCACCTCCTTCTATCAAATGTGCCTAAATATGCCTGAAGTACTGCAGCACTGCTCTGAAACAAAAGCTCGCACACAATCCCAGGATATACCTTTCACAATCTCAGGAAGCGTCAAAGTGCTTTATAACCAACACACTCTGCAGTCTACCAGACTCTAGTGCTGTCTCTGTAGGAAAAGCAGCTGTTGGTTTTGGCACAGCAAGCTCCCACAGACAGTGCTGTGATAACGGAGGCACAATAGGTGAAATCTGACTGTCTGACACAGGGAGTATGCAGGGAAGCCTCCCCAAGGGGAAGCTTCTTCACTAAGAGGGTGGTGAGAGCGTAGAATGAGGTGCCAGCGGAAGTGGTGGATGCAGCTTCAATTTCAACGTTTAAGACAAATTTGGATAGGTATATGGATGGTAGGGGTATGAAGGACTAAGGTCCCCGTGTGGGTTGATGGGACTAGGCAGACTAGGTGGGCCAAAGGCCCTTCTTCTGTGCAGAGTGCTCTATGACTCTACAGCACTACAACACCCCTCAAGGTCATTCTCAGCCTGAACAATGACTAACTCACAGTATGAATTTTATTCATCTGGAGGCACAGGAGGCTTGAAATCCAACAAAAGTTTTGCAAGAAGCAGCAAAACATGTCTTTTTTGACTTTGAAAAGCCTTTGACTCTGTCAACCAAGAAGGAAACAGGAACGCTCTTCACAACTTTCTCTGCCTTCTGACATTCATCTCTGCCTCACATCTCCTTCATGTTGACTGGGAGACCAACAGACCCAATTTCTGTGCAGACCTGGGTCAAGCAAGGACACACCATCACATAACCTTTTCTCTATCTTTCCACAGTTCAAAATTCAAAGTTCATTTATTATTAAATAACACATATGTTTCTGCAAACTACCTTGAGATTCATTTTCTTGCGGACAATGAATACAAGAAACACAACAGAATTGCTGAAGGAGCACACCCAGCAGGGTGAACAAACAACCAATGTGCAATACAAAACTAGAAAAAATACAAAATAATAATGAATAAATAAATAAATAAGCAAAAAACATTGAGAAAATGAGTTGTAGAGTCCTTGACACTGAGTCTGTAGGTTGTGGGAACTGTTCAGTGTTGGGGCGAGTGAAGTTGTTACTGCTGCAATATTGAACCTTCCTTCCTATATTCCTCATTGGGAATGGGACAAATTAAAAACTGCATCACCGACACCACCTTCACTCTGAGACCAGTGTCAGTCAGCAGCCTGCAGAATAGAGGGGATATCTGCACATACTCACGTTGAGGGCTTCGTTACAGGTGATTGTTAATCTGTTCACTGAAGCTTGCAATAGAATGGGTAGGAGCATAGAATAGTACCACACAGGAACAGGTCATTTGGCCCACAGTGTTGTGCTGAACCAGCTAAAAAGCAAATCAAAAACACCCAAATACTAATCCCTCCTACTCACTGTCTGTCTAGGTACCGTATCCGATGCGGACTTTGGTGACCATGGTTTTCCATATAGATCTATCCTTCGTTTTTTGGATGACTTCCATTTCCTAGATGTGCAGCCACCTGGCTATGCCTTTGATGTACGTAAGCCGAGGTCTTCCTGTAGGTTTACTCCCCTCGATCTTTCCAGAGAGTATGAGTTTTTCTAGTTCATCTTTCCGCATGATGTGTCCTAGGAATCTGAGTTGTCTTTCTCTTATTGTTGGTATGAGTGATCGAACTGCTTGGGCTCTTCTGAGAACTTCTTCATTTGATGTGTGTGTGGTCCATGATATTTTTAACATTCTCCTGTAGAACCATAATTCAGCTGCTGCTAGTCTCTTTTCCATTGCTGGAGAAATGGTCCAGCATTCACTTCCATAAGTCAGGATAGAATAAATGTAGCACTGCAGTATTCTGTTTTTAGTGTACGTGCTCATCTTTCTGTCTGTTAATATGGTCTTCATTTTTTGGAAAGCTTCTTTCGCCATTCCTCCTACCCCCACCATGTTCATATCCCTTCATCTTCCTAACATCCCTATACCTATCGAAAAACCTCCAATGTACTCGCCTCTCCCACTATACTAGAGTTTAATATTTAGTATCCATTCATGAAAGGTCCTCCACTAAATTGGTCCCACTGCACAAAACCACACCTCATCCAGAAGATTCAGTCAAGTGCAGTGGCTGGCGTAGTGCTTTATAGCGCTGGAGACTGGGGTTCAGTTTCCACTGCTGACTGTAAGAAGTTTGTACGTTCTCCCCCTGACCATGTGGGTCTTGTGGGTGATCTGGTTTCCTCCCACAGTGTACAAGTTAGTGAGCAGTGGGCATACTATGCTGCTGGGTGGTGGTGTGGAGACAGGATTTTACCATCGAAGGGCCGATTCCGCGCGGCGTCTCAATAAACAAATACATTTTAAAAAGCTTCCCATCGCACTAGCTCGCCGGCTATCACTCCCAACATAAAGGCTCTCATTACAGCCACTCCGGCCACGTGGCGTGCAGAGCCCCAGACTGCTGTAATACTGTACACTCACCGCGTTCCGAAGAGAATCTCAGAGCGTTAGTGAAAAATATCTGCAAAGTCCTCAGCATGGGAATTCAAGCCCAGGGTGACGCTGAGTGCAGGAATTTGCCAGCTCCCGAAGCATCTGGCAACCTACAAAACTGTATCACCCTCATCCGCCGCTACAGAACGAGAGTGATCTTTGACCACAGAGGGACTGCCCGCGGTGAAGGAATACATGGAAACCCAACAACCCAGTCTCCTGTCACTGATAATCTCCTACATTCAATCCCACTTTCATGTGACCACTGGGAAATTGTTACCCAGGTGGATGATTCTAGAGTGTTTTCTTCTTTCGCCAAATATTTTATAAGTGCTGAACAGAAAGGAATTTTAAACAATCATTTAATATTCTAGGATTAAGATGCTTGGATTTTGCTTGTGAAGTGGTAATTTATGGGTTGTCGTGTTACGTTGACAGCAGTATCAGTAGAAATGGCCAGAGTCATAGAGTTTTGAAAGTCTGAACCCGCACCTTCGCTGCGATGTCTTACTGCCAGCCACCCCTCTGAGAGGCAGTGAATGGAGCTTTCCAGCTAAAGTGGGTGGGGTTGGGGAAGCGAAGGCTGAAGCTGAGAATCCACGCTAATTCTGCAATGATTCAGCCAGCAGTTAGTTTTCAGGAGAGCGTGTCACAGGAGCGCAGTCTGCCTTTAACATAATGCTGGCTGGAGAGAGGGTGTCAAGAAGAGGATTCCTATCAGAAATATCCAGCGATGCTCCCTGTCAGAACCTGATTTGTGGGGTCAGTGATTCTTTTTCTTACGAATTGCCAACGACTTGACCTTAATATAATAGGGCTTGAGTCTGGAACAGATTGCAAGTTGTCATATTGGTTAAACCAGTCAAGTTATGCTCTTCAGGTGACTGGCCCTTTCGGATGCTTCTCTTGCAGTATAACTGTTGCATTACACTTGATAAGTACTTGACTCTATATCTGGTTATGCAGCGAAATAGAAGTTTGGTTTCCTGTGGCAAAATTATCCTGCTGGCCCACAAGTTTCTCCAACCGAGCCAACAGATGTTCAATAAATATTTAATTGTTTAATTGCAATTAGTCAAGACCCTGCCTTGTTTTACAAGGAGACTCTTTCCTTTAATTCTTGTTGCTTCCTGATTATGCTGACTGGATGTAAAAAGAAGAGGAAACTCTGTATTTGTAAAGTAGGGAGTTCCAAAGCACTTTGCACTTTACTATTGAGGAGCCTTTTTGTTGTTTGGTCACGGTTTGATTTTATGCTCTAGGGAGTCTAAATATGACTTTGGCAACAGCCAACCTGTCTACAGCAAGTTCCCAGAAACAACAGCTTGATATTTTAACCCAGGGTTAAATATTGACCTCTGGCCACGTCCATCATGTGACCACCAGGACAGTAGAAGATGACTGAGGGTGGACTGTGCTCTGTGGCTGTGGTGATCCCTGTGTTCCTGAAGTAGCTGGGGGCTGATGTGGGATTTTTGACTTGAAGCATTGACAATTCTCCCCCCTACAAATGCTCTTCAACCTTCTGAGTTCCTCCAGCAGATTGGGCAACTCAATTTCCATTGCTCTGGCACTGAGGGGTTTTCCTGCAGCTGTGTGGACCTTCAGTTCTGTTCTCTCCTTAACTCATTCTGTTCATCTCTACCTTTGCAAATTGCCCTAAGCCCTTCGGCCGTGCTTTTGACCACCTCTCCGAATACCACCTCATTTGACCTGATTTCAGATTTGTTGGAGAGCATCCCTGTAAAGCAGGGGTTCCCAACCTTTTTTATGCCCTGGACCAAAACCAATAAGCGAGGGGTCTGTGGACCCTGGGTTGGGAACCCCTGCTGTAAAGAGTCCATAGAGATGACGCTGAATGAAGGATCTTACATCAGTGTAAGATGGCGATGGGGTTGTAGGAAATGGGTCTGCAGTGCACTGAGAGCCGACCTTCTGTTTATTCCTACAGGGCTAACTCCACAGTAGTTAAGGGTGCCATGGGAACAGGAGGAGAACTTCTTCCACTTAATTGATATCCTGTCTGTCATGTAACCGAGCCGTGGTTTAGTGAGGTGAAATAGCCAATGAGTGCCAAGCACAATGTTTTTGTTAACAGCACTTGACTGGAAAATCATTGTTACTTTACCCCCCCCCCCGGAGTGAAATGTGATAACGATTCCAGATTTGCTTGTGAGACTCCTGGATTTGAATGGGGCTCTTCGAGGCATGGAGTACCCTTTTTGCTTTTGAAGTGAGTCTTCATTGGGGGCTGTGCGTGACATCATTCCCCATGCCACACCCCAAGCACAAGAAATTAGATGCTCTAACCTGGAGAGTCAGTGTTGTATTGGGTAGCTATAGAGCTAAGCTCCTTAAATGATTACCTCTGATTGTTCTGGCCACCTCTTAACACAGTCTTAACCTCACTGCTACCATCTGGCAGAAGTCTGAAGTCCCGTGCTACCAGGTTCAGGAAGAGCTAACAAACACAAGAGATTCAGCTGATGCTGGAAATCCAGAGCAACACACGGAGAATGCTGGAGGAATTCAGCAGGTCAGGCAGCATCTATGGAAAGGAATAAACAGTCAGTGTTTCAGTCTGAAATGTCGACTGTTTATTAATTTCCATGGATGCTGCCTGGCCTGCTGAGTTCCTCCAGTATGTTGTGAGTGTTGATCAGGAACAGCTACTTTCCTACAACCATCAGATTCAATTGATCTGCACAATCCTAATCCTACCTCAGCAATGGAACACTACAAACCACTTTTTGCACTACTGTGCACTTATCTCTGATTATCTCTCTTTTGTGCACTAAAGTCTTATTTTTGAACAGCCATCTTTTTCTCTTGCTTGTCAGTTGTGTATAATTTATATTCCGTGTTTTCTGTAGCGACATTGCCTGTGATGTTACTGCAAGTCTTTCATTGTACTGTACATCGCCATACCTGTGCATGTGATAATGATCTCGAGTTGATTTGAACTTTTCTCTCCAGTACTTCCCAGTGTCATTCTGGAACCCAGTACCAGTTTGATCCTGTGATCCCTGTGAGATTTTTCTCCTCCCCTTGTCCTCCGGGCTACCTGCCAAGACCTTGACCTTCATCCCCACTCTAACTTGTCCAGATCCAAGGCCTGGTCCTCAAGATTTTGGGAGGACCTTCTCAGATGAAGGAACACCTTGAAATGGTGAAGGGAAGGAGTAGTTGCATGTATGTGGTCAGTCAGGAGAGGAGTGGGTTTGTTGTGTAGGAGGGGATAATGGGAATTTGGAGGGACAAAGTTTGTGGAAGGATTTCAAAATAAGGATGAGAGTTTTGATATCAACATAGACTAGGTCTTACTCAGTAAGTGTGGAGTGATGTGAAGAGGAACTGGTAGGGTTTGGGGAAGAGAATGTGGCTTTAATGGGTATGGAAGCTTGCAGGGCATTGGGTATAGCATATAACACTCATTACACATGGCAGTATTCACCATTGCTACATCGGCCTTCGGCTGCAAGCTTACTCATGTGATGATGGGAAGCAGATGAGAATAGTAAATGTAGCTCAGTGTCTCTGTCCACTCCCTCTCATATCTGCAGTGATCTGAGCCTGCACACTTTCCCACTCCCTCTCTCCTGCGGTGTCTGTAGTGATCTGAACCTGCACATTTTTCCCACTCCCTCCCTCCTGCGGTGTCTGTAGTGATCTGAACCTGCACACTTTCCACACTCCCTCCCTCCTGCGGTGTCTGTAGTGATCTGAACCTGCACACTTTTCCCACTCTCTCCCTCCTGCGGTGTCTGTAGTGATCTGAACCTGCACACTTTTCCCACTCCCTCCCTCCTGTGGTGTCTGTAGTGATCTAAGCCTGCACACTTTCCACACTCTCTCCCTCCTACAGTGTCTGTTGTGATCTGAACCTGCACACTTTTTTTTCGCAATGCTATTTTTGCTTTTTGTTGGTAGCTGTTTGCCTCTGAAATGACGTGGAGGGCAACCTGTGAGGAGTTCACTGTCCCTCAGAAGGCAAGGCCATTCTAACAATGGAGTCTGAGCCAAACGGAATGCTCTTCATAGACATCGTCTCCCAGAGCCACCTAAAGCTCAAGGACATCGGACAACTGAGATCATCAGTATTTCCTTGTTGCATACGTCATAGATGCAGAATTAGACCATTTGGCCCATCAAGTCTGTTCCACCATTCCATGATTTATTATCCCTCTCAACTCCATTCTCCCTTCTTCCCATAACCTTTGACACTCTGATTAATGAAGAATCTATCAACCTTTGTCTCAAATATACCCAATGACTTGGCCTCCACAACTATCTATGGCAATGAATTCCACAGGTTCACCACCTCTTGCTAAAGAAATTCCTCCTCATCTCTAACAAGAGAAAATCTGCAGATGCTGGAAATCCGAGCAACACACATGCTGGAGGAGCTCAGCAGGCCAGGCAGCATTTAGGAAAAGAGTACAGTCAACGTTTTGGGCTGAAACCCCTCAGCCTCATCTCTTCCAAATTGATGTCCCTCTGTTCTGAGGCTGTGCCCTCTGGTCCCAGACTCCCCCACTATAGGAAATATCTTCTCCACATCCACTCTATCTGGGACTTTCAATATTTGGTAGGTTTCAATGAGATCCCCTTCATTCTTCTAAACTCCAGAGCGTACAGGCCCAGAACCATCAAGTACTCCTCATATTTTAACTCTTTCATTCTTGGGATCACTAACTTGGATGGATTTCACTGATCTTTAATCAACTGGTCAAAATATTAGGCCTTCCTGTTTAATATCAGTAGGAATCCTTCACTGCACAGAAGATGACCACCACTAACCTCCCAAAGGCAGCCGTCATGAGTCAATAAGTACCAGTTCTGCCAGTAAAGCCAACAATTCGGGAACAAATAAGAGTAGGAAGTTGTGTGCAATAAGCTAACCATTTCGTAATCTTCTCCTTTATGTCCCTGCCCCTGTATTTACTTACAGTAGAAGCTGATAATTTCTAACATCTTGCTGATTCAAGGTCACTGTTCTGAAATATTAACTCTTTCTTCTCCCTTTTATAGGTGTTGTTCAAGCCTCCTTTTAATTCACTTTTAGTTTCCAGGTGTTACTCTTTGCCATTTCTTCACCGTACCTGTTGTTTCTTAGCTGAAAAAAATTACTGCTGACTCCATCCACTCTAGCAGTCTCCTATTCACTAAATTGCAACAGGGAGACGCCACAAGTCCATCGTCGCTAGGACTACACATGATCATCGAAACTTCTTACCTGTAACTATTCAGCTTTGCAACAAAACTCACTCAGGTGTAATACCCCAACAGTCCCTGCGGAACATCTGTTAAACCTCAGGTTCCCAACCTGGTGTCCACAGACCCCTCAGTTCCAAGGCATAAAAAAGGTTGTGAATCACTGCATTAAATGGTCCTTCCTGCTGTCCCGGCTCTGTTAATAATTATTGAGTCTGTTCACATGTTCACATTTGATTATTGATGATTATGCATGTGACCGTTTTGCTAATTGTTGATTCCTCATGGCTGTTTGCACTATTGTCTTGTCAATTGTTGGTTGCTATTATGTTATCTGTTATGGTATTGTCCTGTGTTTTATGCTTGTTGGCACCAAACTGCAATCAATTCTGGTATTTTTCACATACTGGCAATAAAGTGATTCTGATTCTATTGAAGAGAACGGGTGTAAGGAAGATGGTTATGAATAGATGATGGAAAGATAATATTCAAATTGGACTTTAATGATAATAATTGAGATAAAGGAGTAAACCTTCCTTCTCTGCAATAAAGTGATTCTGATTAGTAGCAGTTGCTTGTTCAGGGTACCTGTTTGTTACTTACTTCGTGCCCGTTCCTCCAAGAGGACTACAGCCTTGTAGGGTTTGGAGGCTTGTGTGCCTCAATGACCTGGACAGCTACGTTGGCTGGAGTTAGAGCCTTGTGCTTCAGCTCTTGGTAGGGTCACCCATGCCAAACAGGTCGAAGGGCAGAGGCCAGACTAAGAGTGGCCCACCAGTCCTCCAGGTTTGGGGGGTTCAACTCAGGACTAACAACTCTGACTGTTCAAACAAAACTGCTACAGAAACAGCAATGAAGAATCCTTCTATATCTGTGCGGGGTATAAACAGACAGAGATGGAGGACCTTCACTGCTGCCCTAAATGCCAGCGGTGTAACAGGCAGTAACCTTACGCCCGCTGACGTTTAGGGCAGCAGAGTATGCCTCCATCTCAGATACAGAACAGCAATCTCCATTGCTGTTTTCATAGCAATTTTGTTTGATCAGTCAGGGTTGTTAGCCCTGAGTTGAACCCCCAAACCTGGAGGACTGGTGGACCACTCTTACCCTTGACACCCTTTACCCTTTGACCTGTTTGTTATGGGTGACTCTACCAAGAGCCAAAGCATAAAGCCTTGACTTCGGACAGCATAGCTCTCTGGGTGATTGAAGCATGCAAGCCTCCAAACCCTACGACAAGATTGTGGTCCTCCTGGAGGTGTTGTTTCTGAGAAGCATTTATTATTTAAATCTTTCATCTTTTTAAAAGCAAAACAAACTAAAATCTGAAGGAAAAGGTTGGAGATCTCAGAAAGATGTAAATAAGGTTGAAAGAGGACACAGGAAATTTACAAGGACAAAGAAAATCTGCAGATGCTGGAGATCCAGAGCGACGCATGGTAAATGTTGGAGGAACTCGACAGGTCAGGCAGCATCTATGCAAAAGAGTAAAAAGACAATGTTTCGGGCCAAGAACCTTCATCAGGACTGGAAAAATAAAGATGAAAAGTCAGAGTAAGACGCTCTGGGGGGTTGGGGAGAGGAGGAAGAAGTACAAGGTGGTAGGTAATAAGTGATACTGTGTCAAGGGGAGGGGTGAAGTAAAGAACTGGGAATTTGACTGGTGAAAGAGATAGAGGGCTGGAGAAGGGGGAATCTGATGGTAGAGGGAAGAAGACCATGGATGAGAGGGAAGGGGGAGGAGCACCAGAGGGATGTGCTGGGCAGGGAAGGAGATAAGGTGAGAGGGAAATGGGAATGGTGAAGAGGAGGTGGGCAACTACCCTCAAGTTCAAGAAATTAATGTTCGTGCCATCAAGTTGGAGGCTACCCAGGCAGAATACAAGGTGTTGCTCCTCCCAACATGAGTGTGGCCTCATCGCAGCGGGAGAGGATGTTGCCAGGACTGAAGTACCCGAGTTATAAGGAAAGATTGAATAGGTTAGGACTTTATTCCTTGGAACAGAGAAGATTGAGAGGAGATTTGACAGAGGTATACAAAATTATGAGGGGTGTAGATAAGGTAAATGTAAGTGGGCTTTTTCTACTGATGTTGGGTGGGACTACAACTGGAGGTCATGGGTTAAGGGTAACGGGAACATATGGGGTAACTTCTTCACTCAGAGGGTCATGGGAGTATGGAGCAAGCTGCCCGCGCAAGTAGTGCTATTGAGCTGGATTTCAACGTTTGGATAGGTACATGGGATAGGGAGAGCTATGGTCCTGGTGCAGGGAGTAGACAGTTTAAATAGTTTGGCATGGACTAGAAGGGCTGAAGGGCCTGTTTCTGTGCTGTAGCTTTCTATGATTCTATCTGAGTGAGAAAAGACTAGGGCTAAGATCAGGGAATTGTTTATGAGGTCTGTCCCTTGAGAAGGTGGTAGATAGTAAGCTGCTATCTTAAACTGCTACAGTCGATGTAGTGAAAATGCTGTTAATTAGGCAAAGCAACCTGCTGTTTCCAGAACGTCCTGTTCTTACTTCAGACTTCCAGCCTTTGCAGAATTCTGCTTCTGCTATAGAAGACGCTATGCAAGTGTAACAGTGAGAAATATGTATATTGTTAACACAAGTTGTGTTTCCTGTCCTTTTAAAGTAGTATTTCATCAGTATATTATCAGAAGGGTTGCAATTCTTATGATTAAAAAGATGTCTGCAATGCCTTGTGCTATTGCTCTTTACAGACCCCTGTATTGCTTTGAACGATAGTTTTGAGAACTTTTTTTTAAAAGAGAAATTGATCATGTGGATAGTCAGAGGCTTTTTCCCAACGCTGAAATGGCTAGCATGAGAGGGCACAGTTTTAAGGTGCTTGGAAGTAGGTACAGAGGAGATGTCAGGGGTAATTTTTTCATGCAGAGAGTGGTGAGTGTGTGGAAGGGGCTGCCAGTGACGGAGGTGGCAGTGGATACGATAGGGTCTTTTAGAGACTCCTGGACAGGTACATGGAGCTCAGAAAAATAGAGGGCTATGGATAAGCCTAGTAATTTCTAAGGTAAGGACATGTTTGGCACAGGTTTGTGGGCCGAAGGGCCTGTATTGTGCTGTAGGTTTTCTATGTTTCTATGTTACTTGATGGGAGGGGTATGGAGGGCTATGCTTCTGGGTGCAGGTCAATGGGATGAGGCAGATTAATAGTTCAGCAAGGACTAGATGGGCTGAAGGGCCTGTTTCTGTGCTGTAGTGTTTATGATTCTATTCTAAATGTGCTGTATATTATTAGGAATTGAAATTCCTTCTAAACAAAGCTGCTTCCTGCTGTACTGGGGTATTGAAACATTTCCTTGGATTGTCAGTGTTGATGTTCGTGTTCCACGTGGGTCACCTTTCATTTAACCCCAACAATCTAACTTTATACTTGCCTTCCCCACCTTTCCTGCCTCCCATTTAATGGTTCTACGCCCCAGGTGTCACTCTGGATAAAGAAGCATCTCCTAATTTTTAATTACGTTCACTTGTGACGGTTTTATGATTTTGGCCTGTTGTTATGGCTTTGCCTTCGTGAAGAAACCTCTCTCTAATGCATTACTGTACTTCAGAATTTTGAAGTGCTCTGTCAGGTCACCCCTTGTTTAGTGAAGAAAATGCCATCCTGTCCTAATTGAAAACTGAGGTTTAATTTTCCAGGTTCCTGGCCTGTTCCCAGTTTTGATTACAATGTGATTGGATGGAAGTGCTGGGGAAAGGGGGTAAAATTGAATTTTGTCTTCCCAAATTTGGGAAAGATGAATAAAACACATTCCCGATCATGGTTTCATCAATCTTACTTTTATTTTTTTAACAGTTAAGGAGAAGATGTGCATACATCCATCTTACACGATAGCTTCGTGATTAGCTCAACGCTTTATAGTACAGCTGCTGCCTGTAAGGAGTTTTTACGCTCTCCCCATGACCTTGTGGGTTTCCTCCAGGTGCTCCGGTTTCCACCCACATCAAAAGTCGCACCGGTTGGTCGGTTAATTGGTCATTGTAAGTTGTCCCGTGATTAGACTAGGGGTGGTGTGGCGCGAAGGTTCAGAAGGGCCTATTCCGTGCTGTATCTCAATAAATAAAATTGGTGCTAAATCATTATACAGATGGTCTAGTGGTGCCTGAGAAGTTTTGACAAACTTCCCAAGAAATTTAACTACATTAACATTTCCCAATTGAAAATGGATTCCTTTTCTCTCAGAAATGAAGCACAACCGTGACAATTTCTGGATTGTTTTCCATCTCGCGGGAGTTTATTAGTGTAGCTGCAGGAAGTAGTCATCTTCATGCACTGATGCAATTATCCATCAGAGTGTGAGAGAGAATGTCATTCCCCATGTAGAATTTGTTTTGGAGACCGCAAGGAAGCGTGGATCACACTGTCGTGGGAGCACCTATTAATAGGCAGTGCAGGACAACTACATCCTTTCAAAGCAGTGGTGTTCAGGGGGCTTTTGGGGTAAATCCCATACTTTTACCTTTAATCATTCTCCCCTGAACCCCCCCCCCTCCCCCCAACAGTGCGTCAACCTCCAGCATCCTTCGGTGTGGATCAAAAGCTGCTCTGTAAGTTTGAGACTCCCAGAGGACTTCTTGTTGGGACAGTTGAGTATTGCATGAGTTGTTTGTGAAAGGCATCTGAGCTCTGTGTAGGAGCGAGACTGAGCTCTCTCCCTGTGGACATGTAGAATAAAACCAGTATTTCCCAGAACAACAAAAAGTACTGCCTTTCCCTGATAACATTGCAGGCAACAAGCAATGTGTCTGTTAGGGCTGAGCTGGGGTAGTGCACAGTGCGGGTATGAAAGGTCAAACGATGAATTGAGAGCAGTCAGATTGAAGTTCATTTCAATTCTGCGGTTTTTGGACGACTCCTTCAAGGGAAAGGTGGGGGCGTGAGGCTTTCATTTTAAACTCTCCCTCTCTGTGGCAACTGACTGAGGCTGTACCACACAATGTTTTTAATTTCTGAACCACCAAAATGATAGCAATACCATCAACGAAGCAACGTTTTACATTATAAACACGAGATTCTGTGGATACCGGAGATCCAGAGCAAACACACAAAGCTGAAGTAAATTAACAGGTCAGGCAGCATCTATGGAAATGAATCGACAGTCAATGTTTGGTGTTGGGATCCTTATTCCACTCATCTCCCCAATTCTTAACTCTTGGTAATTGTGATATGTCAGCTTTGTTACCTTTAGAAACTGCTCTTCCAATACATACCAGCCCAGTCTCTATCTTCTGCTCCTATCACAAACTCTCCTTCACATCTTCACCTATTATTCCTTTATTTATCCTTTTTGACATAGAATTATTAAAACACCAACAGAAACTCTTAACATTAAAATGTAGTTCCTTGGGTTCGGGATGTGAACTGTTCCTTGTGGGGCCCACCAGTTCTGGAAGGCCTGTTTAATCGAGTTCTGATGAAGATTGTGAACTGAGCATTGGAAGTGTGCTGTGTTGGCGTCGGTATGTATTACAGTGCTTGCAGTCTGCCCCCAGCACATCCTTGGTTGTGTTGTTAACACAAATGATGCATTTTACTGTCGGTTTCAATTATACAGGTAATAAATAAATGAATCTAAACCTCTGCTCTAAGTTACATACCTATGGGAACAACATTGTTCACCTTTACACTTGTGGTCTGAAGAATGACAAGAAACAAACTTGAATAGCTGACGGTATATCACTGGGGGGGAATCCCTAGAGCTCCCTACCCACCAGCGCAGGAGAATAGCTTCCATCATGGCCTGATGTAGTACAAGGGGAGGGTTCATCGCCAGAATCTTCCTCAACTTGACTTGCTTTCAACATGTGTATTTTTTAGGGGGAAAAAATAGAGAATTTAAACAGAAAATACTGAAAAGAAATAATGAGATCCTCAAAGTATATCATTCTTAAAACAAAATCTAGTTGATGTGTTCTCAGAGGATCTGTTTATTTTTGCAGTGTAAATGTGAAGAAAGATGCAACTTAAATCGAGACTCTGCAGCCCATTTTACTGATGTAGACTAGACTCCGTAGTACATGTTACAATGTGTTTCTCTTTCTGGTCACTCTCTCCTGCTATTTTGGGTGATTTTGATTGGGGCAGTCTGTGGATAACAAAGTCTGTGGATAACAAATTGAACTGAACATGTCTGGACTCTTTCAGTTTTGTGTCTTATATTCTATGTTTTTCACAATTTTTTTTTCCTTTTTTGCCATTTACGTGACTTTTTTGTATGTTGGTGGGGGGGAGGTGTGCAGGGGGAAGGTTTGAAGTTTCTCGTTGAGTGGGTTTCAGGGTTTTCTTTCTTTCGTGGCTATCTGTGGGAAGACGGATCTCAGGGTTGTGTACTGCATACACACTGATAATGTGCTTTGAATCTGGCTCTGAAGGGGCCATCTTGGTCGTCACTGCCCTTGCTCTTTCCTCCAAGTCCTGCTTCAAGACAAGAGTCTGGGCAGTTGCCCAGTTTCCACTGGAAGGTTAAATTTGCCTTCAGGCAGGCCGTTCCTGATGAGGGGCAGCACTATTGAAGATGATCCCCCATGTGTTGTTCTTCGACAATTTCTGCCCCAGGATGAACACTGTGAGTACATTGAAGGTTGGGACAGTGATTCGTAGACACATGGGGAATCTGAAGATAGAAGGATCATTTGGGGAAAGTAGACTTGAAGCATTGGGTCAATCACAACATGATTGATTAGAGCAGACTCAAATAGTCAGGTCATCTTCCTGCTTCCATTTCTAATGTTCATGACGTTTTAAAAAAAAGCAGAGTTGGAAATGTAGTAGATCATTCAACATCTGTGGAAAGAGGTTACATTTTCAATCAGCAACTTAACCTGTGTCATTAATTCACTTGCTTCCCTCCTGTTTCTGTTTGGCCTGTTAAGAATTTGCAGTATTTTCAACTTTTGTTTTAGCTTCCCAGCATGCCCACTGTTTATAATTGATGGTAATTATTGAGCCTTTGGCTCTTCCCTTCTGTTCTTCCAGCTGTTGTTTGCTTACTTGCTCCTTTGACGGGTTTATAATGATGTAAAGTGCTGGAAAACAGGACCATTACAACATCTTCAGGACCCACTGGCAAGAGTCTGTTAGCAGAGATTTAAAAGATGAGGCAGAGATGAGGGTAATGACGGCAGTTCAAAGCAGCCAGTCAGTTTTTGTGAAGGAAACTTTAGTGTTTTGATTGTAAACCTTCATTGGATATTTACTCTTATTGGTCACTTTATAATATACACCAACTCATTAATGCAATTATCTAATTAGCCAATCATGTGGCAGCCAATCAAAAGCATAAAAGCATGCAGACGTAGTAAAATTGTTATTTGGATCAAACGTTAGAATGTGGAAGAAGTATGATTATGTGATTATGACAAGGGAATGATTGTTGGTGCCAGATGGGATGGTTTGAATATTTAAGAAAACTGCTGATTTCTGGGGATTTTCACACATCAGTCTTTATAGTTTACAGAGAGTAGTGCAAAGACAAAATAACATCGGAGTGAGCAGCTTTTCTGTGAGTGAAAACACCTTGTTAATGAGAGAGGGCCAAGGAGAATGGCCAGACCAGTTCGAGCTGCTAGGCAGGTGAGGAGAAGCGGTAAGAGGCCAGAGTGGGGAATAGAAGGAAAGGGAAGGACTACTGAGCAGAAGACGACAAACTTGCCCTCATTGGCCTCTTGATTAGGTAAATGAACTACATAAAGTGGCCATGGAGTGTATTTTTTAATATAATAAACACAACAAACTTTGCCGATGCTGGAAATCCAGAGCAACACACGCAAATTGCTGGAGGAACTCAGCAAGTCAGGCAGCATCTATGGAAATGAACAAGCAGTCGCTGTTTTGTGCCAAGACCCTTCTTAGGGACTGAGAAGGAAGGCAGTAGACACCAGAATAAAAAGGTGGGGGAGGGCAAGGTGGTTAGTTCGAGGGTGATAAATGAAACCAGGTGGGGAGGAAAGGTAAAGGGCTGGAGAGGAAGAAATCTGATAGGAGGGGAGAGTGGACCATAGGAGAAAGGGAAGAAGGAGAGGCACCGGGGGAGGTGATGGGCAGGTGAGAAGAGGTAAAGGGCCAGAGTGAGGCAGAGAAGAAGGCAGGGTTGGAGGAAAGGGAAAAATATTTTTATCAGAAGGAGCAATCGATATTCATGTCATCAGGTTGGAGGCTACCTAGACAGAATATAGGGTGTTGCTTCTCCACCTGGGAGTGGCCTCATCATGACACAAGAAGAGGCCGTGGACCAACATGCTGCAATGGGAATGGAAATTTGCAGGAACAATCTCAAGTACTTTGCAGCCAGAGAAATGGTATTGTGGTTAAATTACAAGACCAATAAATATCCAGAGGTTGAATCTGGAAAGTTTTAATTCAAATTCTTGTTTAGCGGCTGGAGAAGCTGAATTCAAGTAACATCAGTACTGGTCATGAACTAGGAATGGGAATTAAAATGTTTGGCCGCGGGGATGTTCCACTTTCCGTGGTTGGAGCGGATGTGTTTGACGAAGTGGTCCCCACATTTATGTTGGGTTCCTCTAACGCAGAGGAGGCAGCATTGGGAGCACTAGACACAATAGACAATCCCAATATGTGTTGCCTCACCTGGAAGGACTGCTTGGGGCTCTGAATGGCGGTGAGGGAGGAGCTGAATGGACTTTGACCATTTGCAGAGATACGTGCCTGGATGGAGATTAGTGGGGAGGGACGAATCGACAAGGGAATCACAGAGGAAGTGATCCCTGCAGAAAGTGGAGGCGGGGAGGTGGGGTTGTAAAGATAAAGATGTGTTGGGTGGTAGTATCCCGTTGAAGATGGTGGAGGTTGTGGAGCATTGTGTGCTGGATGCAGGTGCTCATGGGTGGGGGAGGGTAGGTGAGGACAAGAGGAACTCTATCAATGCTGAGCTGGTGGGAAAATGGGATGAGCGAGGATGTTTGGGAAATGGTGGAGGTGCGGGTGAGGGCAGCATCAATGGTGGAGGAAGGGAAACCCCGTTCTTTGAAAAAGAGGACATCTCTGATGTCCTGGAAAGGAAAGCCTCATCCTGGGAACAGATGTGGTGCACATGAAGGAACTGAGAAAAGGGGATAGCATTTTTATCGGAAAGAGGGTGGGAAGAGGTATCGTCGTCTCTTGGCATGCTCCATCTTTATCTCTGCTGCCTTTCACCTATAAACTTGTACTCTTCCAAAACCCTTCCTGTATCCTAATCCTAACTCTTATTGTTCCCTAATGCTCCACTGTTTTCTGACCACCTTTGGCTAGGGGATCTTGTAACACCTGACAGTTTAAAATGCTTTTGCACTTCAAATCACCTTATGGCTCCTTTGCCTCCAGCTCTGGTTTCTGTGCTCCACCAATTCCGATCCCAGATCATCTGCACTATGAACTACTTTAAAATCTGTCACTCTGATTAAACACTTATCCATCAGCCCCGAAAGCACCTTTTAATCTGAAGTATTACATTCTAGAATGATGGCATCTGACTGTTAAAGTCAACCGTGAACAATTACCCATGTTAATTCACAGCCTTAGGGTTGTAACTCAATTAAAGAAGCATTAACAGTAACCGAGTCTCAAGTACTTCGCAGCCAGAGAAGTGGTGGTATTGTGCTTAAGTTACAAGACTGATATCCAGAGGTTGGATCTGGAAAATTTCAACCTAAGTTCTAGTTTGGTAGCTAGGGAAGTTGAACTCAAATAATTTCAGTGCAGGCGGTCATGAACTAGGGAAACGAGAGGAATGTTGTAAAGTTTCATCACATTCACAGAAGACCTAACAAATAAGCACGGTGCAGACACGAGGAAATCTGCAGATGCTGGAAATTCAAGCAACACACACAAAAAATGCTGGTGAACGCAGCAGGCCAGGCAGCATCTATAGGAGGAGGTACAGTCGGCGTTTTGGGCCGGGACCCTTCGTCAGGAATACGCACAGTGGCTACTTTATTAGGTAGCTCCTGTGCCTAATAGTGGCCACTGAGAGTATACACATGTTCTTCTGCTGCTGTAGCCCGCCCACTTCAAGGTTCGACACGTTGTAAGCTCAGAGACGCTCTTCTGCACACAACTGTTGTAACACGTGATTATTTGTTACCTTCCTGTCAGTCTGAACTAATCTGGCCATTTTCTTCTGACCTCTCACTAACAAGGTGTTTTGTCCACAGAACTGCCGCTCACTGGATGTATTTTCTTGTTTTTCATACCATTCTCTGTAAACTCTAGAGACAGTTGTGTGTGAAAATCAGCAACTTGAGATACTCAAGGCACCCTGTCTGGCACCAACAATCATTCCACAGTCAAAGTCACTAAGATCACATTTCTTCCCCATTCTGGTGTTTGGTCTGAAAAACAACTCAACTTCTTGTCCATGTCTGCTTGCTTTTATGCATGGAGTTGCTGGCACATGATTGGCTGATTAAATATTTGCATTAATGAACAGGTGTACAAAAAAAGAGAGGTTGCCACTGAGTGTATGCTAAAGAACCCACAGCATGTGTTTGAATCACGTTTACTACCTCTGCCCAATGATGTAAAACTTGTTTTGCGGCAGCAGGTCAGTGCAAGGATATAAAAATCTATAAATTACAAAATTGAATAAACAGTGCACAATCTGAAATGGCCAAGCAAGCCATTTGGGGACGATTAGAAATGCGTAATAAATGTACCAGCCATAAATCCTGCAAATCAATAAAGACCAACCAGTTTAAAAGTAACATCAGGTTTGTTTATTTCCAGCTTCAGTTAACACTCTATATCCCTGAACAAGCTGAAGCAGGCTCCACGATGCTGTTTACTTACCCCGATCTGTCTTCAGTGACACTCGTCCCTGCGTCAGATCTTCACATGTGCACAAGCTCTCTATACAGCGTCCTTCACAATCTCAGGATGTGCCAGAGAGTTTTACAACCAATTAAGTACTTTTGAAGTGCAGTGATGTGTTCACCAATCCACACAAACAGCAATTAGATAAATGACGTGATCTTCTGTTTAAGGGATAACTTGGCGGATAATTATTGGATTGGACAAAGGGTAATACCTCTTCTCTTCAAAGGTATGCAGATGTATTGTTTAAGAGGACAGGCGTGCTCTGGTTTGAATATCTCAAATGAAAGGTAGTAACTTGGACAAAGCAGTGGTTCTTTGGGATTGTGTTGGACGATCAATTCACGGGCTGTTGGCATTGATTGAGGTGCCAGCTATTGTTATCAAACCCCAGTTTCCTCTGAACTGAGGAGCTGAGAGTCTGGAATTGCACAGGTCAGATTGGGCAAGTGTAACTAATTTCTGAGGACAATGTTGGGACCAACATATTTTTTAATTCCAGGTCATTTATAATCATTTGACGGATTTGAACTTGTGTCTCTGAATAAATAGATCAGAACTCTGTCTGCCAGGCCACTATCTAAGTTTTTTATGCTATCATACGTTGTTCATCTTAACTAGGCACTCAAATCTTTGGTGTCAGTGCAAATGCAGCTTCTGAACCCAGTTGACTGGGAGATGATTACTTCAGCTATACGATAATAACTGCTCAGAAACTAGTGCAGTTAAAGGGACAGATAGCCGTCTGGGACCAAGGCAGATGGGAGAAGGGAGCGTGTGCACAGGGACTGAATTGAAGATGGAGGGGGTGTGGAGAGAAGATTGAGATTGGTGAGCAGTTGATAGAAGCCAGAATAACATACACAAAATACCAGAGGGACCCAACAGCACCTATAGTGAGGAATAAACAGTTGAGATTTCACCAGGCCTGAAATGTTGACCATTTATTCCTCTCCATCGATGCTGCCTGACCTGCTGAGTTCCTTCGGCATTTTGTGTGTGTGCTGTTCTAGATTTCCAGCATCTGCAGAATCTTGTGTTTAAGGAGGGAAGCTGGTAGGATTTGATTCCTGGGATCTTCGGTCTCACTCCAGCACCGTGCTCTCATAGAGGGAGCGTGGAAGCCAACTCTTCATTTCATTGAGTCTACATCAACTGTACGAATCCTATGTTAATCCCATTTTTTAAATTCTCTCTGTGTTCTCAAGAATTTCCTTTGATTCTACCAGTCACCTACACACACGGGAGGGGGCAATTTACAATGGCCAATTGATCGATCGACGTGGGGGGGGGAGGGAAGGCTAGAAATGAACACAGCTAGGGTTGAAAGATTAAAGATTTGCTTTATTTGTATCGTATACATCGAAACGTACAGTGAAATGACCAACACAGTCCAGGGATGTGCTGGGGCGGCCTTACAAGTCTCGCCATGCTTCCAGTGTCAACATAACATGCCCACAACATTCTAGTCTATATGTCTTTGGACTGTGCGAGGAAACCCACGTGGTGATGGGGAGAACGTACAAACTCTTTGCAGGCAGTGGTGGGAATTGAACCCTGATTGCTTGCACCATAGAGGTGTTGCCCTGACTCCTGTGCTACCGTGTCCCCCCCCAGGCTGAAGTTGTGCTGCTCAAGGAGGGCTGGTAACACTTGGTGTAACTTGGTTAGATTTTCCCAGCAATGTTTCATGGAGACCTCACACGGATGGAGCACATCTGATGCTGGGGCTGCAAGCTTAACTCGTACTGGGAAGAGTCTGGTGAATTGCTTTCCCCAGGCAGTGAGGCTGATCAATGCCTCCACCCACTAACTCCACCACTACTTTATCATTTCCTATCAGTCACTTGCGTGCAGCCTTGCGTCACTTTATGGACATACAATCCATCTGTGTAAATACTGTCAGCACACATAAAAGTTGCTGGTGAACGCAGCAGGCCAGGCAGCAATTTTAGGAAGAGGTACAGTCGACGTTTTGACAAAATCCTGACAAGGGGTCTTGGCCCGAAACGTCGACTGTACCTCTTCCTAGAGATGCTGCCTGGCCTGCAGCAACACTTGAAATTCCAGCATCTGCAGATTTCCTTGTGTTTGTGTAAATACTGTAAGGTATGGGTGACAGGGTGGAGGTGCATCTCTACCAAAGGAGTTATAAGCTGCTCCTTCCCTCTGCTAACTGCAGGTCACTCTTGGGCAAGGTGTAGCACCTGCTTAGCCCACTCGATCAGGGTCACATGAAGTCATGGGCACAAGTGGTGGATGGTCATATGAGCAGCTGGTGCACATCACAAGTCCTACTGATGCCAGGCAGACAATCTCTGAAGAGTATTGACGATGGCTGGGCTCACCCGTCTTGTAAAGACACTGCCCAGAAGAAAGCAATGGCAAAACATTTCTTTAGAAAAATTTACCAAGAATAATCATTCTCCTGGAAAGACCACAATCACCCACGTCATGTGACATGGCATTTAATGGTGATGATGTAAGCTATTGTATCAATTTCTATTTATTGTGTGTTTTATTATAATTATTGTGTTCTTTTACCCTTTGTTTTTTTTGTGCTGCATCAGATCCGGAGTAACAATTATCTCATTCTCCTTACACTTGTGTTCACGAAAAGACATTAAAGAATCTTGAATCTTGGAAAAAAAAATTCCAGACTGACGGAAAATGACGTGGAAATGGGCATTATCACATTTCCAGCTGGCTAAGGTTTATTTCAATCACTGAGCTTTGAAATAAACAGCTTTGTGTTATCAGATTTCCAGGGTAATGCACTCTTTCTGTTTGGAATTGTTCTGCTAGATAAAACAGTTCTGCTAGGGGTGCTGGCTGTTTCTTGAGATAATTTCCATGCACAAAAGGCAAGTTCACTTCAGAACCATTTACGTCGCACCACCTGTTCTTAGTTAGTTAGCACAGGTTGACGCTTTCCCCATAAATAGGTGGAGTGACCTCTCTCCTGAAGGTTGTATCTGAATGTTCCCAGACAAAGATCAAGGTTTCGGGCCCAGAGCATGCAGTCGAGTTGATTGACGGCTTTGAGAAGGTGTACATGTGATTGATTGGCTGGAGACGTTTTGACAGACAGGCTGGCGGTTCCAGAGTTTCCAATTACAGATTATATTGGGTGGTGTGTGTAATTCAAAGGTGGTTTGCAGGGAGCTGAGCCGTTTGAAGTTTTATGTGAAACAGCTGAGGAGCCTGGCAGATCGACATTACGAGCAAGCTACTGAGTCAAGTCCGTGCTGAGAATGGAAACTCTTTTGCATTACCATGGGTGGTTAAATGTCTATTGTACTGAGATGTGCTGCGTTCTGTTCATTCATCTGCCTTGGGTGAGCAAAACAAGTTATTAACCCGGTCTAGTAAATGTGTACATTTACAGAGTGTTGCAAACGCTCAGCTAATCAGACAGCATTTTGTAGAAAGCATGGGAAAGATCTTCAAACTTCCCCTTCACTTACTGCCTGCCTCCTGCCTTCTCCCTCACTTCGCCTTTCTCTCTCCCAACCTCGATTCCTTTCTCACTTTTGTCAGTTTCAGTTCTGAATATATTTGCTTACTTTTATTGTTTGCACGATTTGTTGATTTTTCTCTTCCTTTTTTTATACACTTGCACTCTACCTTTTTACTCCTTTCTTAATTAAATCTGTTTCTTTCTCCATCTGTGTTAACTTAATCCTGCTCTCTCCTTGCCTGTTCCCTTTTACCTGTGTGAACAGTGAAGCCATCTGGTTGGACACATGGGGAGAGGGAGCAGCCATGGTTTGAAGTGTGTAGGGCAGCTCACAGGATCATTACCTGAAGCTAATGACTTCATTCTGGCAGATTGTTTAACTGAACAGAGGGTAGATCCGGGACCTCCCAGCCGAGCTCTTACAAGGGAAGGCTGTGGAGGGAACACGTGTACAACTGATGTTTCACTTGCAGAGAATCACACAGCCATCGCTGCAGCTATTCCCAGCACAAATTTTTGATGTAAATTTCCTGTGTATTAGTAGGGGGTAGGGTAGTTTTCAGTTGTTGCTATATGTTGAGTGAGTGCAGTTAAATCTAACGTTCAAGAGAAGTGAAACTGCCAAGATTTATTTTGAAAACTGAAGATTCTTTAGTACATGGGTTGAAGGTAATACATTTATGCTTGGTTTTGACATCCGGGTCTCATCTTGATCTTGTCCCTGGTATAAACCTAACACATTTCCCACCACTGCCTGCAAGGAGTTTCACGCGTTCTCCCTGTGTGTGTGGGTTTCCTCCGAGTGCTCCAGTTTCCTCCCACGGTCCGAAGAAGTACGGGTCAGTAGGTTAATTGGTCAGGTGGGTGTAATTGGACGACACAGGCTCGTTGGGCTGGAAGGGCCTGTTACGTGCTGTATCACTAGATTAAACTAAAAATCACACAGCAATTAATATCGTAAACATGAGGAATTCTGCAGATGCTGGAAATTCAAGCAACACACATCAAAGTTGCTGGTGAACGCAGCAGGCCAGGCAGCACCTCTAGGAAGAGGTACAGTCGACATTTCAGGCCGAGACCCTTCGTCAGGAATAAGTCGACTGCTGTGTTCACCAGCAACTTTGATGTGTGTTGCAGCAATTAATATTGTGCCTTTAGCACAATTAAAAGCATTAAGGGTATTTCATAGGTGAATATTGAGGAGCAAAAGTGACTGAGGGATTGGGAGAGTGGGCAGGGAGGTAGATCAAAAAGCAATCGGTGTATGTGATGATCCAGGTCACTGTTGTCAATGGATCGATTGAAGGGCACCACGATAGCCTAGTGGTTAGTGAGACGCAGCTGGGGGCGTTCCAGAGTTCAATTCCGGTGTCATTCCGTAAGGAGTCTCTGTACATCCTCCTTGTAGAATTCGTGGGTTTTACCCGGCTGCTGTGGTTTCGCCTCAGAGTCCAAAGACTTGACGGGCAGGTTAATGGTCATTGTAAATTGTCCCGAGATGAGGCTCGGGTTAATCACGGTTGTGGGATCGCTGGCGCAGTGTATCTCGAAGCGCTGAAGACATCTATTCCCCTCTGTATCACTAATAATGAGTCTGTGGCTAGATCTGCAGACCAGTCCAGGAATAATCTCACAGCAAGTTGGATGCTGCATTTCACACAATGTGGCAATGGCAAAACTTTAGAACTTACTTTTAGACTGTCATCTTCCTTAAGATATCCTGGAGTCATGAAAGTTCCCACATTTTAATTGAACTGAACTGAATTGACTTTATTCCTTACAACCTTCATATACACGAGGAGTAAAAATCTTTACTCCGTCTGAACGTGCAAATTATAGTAATTTGTAATAAATAGTATATACATTCAGATGTACAATCAAACAGTCAATATAGCTTAGAAATACAGTTGTGTCAGCTTGAATTAATCAGGCTGATGGCCTGGTGGAAGAAGCTGTCCCGGAGCCTGTTGGTCCTGGCTTTTATGCTGCAGTACAGTTTCTTGGATGGTAGCCGTTGGAACAGTTTGTGGTTGGGGTGACTCAGGCCCCCAATGATCCTTAGGGCCCTTTTTATGCAGCTGTCACTGTAAATGTCCTGAATAGTGGGAAGTTCACATCTACGGATGTGCTGGACTGTCCGCACCACTCTCTGCAGAGCCCTGCAATAGAGGGAAGTACAGTTCCCATGCCAGGCAGTGATGTAGCCTGTCAGAATGCTCTCAATTGTGCCCCAGTAGAAAGGCCTTAGGATTTGGGGACTCATGCTGAACAGCTTCAACCATCTGACGTGAAAGAAGCGCTGTTGTGCTCTTTTCACCACACAGCCGGTATGTACAAACCAAGTGAGATCCTCGGTGATGTGTATACCGAGGAACTTGAAGCTGTTCACCTTCTCAACCCCAGATTCATTGAGGTCAATAGGGGTGAGCCTGTCTCCACTTGTCCTATATCCACAACCAGCTCCTTTGTTTTTGACATTGAGGGGGAGGTTGTTTTCTTCACACTACTGTGTCAGGGTGAAGACTGGGAGGGAAAGAGATAACATACAAAGGATGGCAGAATTTAGTGCTGGACCAATGCTTTTTTGCGATTTGTGGATTAAGTCTCAAATACTTGAATCTTGGCTAATCAAATTAAAATCTGAGTATTTTAGCTCATAACAGCAGGCTGAAAAAATAGTCATAGTCATACTTTATTGATCCTAAGGGAAATTGGGTTTTGTTACAGTTGCATCAACCAAGAATAGAGTATAAATATAGCAATATAAAACCATAAATAATTAAATAATGATATGTAAATTATGCTAGGAATAAGTCCAGGACCAGCCTATTGGCTCAGGGTGTCTGACCCTCCAAGGGAGGAGTTGTAAAGTTTGACGGCCACAGGCAGGAATGACTTCCTATGACACTCTGTTGCATCTCGGTGGAATGAGTCTCTGGTTGAATGTACTCCTGTGCCCACCCAGTACATTATGTAGTGGATGGGAGACATTGTCCAAGATGGCATGCAACTTAGACAGCATCCCCTTTTCAGACACCACCATCAGAGAGTCCAGTTCCATCCCCACAACATCACTGGCCTTATGAATGAGTTTGTTGATTCTGTTGGTGTCTGCTACCCTCAGCCTGCTGCCCCAGCACACAACAGCAACCATGATAGCACTGGCCACCACAGACTCGTAGAACATCCTCAGCATCATCCGGCAGATGTTAAAGGACCTCAGTCTCCTCAGGAAATAGAGACAGCTCTGACCCTTCTTGTAGACAGCCTCAGTGTTCTTTGACCAGTCCAGCTTATTGTCAATTTATTGTCAAAAAGACCCAATTTGATTTTTATCCCCATCTCGAACTCTTAAACCGCAACTTTTTAAAATCAGAACCCAATTTGGAACATTTCCCACCATCTACAGTCCATTCCATTAATGTGGAACCTTTCTGCCCCATTTTTCTGAGAACCTTGGGCCATGAGTGAAATTGCTGGAAAGCTTCTAACCTAACCTTTCTCCGAGAGACCCACTTTTCTCTAGTTCTAGTCTCTTGAACATTCCGGAATTTCTTCACTTCACCTCCAGCAGCTGAGGCCTTGGCTCTGGAAAACATTCCCTGAAACTTCTCGCCTCCCAAATCCTCTACAGCCATCTTAGCCCTTGGGTAAGCTCTTGGAGCCCCACCTAAATGCATTTGCCTCTGTGCCAAGTTTAGTTTGCTACATCATACAGCTGGGAATCTCCTTAACTGTTATAGTTTTTACAGATTTAACTGGAGCACAGGGATTACTGCTGGCTGCAGTCTTATACACGTCTGAGTCACGGATTACCTACCTCAGGCATCGTGAAGCAGTTTGAGGTAGTTTTGTTTGTACAGATAAAGAAAATCCACAGTCCACAGGCAGGATAAGGAAGGCTATGTCTTTTACCTGACAAATTTCCACACGCTGAGGCCTTACTTTTCAGGCAGCATCTATGGAAAAGAGTGAACTGTCAATGATTCAGGCTGAGACCCTTCTTCAGGTCCTGAGTCTTGGCCTGAAACGTTGACTGTTTACTCTTTTCCATGGGTGCTTCCTGGCTTGCTGAGTTCTTCCAGCATTTTGTGTGTGTTGGATTTCCAGCTTTGGCAGATTTTCTTCTGTTTGTCCTTAATTATCAGTTCCAATGAGTGGGTCATTTCACTTGAATTCTCCTCAAAAAACCACACTTTCTTGAGGTTACAAGCTGGATAATTAAATGCTTACAAGGATATTCTCAAGCTTTCTTGGAAAAAAGTGAGAAAAGCTAGACCTGTGGTAATCTTGGACCACAGATGCTCAAAAAGGTGAAGGACTTTCAGGATATCACTGAGAAGTGAGTCCAACCATTGGCGGTATATGGAAGAGTGCAACAAACAGACAAAGGAGTGAATTTCCCCCTGAAGTACCACAAACCCATCTCTTCCTATAGATGCTGCCCAGCCTGCTGCGTTCACCAGCAACTTTGATGTGTGTTCCTGTTAAGCACCTGCTGCCCTCGCTGTACCAGAGCCTGCAGGTCCAACAATAGTTTGATTCACCACTTTAGAATGCACTGAAATGGGCTGGAAGAAGTCCTCAATCCTGAGGATCTGCTGCAGAGACCTACGATTGTTGCCTTGCATATCGTCATGGAAACAAAGTGGGGTCTGTGCATATGTGAAGGATGACGAGAGGAAAATCTACATTTGAGCCATATTCTCTGTCGCTGGCAGTTCAGGTCATTGTGATTACCCTGCTGTCTCAGCTTGAATTCTCACCTCAAAGAGAGGAGAACGAATTTTAAAATATTGTTGGCTTTGTTAAGAACCTCAAGGGTGTGGGAAGAAGTTGGGATTCATCCACAGGATATGCAGGCAAAGCAAGGACAAATACCACATGTTCTTTAAAGAATTCTTCCAGTATATGAGATGCTCTGACAGAGAATGGAGATTCTAAGAGCTAATCTTGGCTTTTAGTTTTGATGTTTTTTTTTCCCACACGCAAAAAGAACTAAATATCCACTAACATGAGCAGTAGAAATAGAGTGATGGGTCGCTTCACATAATCAGGAGCAGATTAAAATCAGCTTCCCATTACTCTGCTAGACAATAATTAGAATGGGATATCCCCTATAACCCCAGATCTTGCTTTTAGTGGCTCATTAAGGGGGAAGTGCTTTTTTTTGCATTTAACTGTCTTGTTACTACAGACTGCCTCAAGGCCATTGTGAATCAGTGATCATCAAAAGGCCTTGGATAGGATTTAGTATCGTGCAATACTTTAGTTTGGCACTAAACAAAGATTTAACTGGAAAGTTTACCTCTCATCAACTCCACCCCATCAATTTTCTCCTATCCCTTTTATTTCTGTCCCAGTGCCTACTGTTCAAATTTTTCCCGCCAATTAAAGATCACCAGGCCACTCACCCCTTTGCCAGCTCTTAAAGCCTTTGGAGGAACCGACTTGGTTGTCATTTCAAACCCTACTCTGGCCAGGAGGGAAAGGCTAGAATGTGACCTCCAACGTCCATATATACCGACGGGGTGCTGTTATGGGTCGGCATGGTAATGTAGTAGTCAGCACAATGCTTTACTGTTCCAGCAAATGGGTTCGATTCCCACGGCTGCCTGTAAGGAGTGTGTACATCCTCCCCGTCTCCAGGTGCTCCAGTTTCCTCCCAAAGTCCAAAGACTGGTTGGTAGGTTAATTGGTCTTGTAAATTGGCCTGTGATTAGGCTAGGATTAAATCAGGGGATTGCTGGGCAGCACGGCTCGAAGGCCCAGAAGGGCCTTTTCCACGATGCATCTCAATAAGTAAATTAATTGAAATTTTGGAGCTGACTTCTTTCGGAAGAGATACTATTCCTTTGGACATTTTAACAGAAAGTACAGTGTACCCACAGTATTATTTTGAAGGCAAGTGTGTATATATAATGTGTGTACATATATATTCCTTTAAAAATATATATAAATAATATTCCTTCCCCATTCTGATGCACCTCCTGTACTCCCTGATGTGGGTTTCGGCCGTGCATCCCATCTGGCAGGTGGAAACCTGCATCGAGGAGCACAGGAGGTGTACCCATTTGGGTTACCCGGAGAAATCGGCAGTAGCGGAACATTGCATTCGCAATGGCCATAGGATTGACTTCCAACAGGACAAAACTACTGTGACATGCCAGTGGCTTTCAGGACCGCCAGGTAAAGGAAGCCATTGAAATAAAACTAGAGGAAAAGAATTTTAACAAAGACAAAGGTCTTGCTCTAAGTAAGAACTGGAATTCGATTGTAAACAAGGTGGGAGAACGGAAACATTATTGGATGAAAACTAACCAATCAGGAGGGACAGGGGTCTAAATACCACCAGACTAGACATGCCCAGGCATCAGCCCTGATAAAGATGGCAGAGTTTGTCATTGAAATGTCAGTTATAATCGATAGCTGTACCTGGTAGGAAGTTCAAGAAGAGGTTATTCATCATATATTCTGGGAAAGCACTAGATCCTTTTTTTAACTTTACTCACACTGTACTGTTCCCACAATCTATAAATTCATTTTTAACGAGTCTTCATTTCATTTTCTCAATATTTATTTCTTATTATTATTTATTTTGTTGTGTTTGCACAGTTTGTTGTCTTCTGCACTCTGGTTGACACCAGAGTTGGGTGGTCTTTCATTGATTCTGTTATAGCTATTTTTCTATAACAGAATAATAACTATAACAGTTATTATTATAGTTGAGCATGCCCACAAGAAAACAAATCTCAGGGTTGTATGTGCTTTGATAATACATTTACTTGAACACCTTTCACACAGGAAGCTCCAGATCGTAATTACCCTTAAATGTTTGCAGCCTGTTGTATATGTGGCACAGAATTTTAAATCTGTGCCTGTAGTCCTTGAACAACTTGTTAGTGGGAACTTATTCCCTCAATTTACCTTATTTAATCAGTCATGATCTTTCTGCATCTCAGTAAAATGTTCTGTTACAGACTCGCGAGTTAATCAACCCCAATTTAGCCAATTTAACCCGAGACAGAAATTGCTAATTGTTTGGAACCAATTTGGTAAATCTTTTCTGTTCCATACCTTCAGGACCTTAACATACTTTCCAAAGATTACCATAAGACTTGGGAGCAGAATTAGACCATTTGATCCATCAAGACTGTTCTCGGCTTTGACCCACCAATATCTGACCTTTGTTCACTTGTTTCCCTGCATACTAGTAATATAGGAAGCATTTTCTTTGAAGATAATACATTACATTAATAATAAACTAAGCTGGGTGACAGGGTGGAGATGCGTCCCTCCCAAAAGACGTGTAAGGCGCTCCTTCCCTCCGCTAGCCTGCAGGTCACCCTGGGTAAGGTGTAGCATCTGCTTAGCCCCCCGGATCAGGGTCATACGAAGTCATGGGAGCAGATGGAATGAGCAGCTGGTGCACATCACAAGTCCGGGTCTTGTAAAGACACTGCCCAGAAGAAAGCAATGGCAAACAAATTCTGTAGAAGAATTTGCCAAGAACAATCATTATCATGGATAGACCTTGATTGCCAACATCATACAACATGACACATGATAGTAATGAATGTAAGAAATCTTTAAACATCCTTAAGTTATTGATGAGACCATAAGATATAGGAACAGAATAAGTCCATTTGGCCCATCAAGTCTTTTCCACCATTTCATCATGGCTGATCCATTTTCCCACTCAGCCCTAATCTCCTGCATTCTCCCCGTATCCCTCCATGCCCCAACTAATCAAGAAACGTATCAGCCTCTGTCTTAAATATTCCCGATAGCTTGACATGCATAGACATTTGTGACAAAGAATTCCACAGATCCACTCTGGCTAAAGAAAGTCCTTATCTCCATTCTAAATGGGCATCCCGTGTCTGTGGATCAATGAGACTCCTCTGATTAAAGTATCACAAAAACACTGTTTATTTTAATGGCTTCCAAGTTGAGTGGTCCACTTGACTGCTGCCAGTGCCTGAACATCAGTGTGACATGCTGCTGATACTCATCCAGATCTACCCTTGAGTTTTAAGTCTAAATTTGAAGATTAAATTAAAGGACACTGCTGTGACCAAAACCATTTTAGTGCATTTAAGTATATATTTTATTTTCTTTGAAGATCATGATTTATTATTGGAGCTACAGAATGAAAGGAATATTACATTCTAGAATTACTATATAGTAGGTGTCTGCTATAAGCTTACGGACTCTCACAGCTACCTGGACTATTCCTCTTCTCACCCTGTCTCTTGCAAAAATGCCATCCCCTTCTCACAATTCCTCAGTCTCTGCTGCATCTGCTCTCAGGATGAGGCTTTTCATTCCAAGACGAAGGAGGTGTCCTCCTTTTTTGAAGAAAGGGGCTTCTTTCCCTTCCTCCATCATCAACTCTGCTCTCAAATGTATCTCTCCTATTTCACGCACATCTGCTCTCACCCCATCCTCCCGCCACCCCACTAGGAATAGGGTTCCCCTTGTCCTCACCTACCACCCCACCAGCCTCTGGGTCCAACATATTATTCTCTGTAACTTCTGCCACCTCCAACGGGATCCCACCACTAAGCACATCTTTCCCTCCCCCCCCATGTGCATTCCGCAGGGATCACTCCCTACGCAACTCCCTTGTCCATTCGTTCCCCCCATCCCTTCCCACCAATCTCCCTCCCGGCACTTATCCTTGTAAGCGGAACAAGTGCTACACATGCCCTTACACTTCCTCCCTTACCACCATTCAGGGCCCCAAACAGTCCTTCCAGGTGAGGCAACACTTCACCTGTGAGTCAGCTGGGGTGATATACTGCGTCCGGTGTTCCTGATGTGGCCTTTTATATATTGGTGAGACCCGACACAGACTGGGAGACCCTTTCGCTGAACACCTACGCTCTGTCTGCCAGAGAAAGCGGGATCTCCCAGTGGCCACACATTTTAATTCCACATCCCATCCCCATTCTGATATGTCTATCCAAGGCCTCCTCTACTGTCAAGATGAAGCCACACTCAGGTTGGAGGAACAACACCTTATTTTCCGTCTAGATAGCCTCCAACCTGATGGCATGAACATTGACTTCTCTAACTTCTGTTAATGCCCCACCTCCCCTTCGTACCCCATCCGATATTTATTTATTTATTTATTATTATATATACATATATATTTTTCTCTCTCCTTTTTCTCCCTCTATCCCTCTCACTATACCCCTTGCCCATCCTCTGGGCTTTCCCCCGCCTTTCTTTCTCCCTAGGCCTCCTGTCCCATGATCCTCTCATATCCCTTTTGCCAATCACCTGTCCAGCTCTTGGCTCCATCCCTCCCCCTCCTGTCTTCTCCTATCATTTTGGATCTCCCCCTCCCCCTCCCACTTTCAAATCTCTTACTACCTCTTCTTTCAGTTAGTACTGACGAAGGGTCTCGGCCCGAAATGTCGACTGTACAGCTTCTTATAGATGCTGCCTGGCCTGCTGCGTTCACCAGCATTTTTTATGTGTGTTGCTTGAAATTCCAGCAACTGCAGATTTCCTCATGTTTGCGTTCTAGAATTACCTATTTGATTCATCATCATTATGTGCCATGTCATATGACATGGGTGATCAAGGTCTATCCATGACCTTAATAGTTATTGGCAAATTTTTCTACAAAGTGGTTTTGCCGTTACCACCTTATATTCTATCAGGATAGTCACCAACAAGCAGGCTTTCTCTTTCTGGTAAACAATTCCAATCTGTACCCCCCCCCCCCACCGTCTTCCACTCTGACCTCTTGCCTCTCCTCACCTGCCCATTACTTCCCCCTGGCTCCCCTTCTCCTTCCCTTTCTCCTATGGTCCACTCTCCGCTCCTGTCAGATTCCCTCCTTCTCCAACCTTGATCTTTCACACCCACTTGGCTTCACCTATCACCTTCTTGCTAACTTCCTTCCTCTCAACTGCACCTCTTTATTCTGGCATCTTTTTTCCTTCCTTCTCAGTGCTGAAGAAGGATCTCAGTTCAAAATGTCAACTCCGTAGATGCTGCCTGACCTGCTGAGTTCCTCCAGCATTTTATGTGCGTTTATAAGGTGGGTAACCCCAGCTATTATCGATACTCTTCAGAGATGTGATTCCAGCTATTATCAATTCAGCAGGTCGGGCAGCATCCGTGGACCAGCGTGTTATGAGTGTTGCTTTGATCCCAGCATCTGCAGATTATTTTGTGTTTACGTCCAGCTATTATCAATACTCTTCAGAGATTGTCTGCTTGGCGTCAGTGGTCACATAACCAGAACTTGAGTGTTATATGCACCATACGACCATCCACCACCTGCTCCCAAGGCTTCATGTGACCCTGATCAGGGGCTAAGCAGGTGTTTCGCAAGGGCAATCTGCAGGCTAGTGGAGGGAAGGAACGCCTTACACTTCCTTTGGTAGAGATGTATCTGCACCCCACCATGCAATATCTGACTATTAGTCCACATATTTCCTGATGGTTGTTTGTAGCCAATGTGGGGCGTATTGATGTACCTGTGATCTAACCTCTTAAGAGCTTCCAGCCAAATTTGGTAACTTGAGCTGAATGTCAGAAGTGATAAGATGACTATGTAGTGATTTTATCAGTTGAAGAACAAAGGTAAATGACAAAGACCCAAAATACTTGGGCACACTTCTGAGATTCTCCTCATTTTGACCTTGTCTGCTTTAATTATTCATGCTATTTCCACCTCTGCTCATCACCCTAAATCACAGCTGTAAAGTTACCATTCTTGTCCACCTTTCTTCCTTGGGATTGGCCAACCCTTTTCTCAGTTCACAAAGTGGGCATCCAGGATTAAAGACTGCAGAGTTAAGGGTCCACAGTAAATCAGAATTTGAAATGACCGAAGGTCCTCAATGAAGTGTGATTTCAACCTCTTTATTGGGGGCTATAAAAGACCACTGACAGCTGGGGTCAATGAATCTCACTTTCCTCTCATCCTTTGACCTTCAGGGTCACTAAGTCCAATTATCCTCTGGCCATTTGGCAACATGAACGAAAGGACAGTGGAAAGAGTGTCTGAAAATCCTAACACAAGCCTGTCATCTTCAGTCACTGAAGTGAGGGTCAAAGGGGTCAGACGTGATGAATGCTGATTGCTATTGCTGACGCCAACTGCAATTATATATTTATTGAGTGACGACTTTCCAGAGAGTGTCAGTACCAGAGAAACTTATTTAATTAAAAATTCTGCATGGCATGCAGTGATTCAGGCCTGCATTTCAGCAACTTGCAACTCTGTAATGCGTTTAGTATAACAGAAATGAACCAAGGCACTGTAATCCAACATGTCTCGACACTAAACTACGTATTAGGGCTTTAGGCGAGCTTCTAATGAAGCATCTTAAGGAAGAATATTGGGAGGACATTCCCCAGCTTAAGCGAACAGACCATTGAAGGCTTACTGAAATGAAGTGTTTAACGTTGGTTGCCTGTGAGAGCCGAAGACAGGAGAGCAGACGATAGGTGCTGGTTATAGGGCTGGAGTGCCTCGTGGAGATGGGGAAAAAATGTCAGGCAATTAAAGGTCTAATGTAGCTTGGTGATCAACCAAATGTTGGTTGAATGGGACCCAATGTCACCTGAGATACAGGCAGCAGAATAAATGGGGATGGAATGAAAGAATTTCAAACCAGATTCTTTGAAAGAGACGATGGTTGTGTGCCTGTCCATCTGGTACTGTCCATTATGTGGTTTTTCTCATCTGTGCTTTATTAGAGTACCATGAAACTGAAGAGGATACTGACTGTACACAGTATTAGCAAACCAGGGGCAGACAACAAGAAGACTAAAAATATTTGTGGAAGTTTGCTTTCGGGAACTGGTAATTTGGTCTTTGCTGATGGATTACCTCACTGACTTGAGAATACCAGCCTTACCTCATTTCTGTTCATCATGTATTGCTGACTCAGGTTCATTATCACTGACATATGTCATGAAATTTGTTTTGTGGCAGCAGTGAAGTGAAAAGATATAAAACTTACTATGAGTTGCAATAAGAAATTATTATAGTTCAAAAGAGGAATAATGAAGTAGTGTTTATGAACTATAAAGAAATTTGATGGAGAAGAAGCTATTACTAAAACAGAGTGTGGGTCTTCAGGCTCCTGTACCTCCTTTCTGATGGTAGTAATGAAACGAGGGTATGTCTGAGATGGCAAACGTCCTTGATGATGGATGCTGCTTTCTTTTTTTTTATATAATTTTTATTGAGTTTTCAAAGTGATACATGAGAAAATAATATCAACCCTCCCCCCTCCCCTTAACCCTCCCCCCCGATATATACTCCTACCTAAAGAGAAAAGAAAAAAAGAAAAAAAAGAACCGCCTGGATATTGGAAGGTTTGCACATGCTCCATGGGATTAAAAATAAGTTTAATATATATTTGTTACTTTCCCCCAAGGAACCAAGATCTTCATCATCGGAGCTATAAATAAGGGCTCCAAATATTCAAAAATGTTTCATACTTATCTCTTAAAATCTAAAACATTACTTAACTTCTCAACTCTCATAGTTCCCTGGGGAATCTCTTTGAACTTCACCATGTTGCTATGTGTTTCCCTCCCAATCATCCAGGCAAAAAGAAAAAAAAGATAGATAAGATACAAAAACAGAAAAAACAAAATACCCCCCCACTAATGTTGTGAATGAAAAGATACACAACACTACCCCCCTCCATTTTGCGGGTCGTGGCTATTGCCACGCTTGCACACATGAATAATGTAGCGATTGGTCGGTGTTTCTTCCAGCTCCCCCATAACAAAAAATTGTATATATATAAAAAAAATTAATGTCATTATTCCCAGCTAATATTCCTCAAATTTTAACCTTTCTTCCCCTCCCTCATATAATTAATAATATATTTATATATTCATCCACCTAAAAATCCAACAGGCCTAATCCTTGATCCAGTCTTCATCTTCAATCCATCTCGCTCCCCTAGGTTTGTTCTTGTATCTGGTGAATATTCAAAGAATCTCGCACAAACTCCTCCGCTTTCCGGTAATCGTCAAAAGATCTTTTTTCTCCACCAGGCAAAAAAATCTTCAAGGTTGCAGGATAACGCAATATAAATTGATAACCGTGATCCCACAAGGCTTTTTTCACTGGATTAAATTTCTTCCTTCTCTTCAAAAGTTCATAACTTATGTCAGGGTAGAAAAAAATTTTCTTCCCTTCTATCATCAGTGGCCCTTTTCTCTTCTTGGCAGCTTGGGCAGCCACCTATAGAATCCTTTCTTTCTCTCGAAATCTTAAGAATTTTAATAAAATTGATCGTGGATATTGGTCATCTTGTGGTTTTGGTCTTAGAGCTCTATGTACCCGCTCAATTTCAATTGATTGGTCTTCCTCTTTCATTTGCAAGGTTTTCGGGATCCATCTTTGAAAAAATTCTACTGGATTATCTCCCTCTATTCCTTCTTTAAGACCAACAATTTTAATGTTATTACGTCTACTAAAATTTTCCAACACGTCCACTTTCTCCGAGTCGTTTTCTTTCCGTGTTCCAGACAAGCAGATCATTTTCTGTTTTTTCCACTCTATCGTTAATATGCTCCATTGTTCTTTCCATCTTCTGAAGTTTCTTATCCATTTTATCCTGTCTTTTCATAGCTTTATCATAGCACATCTTCACATCTCTAAGCTCTGTTCTTAATTTTCTTAGTTCAGCTGTTAATTGCAATAAAACCTCTCTTATGTCTACGTTGTCTCCTTTACTTCCAGTCTCTTCCAGTTCTTCCTCCTCTTCTTCATCTGTATTCTCTGCGATATCCAATTCTGACTCTGAGTCACTTTCAGTTGCAGTGGCCGTCAGTTCCTGTAGTTTAAGTTGTGTCGATTTGCGCATGCGTACTTCTTTGTGCATGCGCAATTCCGGCATCTTCTTCCGAGAGACCGCTACCACCACCATTACTCCCTGTTCTTCTACGCCAGAGATAAAATGCGTCTCCTCCGAAGGAGATCCAACCTGAATCTGAGGCTCCATCACTGCAGTAGGGCCTTTTTTCTTCCCATCTCGCGGCGACTTCACAACAACAGACTTCTTCTGTTGCGGTTTACGAGGCATATCGTAGAGTAGTCTTACAAAGTTTATAAGTAGTTTTCGGAAAGTATTTATTAACTTTACTTTGTTTAAACGGTACTTTGCTGATTTTTTACGGGAGAGCTGGATTTACACGTCTCAATCCCATATCATCACGTGACGCCCCCCCCCATGGATGCTGCTTTCTTGAGGCATTGCCTCGCGAAGATGTCCTCGACGGTGGGGAGCCTTGTGGCCACGATGGGGATGGCTGAGTCCTGTACATTGGAGCTTCTGTACCAGGTGGTGATACAACCAGCCAGAATGCTCTCCACCGGACTTGCCAAATGTCCTCAAACTCCTGATAAAGTAGAGCCACTGGTGTGCCTTCTTCATGATTGCACCAATGCATTGGACCCATCTGCGGGGAAAACCATGTCACAGCTGACTGAGTGAAGAGCGGTGTATTGCTATAATGCCTTCTGCAGCCGACGGGGACATCTATAGTCAGTGCTGAAGAAGAACCATCTAATTCTGGCAAGAGGCAATGAAACACAGTGAAATAGTAGTTCAGTGTGTGAATGTCTTATGAAATATGAAATAGAAAATTACTCCTGCACAAGTTGTCAACCAGGGGTTCCCAATCCTTTTTTAATGCCAGTGAGCCTTACAATTAACTGAGGGGTCCATGGACTCCAAGTGGGGAACCCCTGAAACTGACCATTACACATCACGAGACCACGCCAGAGGACTTGGTTAAATGTTTACTGATAGATGTTTAACAAACCAGGCACAAGAGAATTCTATATCTGCCAGATCATCTTTGGAATGAGCGACAGGCAAAATGCTGGAAGAACTCAGCAGGTCAAGTAGCATCTATGGAGAGGAATAAACAGTGGATGGTTCGGGCTGTGACCCTTCATGACTGGAAAGGAAGTGGCAAGAAGCCAGAATAAGTAAGTGGGGGGGAGGGGAAAGAAATACAAGCTGGAAGGTGATAGGTGAGACCAGGTGAGGGGGGAAGGTGAAGGAGAGGGGGAAGGAGGGATGAATTGAGAAGCTGGGAGGTGATGGGTGAGACCAGGTGAGGGGGGGAAGGAGGGATGAAGTGAGAAGCTGGGAGGTGATAGGTGGAAAGGTAAAGGGCCGAAGAAGTAGGAATCTGATGGGGGAGGGCACTGGACCCTGGAGAATGGGCAAGAGGAGGGGCACCCGAAGGAACTGATGGGCAGGAGAGGAGAGGAGAGGAGGCGAGATAGGATGTGAGCCAGAATGGGGAATGGAAAAAGAGAGAAGGAGGGAGAGGGGAGAAATTACCGGAAGTAGCTACTATCTTGTTTCTAGTATATTTCACTCACAAATTTATAGAGTTTAACTGATTGCTGTTGGGGGTAGAATTGTTTTCAGTCCCTCTTGGAGAGTATAGAGCTTTTAGAATAGCCACTCAATCAGATTCTTGTCATTATCAATGTTCTTGCTGCGTTTCCTTGGATGCAAAAAGCACTTACGTCAAAATTTACTTTGTAACAGACTGGTTGACATCTTACTGATCACCGAATTACTGTTTCATAGCTGCAGATTTGCTCTAGTTAAGTGTTCAGACAAGGGGGAGGATGGCACTAACCTTGAGTACCACAAGTCAGGGAACATCAAGAGCTGAAATGGTATCAAGTACAAGCTTGATTTATCCAACTCACCTTGACCCTGTCATCTTATTCTGTAATGCACCCTGCAACATTGATCGTAAACTGTGAGACAGAAACCGGCAATAATCCCTCAGGGCGCTCTTTAGTACAACTGGACCTTTGAATCCACATGAGAGGGCCAGAGTGACCCAGGTTTCTGACAAAATGGCTGAGGACTCCATTGCTGCGACCATGCAACCTGCTGATAGAATGGATCAAAAATAATTAAAGTTCAACGGGAAACAGAGAAAACTCACCTTACTGCTGGACTGGCTTCTGCAGCTGTGGCCTCAGTCTTGGAGACCCTGTAGTTCGTGTTCTGTGTGTTATGTTTACTTTTTTTTATTGTTTGCACGATTTGTTCTTTTCTTTCTCTCCACAGACTGGGTGTTTGACAGTCTTTTTTTAATGGCTTCTAATGTGTTTCTATGTTTTGTGGCTGCCTACAAGAAGACAAATCTCAAGGTTGTACATACTTTGGTACTAAATGTACTTTGAAGACTCAGTGAGATTAGTTAGGACTTGCACCTATTTCAGAAGTTTGAAGGTTCAAGTACCTTGAGAATTCTGAGCCTGTTATATGGGTTAACACTCTAGTGCAGTGCCCTGTTGCACTGTCAAAAAGTGTTCTAAACAAGATGTTATACCAAGGTAACTTAAATCTCAAATTGATGCAACATTTCCCACAGCACTTTTGTAGTGTGAACAGAGTTATTCCAATGGCTTTATGAACTTGAGAATATTGGCATTATCTCATTCCTGTTCATGATTCTTTGGATATTATATTTTCCTGGACTCAGAAGTCCAAATTCATACTGGGTTTACTATCAAAGTGCATCTCCCCATTTGCCCAGTAGCGTAGTGGTTAATACAACACGGTACAGAGCAGGCAACCCAGGTTCAGTTCCTGCCACTGCCTGTAAGGAGTTTGTATGTTCTACCCATGACGGTGTGGGTTTCCTCCGGGTGCTGTGGTTTCCTTCCACAGTTCAAAGACACACCAGTTGGAAGGTTAATTGGTCATTATAAATTGTCTCGTGATTAGGCTCGGATTAAGTTGGGGGATTGCTGGGTGGCGTGGTTTGAAGGGCCAACTCTAAGCTGTATCTCAATAAATAAATATTTCACCATATGCTACCCTGAGATTAGTTTTTTACAGGCATTCCTATAATACCAAAGAAATACAATAGAATCAGTGAAAAAAGTACACACTAAGGAAAGACTGACAAACAGTGTGCAAAAGAAGACAGCCTGTGCAAATAAAACTAATAATAAAATTAAAGGTGTCACAGTTAGGATCATCTACGTTAACCATCTGGATGTAATATCACAGGATAAACAAGCAAGAACAACTTGCTTAATAGATATAGGCATTCCAAACACACATAGCATGCAGAAATCAATAAGCAAAAAACATCAGAAATGTGCTGAATTGAAAGGGGGAAATGAAAGACTATGGAATATGAGCAAGGTATGCATTGTCCTGATAGCAATATCGACAACTGGTATCATCCCAAAGTCACTACACAATTGCTTTAAGACAATTAGGGTTACGCAGTAATATCTAAGCAAATCTTCAGAAAGCCACAATACTAAATGCCACTAGAACAGTTGGAAAGTTCCTAGCAATTGAGAAATGAGTGTGCTTGGCTATGTATGCCGTTCTACCAGCTTAAGCTCAGAAAAAATATGGATTAATATTAAGAACGTGAGTTGTCGAGTCTGCGAAAGTGAGTCCATAAGTTGTGGAATCAGTTTAGCGTTGAGGTGAGTGAAGTTATCTGCACTGCTTCAAGAGCCTGGTGGTTGTAGGGTAATAACTGTTCCTGACCCTGGTGGTGTGGGGTCTAAAGCTCCTGTACCTACCTCCTGCCTGATGGCAGCAACAAGAAGAGAGCATGGTCTCGATAGCGGCAGTGACCACAATTAAAATGGTGTAAAGTCCAATGGAACATTTTGAAGGGCAAGGTGTAAAATCAAATTCTCATTTAGTTTCTTCATGGTGATAAAATTAAGGTCAACTGGTGTGGGTAGACTGAGGGAAATGAATGAGGGTGAGAAAGACTTGCTATTATAATTCATTGGAACATGGAGCAGATTTTACAACCACAGAAATTTCCAAGCCCTCTGCACCCACCCAGTTAAATTCTCTTTAAAGTGTAATCACTATTCAAGTGTTTTAAATAAACAGTGGGAATGAATTTGTATCACGTAGAATGCTGGAGGAACTTAGCAGGAGAGGAATAAACAGTTGAAGTTTCAGGCCGACACCCTTCAGGACTGGAAAGGAAGGGGGAAGAGGCCAGAATAAGAAGGTGAAGGGAGGGGAAGTTGGCAGGTAACAGGTGAAACCAGGTGAGGGGGAAAGTAGATGGGGGAGGGGTTGAAGTCAGAAGCTGGGAGGTGACGGGTACAAAAGGTAAAGGAATGAAGAAGGAGGAATCTTGATCGGAGAAGAGAGTGAACTTTGGCTGACAGGGAAAGAGGAGGAGCACCAGTGGAAGATGACAGGTAGGTGATTAGAAGAGAAGGGGTAACAATGGAGCCGGAATGGAGAAAGAGAAGGGAAGGAGGAGAAATTACTGGAAGCTAGAGAAATCAATGTTCATGTCATCAGGTTGGAGACTACCCAGATGGAATATGAAGTGTTGCTCCTCCACCCTGAGTGTGGCCTCATCATTGCACCAAAGGAGGCCATGGATCAACTGGTCAGAATGGGGATTGGAATTAAACTGGTTGACCACTGGGAAAACCTACCTCTGGGTGGAGCAAAGGTGTTCAACCAGTTTTTAAACAGGACTCCTGAAGGGTCTCAGCCCAAAACATCGACTGTACTCTTTTCCATAGATGCAGCCTGGCCTGCTGAGTTCCTCCAGCATTTTGTGTGTGTTGCTTCGATTTCCAGCATCTGCAGATTCTCTCTTGTTAGTGAAAAGCTTGTCTTGCACACTGTTCATACAGATCAAACCATTCCACAGTGCATTGAGAAAGCACAAGGTAAAACAATAGCAATTCAGAATAAAGTGTAAAGAAAAAAGGATCAGCCATGATGGAATAGCAGAGCAGACTCGATGGGCCAAATGGCCTAATTCTGCTCCTATGTCTTGTGGTCTTGTGGTAGGAGCTACTGGAAGAGTGCAGTGCAGGTAAGTGAGAAAATACAAGGTCACAATGAGGAAGATCGTGAGGTCAACGATCCATACCATACGACAGTGGGATTGGAACTGTCCTTGAACCCGGTAGTATGTGTTTTCAGCTTTTGTATTTTTGACCGATGGGAGAAAGGAGAAGGGAGAATGTTCACAATGTGTGGAGTCTTTATGCTGGTCGCTTTACGGAGTCAGTGAGAAGTGTAGACAGAGTCCACAGATGGGAGGCAGGTCCACAGAGGAAGGCTGAAAATCTGGTTGAATGGTACCACAACATCAGTTTCTCACTCAGCATCGGCAAAACCAAAGATTTGATTATTGACTACAGGAGGAAGAAACGCGGGATCCATGAGCCAATCCTCATTATGGGATCGGAGGAGGAGAGGGTCAGTAACATTAAACTCCTCGATGTTGTAAAATCAGCACCAAAGTGCCATCACAGAGGAGGCATGGCAGCACCTCTCGAAGCTTATGAAGATTCACCATGTCATCTAAAACTTTGAGAAACTTCTACAGATGCACAGTGGAGAGTATCCTGACTGGTTGCATCACAGCCTGGTATGGAAACACCAGTGCCCAAGTGAGGTGCTGAGCTGTGTTCACAGCTCGACAGTTTCTTGTGGTTATGTGCAGAGCAGTTGCCATACCAAGCTGTATGCATCCATACAATGTTTTTTTTACCCAAATTCATTTTACTATCAGAGTACATACATAAACGACTTTGAGATTGATTTCTTGGAGGTGTTTACAGGACAAGTAGAAATACAATGGAATTTCATGAAAAATTCTATGGTACATTGGTAAGGGTTGATGGGAACGTGACAAATTCCTTTAGTGTCCTGAGGAAGTAGAAACGTTGGTGAGCTTTCATGGCTGTGACATAAATGTAGTTGGGCTAGACAGGCTATTGGTGAATTTGAAGCTCTCGACACTGTTGATGTGGACAGGATAATGCACATTGTCCTCTTTCTAATTCCTTTTTTAAAGTAAAAAGCTTTTCACAGTAAAATTCTTAGCTTCCCACACAAGATGCCGGAGGAACTCAGCAGATCAGGCAGCATTTGAACAAATGACATTTCAGGCGGAGCCCCACTTCAGGACAGGAAGGGAATGGGAAAAATAAAATTAAAAGGAGGACAGAGGCGAAGTAGTACAAGTTGGAAGGTGATACAGTGGGTGGGAATGTGAAAGGTCAAAGGCTGGAGAAGGGGGAATCAGATAGGAGAGGAGGATGGACCATGGGTGAAAGGGAAGAAGGATGGGACTCGGGGCGAGGTGATAGACAGGTGCAGAGAGGAGGGAAAGGGCCAGAGTGGGACCAGAAGAGGGAAGGGAAAAAGAGAGAATAATATATCAGCTTTCTGTATCTATGGAGATGTGTAACTATATTGATACTGCCAATAACTGATGTCTAGAGATTCAAACTGATTCATTGCCGACCATGTTCTTTTTTAATCATTTAGATCCCCTAGCTCCCTCTGAGTTACCCCAGCTCCATTCTGGGCTGGTGTGTTCTATTACATACTCACAAATAAATGACATTGGTCAGTTTTCTCTGTATAGCATACAGATTTTGAAAGCTGGATTCTTAAAGCAAAATGCATGATAAAATGCATTGCCATAGATTTATTAGTGTATGTAAATTTGCAAGAAAAAGTGATTCCTCTATGTAGGTGTTTCAAGTTTTTATTTTTTTTTTCTTGACTATTATCAGTTAAAGCCCAAAAGTTGAAACACTGTTATTCTGCATCATGAGTTCTGTGTAAAGCAACAAGTTTATAGTTAACGTACCGTTAGCATTGATCTTTGTTCTTCTCTTCTAACTATGTCCTTACTAAATGAAGGGTGGAGTCAGCAAGTTAAACTTGACTGTGGTGTCATTCACTATAAAAAGCAGAAATTATATAGCATGAGAGGCGCATTGAAGAGGTTTAGAAGGAATTGGGAGTAATTGTGGGCTGAGATATTTTGGCTTCATACTCTCCAAACTTTAGTTGTTTTCTTTCCCCCCGAAACCAACTCATAAAGAGAAGCATTTTGGTATCGCTGAACAAAAAGGAGAAAGTGAGTCGGGGAATGAAGGAAGGTGAAATGATATTTACTTTTATTTTAAATATCATGTTGAAATGTTTGCTGTCTTTTGCACACTGGTCAAATGCCTAAGTTGGTGGGGTCTTTCATTGTCTATTATGGATTTATTGAGAATGATGACAAGAAAATGAATCTCAGGGTTTTATACGGTGATGTGTATGGACTTTGACCTTTGAAAATGTTTCTGGATGGGCTGTGTTTAGAGAGCTGATGAAAGTAGCATCTGGAAGACTGTGAGCAGGTCTTGGCACCACTGAACATAGGGAGGGATGTTGAGTGAGCGCAGGGAAGATTTATCACAATGATAACCGAACACCACGGTGAAAACGGAAATTAGCCAACTTCTTGTTATACAGTATTCCCTGCAATTCAAATGTTAGAATCAGAATGGGTTTAATGTCATTGGCATATGTTGCGAGATTTATTGTTTTTTGGTAACAGTACATTTCAATATACAATAAAAACTGTGAATTACTGTCCTTGATGCTACGGAGGCTGGTGCCCATGATAGAGCCGACTAAGTTTAGATGTCCAGTATAATAAAAGGTTTTGAAACTTTAAGGAGATTGTGGAGAGAGTCTGTTTTTGATTCAGTGATATGGGAATTGGGACCTTCCATAAATGGACAAGGTGTTTTCTGCAAATGGAATCTCAAACTGGTTCAGTTGTTCACTTTGATCTCAGACTGAGATTTTTGTCAACCGGAGGGATCAGTCTGGGATGTGGAGCTGTGATGTTGGTCAGCCATATCATTGAGTGAGAGAGCTGGTGGAAGGGATTGAAAAACCCATTCCTGTTCCCATGTCAGATGGAGATAGGAAAGGTAAGTTAGTATAGAGTGAAGTTATTAACTCATTCTAGTTTAAGGCAGTTTTAGGATAGTGAAGGAAAAGGATAGGACAAGTCCATGGGTTAGGGTCCTAAATTGGAGCAGGGCTAATTTAGGGAGAATATTACAAAGATGGTGGGGAAAGGGGGAATGAGACAAAGGCATTTGAAGATGAATTGTCAAACTTAGGATGTGATGCTATGAACCAATAATTATTAGTAATGAGATGTGATGGATACTTGCAACAATACAGACAATAGAATTCTGTGAGAACACGAAATTTCCATTTTACTCTATTTAATGGCTTGACATCTAATAGACATCGTTTGTGTTTTTAACATCTTTGATCTTAAATCTCTGAAATGTCTCCAGTATCTTTCAGTAATATTCAATGCTGGTAGTTACAGCATTTCCCTCCCAGAATGGTTACGTTCGGCCCATCGTGTCAGTGTTATTGCTCTACCAGATCAACTCTCATTTTCCACCCATTCCCTTGCCTCAGAGTCACAGGTAAACAGGAGAGCAAAGACAGTCTGAAATGTACCTGGCAGGGAAAGAGAAGGAAAATCCCAAGAAGTTCCATTAAAAGTAAAAGAATGGATAGAGAGAGAGTAGGTTCACTTAGAGTTCAGTCTTGATATATTCTTAATCTTTTTATAGACATTAAGGGATTTACTCATCCCTGACCTCCTAAACCCAATGTAGCTTCATCTATTTTGACCAGAACCTCAATACCTCTTGTCCATCAGGATTCCCTAAACCCAGCAGGTTTACCCTTCACCATAACAGGAAGAGGTTACCACTGAGCTCTTGATATCTTGGTCTGGAAATCCTCCTGCTTGCCATTCTTTCCTTTCCCTTCAAATATACTCTCCCAATCAACCTAATTCCCTCAAAATTAGCCCAACTTCAATTTAGGACCCTAACCCATGGACTTGCCCTGTCCTTGTCCTTCAGTATCCTAAAACTGCCTTAAACTAGAATGAGTTAATATTAACATTTGGATCTATAAATGTCGGAAAGAGGAGCAGCTATTGGGCATGTCGGACTTTGAAACTGTTCCATGCTTTAGAATAAATTTGTTTACTGTGTTTGCTCTTGTTGCCATGTCAAGTAATTAGGTAAAGAAAGCAAGAAATCCATTGAGGCAGAAAATGAAAGACCATATGGAGCAAGCTGTATAATTTAAAAATTGGTGAAGGAAGAGGGAGCAGCGAATAAATGTACAGGAATGTTTGAAAACGGTGAAACAAGTTAACAAGGCTGTTTATAAATACCTACAGGAAGCTGCTGGACTTTCCAGACGGAGACTGGGTTCTTTAACGGATGGTGCTTTACAAGCCTCAGAAAGACAGCATCTGGAGCATTGTGTTCAGCTCTTGGCACTGTTGGATGTTAGGAAGGACGTTAGTCTGGGGGTGAATGCAGGAAAAATGAATTACATTCTTTATAAATTTGTTAGTCCTTCAGAGGAGCATTGTATTCCTTTAAGGACGCCGTACTTAGGAAGGATGTCAGGTCCTCAAGAGACTGTTGATTTACTAAAGCAGTATTGGTGTACAAGGATAGCCTCAAACTAGGGGCAGAAAAGTAAGTTAGATGGGCGTGGCATCAAGAGCGTTCTGACCAGATACATCATCCCCTACCCCACCTTTTCACTCCTCGTCTTTCTCCCTTCCTTCCCAGTCCTGAAAAAAGGGTCTCGGCCCAAAATGTCGATTGTTTATGCATTTCCATAGACGCTAACTGACCTGATGAGTTCTTCCAGCATTTTGTGTGTGTGTTTGCGATTTCGAATTAGCTGCATCACCATCTAATTCGGGAATCGCAAGGCATCTGGCCACAAGACCCTACAAAGGATTGTGAAGGCTCCTGAGAGGATCAACGGGGTCTCTCTTCCCCCATTCAGGATATTCATCAGGAGCTGGATGATCCCTACAACCCATCCAACAATCTCTTTGACCTCGCCCTCCCCTCAGACACGAGGTACCATAGCATTAGGACAAGAACTGTTAGGATGAGAAACAGCTTCTTCGCCCAGACTGTAAGACTACTGAACTCCCTAACACCACCCAGGTCTCATCATGTATGAAGCGTCAGTAGTGTTATACTGTTTACTTTTTAATTGTATCGTATATGCACCTTATCATCTGTTAATTTATTTGTGGTAATACTACTTTGTGTTAAGTGTATGAGATATAGGTACTGTATTCTGCACTTTGTTGTTTCAATTGGTGGTATACATGTGTATGGTGAATGTCAATAAAATGAACTTGAATTCTATGTGTTAAGCGTTTGATAGTATTGAAACTGAGAAATAGTTTTGTCAGGTGGAAGATTGAGCAGAGATGAGAGGATTCAGGTGACTGACAACACACACAGGAGGAGCAAGGCAAATGTTTTATGTAGTGAGCTGTGATTTGCAATGAAATAAAGGGTGGTTGCAGAATCAAGTTCAGCAGTAAAATTAAAGCCAGTTTAGGACTGTAAACCCAGCCAGCTCCATCCTGGGCACCAGCCTCCCCAGCATCCCGGACATCTTCAAAAGGCAATGCCTCAAATAGACAACATCCATCATTAAGGTCCCCCATCACCCATGACATCCCTCTTCTCATTGCTACCATCATGGAGGAGGAAGACTCACACTTAAAAGAAACAAATGTTACTCATTGCCTATTATCCGGTCTTGCTGTGTTTGAAGTGGCTGCCATTTTAACTCTCAGAATCACACACTGTCCATTTATTAAAAATAAATGATAACTCATTTGGTAAAAACACTTGAGATTTCCTGAGGATAGATGCAATATTTCTGATAATATTTTGTCACTGATACCTGATCTCACTTCTTGGACTAGGTCTTGCTCTACACAAATTGCCTGTTCCAATCACTTACAGTTAATGTTACATTAGAATCAGGTTTAATATCACTGGCGTATATTGTGAAATTTATCTTGTAGCAGAAGTACAATGCAACACATAATTAAATCTATAAATTACAGTAAGTGTGCATATACATATTATTTATAACTGTCCATACAGAAATCTGATGGAGGAAGGGAAGAAGCTGTTCCTGAAATGTTGAGTGTGTGTATTCAGGCTCCTGTACCTCCTTGATGGTAGCAATGAGAAGAGGGCATGTCCTGGCTAATGGGGATCCTTGTTATTGGATGGTAGCAATGAGAAGAGGGCATGTCCTGGCTAATGGGGATCCTTGTTATTGGATGGTAGCAATGAGAAGAGGGCATGTCTTGGCCAATGGGGATCCTTGTTATTGGATGCCGCCTACATGACCCTTGGCCTTTTGAAGGTGTTCTAGATGCTGGGGAGGCTGGTGCCCAGGATGGAGCTGGTTGAGTCACAACTTTCTGCAGCTTTTTCTGATCCTGCGCATTTCTGATCCGCAGTGACATAACCAGTTAGAACGCACTTTGCGGTGCCTCTGTAGAAATTTGTGAGTGTCTTTGGTGACATACCAATTCTCCTCCAATTCCAAATGAAATGTAGCTGCTCTTTATGTAACCTCAGTCATTATTGTGCAGTGTTACATAACCTTGCAGTGTTATGTAATCAAGGTTACATAAACACCATACAACAATGACTGAGCAGCCATCATAAAGATTTCCTCAAGTGATGTTTCCAATTTTCTCAGCCTCAGTTCCATGAGATCTAACCTAGCAACTGTATATAAAACACATCAAACAGATCAGGCAGCATCTATGGAGGGAAATGAACAGTCAACATTTTGGCCAGAGATCCTTTGAGATCAATGTTCTCGGCCTGAAAGGTTAACTGTTTATTCCCCTCTGTAGATGCCACCTGACCTGCTGAGATCCTCCAACAGCTTGTGTGAGTTGATGAAGATTTACAGCATATGCAGAATCTCATGTGTCTGTGAAAAGTCCCAAGCGTCCTGACCAATGTTGATCCTTTAACCAACAGCTTATAGTAGAATATGTGCTAATTCAAAGTAAATTTATTACTAAAGTACATATTTGTTACTGTGCACAACCCTGAGATAGATTTTCTTGTGGGCTTTCACAGTAAATACAAGAAACACAATAGGATCAATGAAAGACTACACCCAACAGGACAGACAAACAACCAATGTGCAAAAGACAAAAATAACTGAAAAAATACAAAGGAAAAATGAAATAGTAATAAATAAATAAGCAATAAATATCATGAAATGTCCTTGAAAGTAAATCCATAGGTTGTGGGACAGCCAGTTTTGGAATGACTGAAGTTGAGTGAAGTTATCCCCTTTGGTTCAAGAGCCTGCTGGTTGAGGGGTACTAACTGTTCCCGACCCTGGTGGTGCTGAGTCCCAAGGCTCATACTGTGTGAGCGTTCTATACACTGACTGCTGAGTTACACTTTACTAGGTTGACTACCCTTAAAAGAAAGTACATAATTATTTGTCAAGCACTCTCTAGTTATGGATGGCTGTATAACTGGGAGGTAATGAGAGGTACTTATGGCTTTGCACAAATGTACTTCACGAATTATAATTGGTTGTGCTGGATTTGCTTCAGTGGGTTTTGACTGTAAGTCTCCTTGGCTGATTGTGTACATCGTCTGTCTTTGAGCCAGGCCAGCTGACACTCAGCTCGGTTGTGGTGGTTCTGCAGCGTTGAATCTGTCAGCACTGAAAGACAAAGTATCTTCAAGGGTTGAGTCCAGCGGCTTTTAACTGATATGCAATGTCCTTTGTTTTGTTTTTCAGGAGGACGTGTGGAGCTGAGGGAAAGTTTGGTGAAGTGTTCCAGTTGAGAGTGAAGTGCCTTAATGGAAGCTTTTGATCCCATCTCTTGCTGATTAATTTTTTTTTACAACAAAAGATCCATTGAGGAGAATGAGTGTTTTTAATCACACCAGAACAAAACTTCATGTCATCTGCTTCCAGTGACCCTGGGAATGGCAACGCTGGCCTGAATGCTGCTGCTGGGTTCACCTCTGGGCTCCTTGTGTCCCGACAGGTGCAGAATGAAGCCAGTCACTCCGGTCGGTTCTCCATCGCCCCTCAGACTGTTGAACAAAGGCCCAGAGTATCTCCGCAAGCAAATAGAAAGCGACAACAGGAGCCGGGCGCTGAGCGCTGTTGAGAGGCTTGAAGCGGACAAGCCCAAGTACGTTAAAAGCCAGCAAGCAATGACCGCTAAGCAAGAGGCCGGAGGTAGTCCTTGTGCATCGCCATCATTTGGTGGGAACCGGGTCAGGCCTTGCGAAGCCAGAGTTCCATGCCAAGAACTTAATTCCAGGAAAGAAAATACCAACATGGAGGAGCTTAATAACGCCAGGAATATCTTGCTGGACAAGCCTTCCCATGATACGGTAGTTACCAGGAGGACCGTCTCCAAAAGAGTCATGAGGCCCGACTCCTTGGTCATCTATAGGCAGAAACGGGATTGCAAGATAGGGAGCACTGAGACCTCCAGGGGTTACAACTTCATTCGGCGACTGTTCCAGGGGTCAATGAGAGACAAGCAGATGGTCTCTCTGGAAACGCAGAAGGTCATCCTGAAGGGGGATGCCAGGTCCTTCCCTGAAGGAAACCCCCACACATGTCAATTAACCATCAGTGATGAAGCACAAACTGAGAATCATTGTGTCGGTCTCGTTTCCCAGAAAGAAGTGACAAGCTGCCCTACGTCACCCACCTGCATTACCAAGACTGAGAACTTGCCAAGCGAGGCCCCTAAAGCTAATGGGCAAGTAGTCTTGAGAAACAGGACTTTACAACGCTCAAATTCTGACCTCCCTCTGCGTAACTCTGTTGCTTTGTCAGAAAAGGACCGTTTTTTCAATTACTGTGGCCTTGACCTGGATGTGGTGGACTGCCTTGGGATGTCAAAGTTCTCTCCTGCCAACTCGGACTCCACCTTGCTCAGAGTTCAGAACACTGGCTTGGCTGACAGTGAAGGCAGTGAATTTTCTGGCTGGAGTCGAGACGGAGAAGGCCTTTATGAGGAAGAAATTCACGAGCAAATCTCTTCGGGGATTTCTGTCATTGAGAGGAACGCACGGGTCATCAAGTGGCTATATAGCTGCAAGAAGGCCAAAGAGGGACCAAAGGAGTCAACTGTGTAGAGAAGAGATGCTTTAAATTGCGTAGATACTGTTGTCCTGCATTACAATCTGGGTTATCAGAAGGGAATTGGAGCGGATTGAATCTTCAAGTATTTAAAAGCTTTATTTTCATTATTTAACTTTAAAGACTACTTTTCAGTTTTGGCATGAATGTTTTATTTGAAGACATTAAGCAAATGGTGGTTGTTTCGTGCAGCATTTAAATATGATCAACCCAGGTTAGATGGGGATTGTATTACATTGTGCCTTGTTTATTCTCTCATTTGAAATTAAAAATCATTTTGTTGTTCATTTTAATGTACCCAAACTAGTAACAAGCACAACCAAATCCAGCACAGCTCAGATTAGAAACATTTTCCTTTACAATTATCAAAGCTGTTTTATATGATGTCTCAAAGTATTTTCGTAGCGGATTTAATTTTTGTTTTGAGTATGCATTAAGTCCTCGTTATCCAGAAACTTCCTATCCGCGAAGTCGTGAGGTCAGCCTTGTGTGGAAGTGGGCAGCCCCTGCCAATGGGGGCAGCAGGGAGGGGGTGTTATTATTCGCAAATAATCTGTGTCACAAGTTTCCACAACACAAATCTGCATTATATGCACATACTTCCAGAAGCACAAGTGGGGTTAAAATGGTCTTGTTGTGTACACTTTTCCACGAGTTCTGTGACGGTGAATTTTATTGTATGTTTGATTTTTTTTGGTGGTGATTTGCATTTTGTAAAGGTGAATTTCTGCTGCCTGAACTGCCAAATGTGGAGGTCACGTGGGCAGTGGCGTTAGTATGAGCCCAATCCCTTTGGTTTCCAGTGATTCTATTCAATTTCATATGCTGGTAAATCATGAGATATAAATAATCGGAGTGAGCTGGGGCTGGGGACTGGAAGAGGTGTAGATAAGTTTCGGGCTGGAACTAGGTCCAGTGGCATCCTGGTATGCAGCTAGATCTAGGATTAGGATCCTGGTCATGAATCTGAGTAGAACTGGAATGAGAGTCAGAGTCAGAGTCCAGAATGCTTGTTAAGCTGAACTTTACACTGAAGTGATACCCATTGGGGGGCTGGGTGCGCTGACTGTTTATATATCATTGGCAATAATCTGAGTGGTGTTAATTTGATACCTGCAAGGGAGTCCACACCCCAATCCCTCATGAATAACGAGGACTTGGTGTAGTCACTTCTGTATTACAGGAAACCTGGTGGCCAATTGCACAAAGCAAGCTCCCTCAAACAGCAGTAAAATGATGTTCTTAATGACTGGGAGCAAATATTAATCAGCCCACTATGGGGCAAATATTAATCAGCCCCTGCTTTTCTAATGAATAACACCTTGGGACCTTTGCCATTGATCTGGAGGTGAGCCTGGGATTAAGGTTACAGGATGGACAGGGTCTCTAAAGTATGTTCAAGTATCTGAATTCCAGGATATTTTGAAGCAACCTCCTGAGTAGAGATGAAAACTTTGTTCACTGAGTTATAGCAGACACCCAATGCAAAGCAAAACTTAGAGGTGGAATAAGATTACATAGGTCTACACATTCCCAACATTGTACCTTGGTACTACCTCAAAAACATCCTTGAATGTTACGAGGTGACATTTCATTCATTGGCTGTTGGTTGGATTAAGCCCCCCAAATGGACCATAGGAAGAAGCATCTTCTAGGATGGATAGGAACCCGGTCCCAGCAGCTACGAAGACCTTTAAGCAAAAACTTACTTGTAATCTCATTCTGTTATGTTATGCAAATAGAAGTGATCCTGGGACCAACACAAAGTGGCTGTGCTGGGCACAGCTTGGACTGTGGCTTTTCAACATTAATCATTTTTCAGTGGAATCCAGATGAAGGGAATCCTATTTGTTTCTGGATGACTGTAAAACTTCTGTTTAAAAATAAATAAATTTTATTAAGAAAATTAAAAATGGGTTTCAACGCGTGTGCATTTGTTTTGGATGTGGGCCGATGGAGCCGAGGAAACGTTTTGGTTTGACATGTGAAACAACAATGAAGGTTTCTCTTTGTTTATAACTTTTCAGCCTTTGATCAGGTGGTTCTGCGGATGTCGCCGTCCTCCAGTGACTTCTTTAGTAGGTTTTGATTTATCAGTAGCTCTTCAGGGGAAGTAGGTGTATTTGAGTACGGTCTGACGGAAATTGCGTCTGATATGTATGCACACAAGTCTCTAAAGTGGCAAGACTGGAGTTGTGCAAGTTCCTGCTCTTTGTGCCTACCAAGCAAAGAATCAAACTCAATATGTGGAGTTTGCAGAAAATGATAAAGATTCAAAGTTCTGTTTCTGATTCAAAATCCTGAGCCCCGTTCCCACATGGCCCAATCATTGTATTTTTGTCCCTTGGCGGTATTTGTTGAAAAACCTCTTGTTTACTGTGCTAAGATTGGTGTGGTGAAGACCACCTTAGAAATTCTACAGGCAAAGGCCCATGTCGCTGATTTTACTGTACAGTATTAGGCCATCCAGTACAAGTGGCCCAAGCTGGTGTTGATAGCCCACATGAGCCTCTTTCCAATTTACATCACATGAATTTAACAGATTATCTCCATTACTTTCTTTGTCATGTGTTCAAAGATAAAGATTAGCTTTATTTGTGTCACATATTGTACATCAAAGTTCAAAGGAAATGTTATTATCAAGGTACATACAGTATACTTCACCATATACAACATTGAGATCTGTTTTTCCTGTATCGAGTAGCTCTAACAGGATCAACTTACGACCAACCAGAGTGCAGAAGACAACAAACTGTGCAAAAATAAATAGAAATACACAGCAATAAATAACAGGAGATAATGAGATAAAGAATCCTTAAAGTGAGGCCATTGGTTGTAAGAACATTCCAATGATGGGGCAAATGAGTGTAGTTATCCCTTTCTATTCAGGAGCCTGATGGTTGAGGGGTAGTAACTGTTCCTGAACCTGGTGGTGTGAGTCCTGAGGCTCCTGTACCACCTTCCTGATGGCAGCAGTGAGAAGAGAGCGTATCCCGGATGGTAGGGGTCCGTGATGATGGATGCTGCTTTCCTGTGACTGCATTCTGTGTAGATGTGCTGAATGGTGGGGAAGTCTTTACCCATGATGGACTGGGCTGTATCTACTACTTTTTTCAGATTGAGGGCATTGGTGTTTCCATACCAGGTGGTGATGCAGACAGTCAATATACTCTCCACTACACATCTCTTGAAGTTTGTCAAAGTTTTAGAAGTCATGCCGAATCTTCACAAACTTCAAAGTAAGTGGAAGTGCTGCCATAATTGCACTTGCGCGCTGGACCCAGAAGCAATCCTCTGAAACGATAACACAGAAGAATTTATAAAGTTGCTGACCCTCTCCACCTCTGAACCCCCCGATGAGGACTGGCTCATGGACCTCTGGTTTCCTCCTTCCGAAGTCGTTAATCAGTTCCTTGGTCTTGCCGACATTGACTGACAGGTTGTTAATGTGTCACCACTCGGCCAGATTTTCCATCTCCCTCCTACATGCTGATTCATCACCACCTTTGATTTGGCCAACAACAGTGGTGTCATCAGCAAACTTAAATATGGTATTGGAGCTGTGTTTAGCCACACAGTCATAGGTATAAAGCAAGTAGAGCAGGGGACTAAGCACACAGCCTTGTGGTGCTCCTGTGCTGATGGAGATTGTGGAGGAGATGTTGTTGCCAATCTGAACTGACCAGGGTCTGCAAGTGAAGAAATCAAGGATCTAATTGCACAAGGAGGCATTGAGGCTTAGGTTTTCGAGCTATTGATTAGTTTTGAGGAGGTGATAATATTGAATGCTAAGCTGTAGTCAATGAAAAACATCTTGATGTATTCATTTTCACTGTCTAGATGTTCCAGGGTTGAGTGATGAGCCAATAAGATGGCATCTGCTGTTGACCTGTTGTAATGGTAGGCAAGTTGGAGTGGATACCAGCTGCTTCTCAAGCAGGAATTGATATGCTTCATCACATCACCAGTCTCTCAAAACATTACATCACTGTGCGTGTAAGTGCTACTGGATAATGGTCATTGGGGCAGGTTGCCAAGTTCTTCTTCGGCATCAGTATAATTGAAACCTACTTGAAGCAGGAGGGTACCTCAGACAGCCAAAGAGAGAGGTTAAGGATTTTGGGGAACTCTCCAGCCAGTAGATCAGCACAGGTCTTTAGTACTTGGCCAAGTACCCTGTCTGGGCTGGATTCACCCTCTCATGTCAGCCTCAGAGACTGAAGTCACAGGGCTGTCAGAGGCTGTGAGGGTTAATGAAAGTTCTTCCATCTTTTCACTGCCAAAGTGAGCATCAGGTCACAGCTGAGCTATAAAGAACAGTATAAATAACTTTCCACTTATTACTGGTCGACTGATCTGTAATCTTGAGACCCATTTTGTAGATTCTCCAATTGAGGTAATGCTGCTCTTTTAACCTGTGCGATTTGATCTCTCATTTTTTGATACTTTATGTCCTCTCATTTACTGTGCTGAGTCCAAGGCAAGAAAGTCCAGGGACAGGCCCTTCGGCCCACAATGTTGTGCTGAACCAGCTAAAAAGGAGATTAAAAAAATAAAAACTAATCCCTCCTACCTACACCATGCTCATACACCGCCCCCACCCCCATCTTCCTCACACTCATGTGCATCTTTTAAAAGTCTCTAATGTATCTGCCTCTACCACCACACCAGGCAGTGCATTCTGGGCATCCACTACTCTGAATACAAACTTACCCCTCACATCCCCCTTGAACCTACCCCCTCAAACAGTTGTCAAAGTTTTTCTTTCAGTAAACCATTTTTTTTTAATTCCTTCTGTGCTTTCTCTAATTTGCCTTTTACCATGTACTTAATAGTTTGAAGCATTTTGCCAACAACTGACCTCAGACTAACTCACTTGCCGTTCTCTCTCCCCTCCTTGATGAACAATGTTTACATTCATTCCCTTCCAGTTTGCTGGAAGGAATTCAAACTCCCAGGAATTTTGGAAGATAGTCACTGAGGCACACTATCTCTGCAGACATATCATAAGGAATGCTGGGGTAAAGGCTATCAGTCCCAGGGATTTCTTTGGCTTTTAGTCTAAAGTAGTTTAGACTCTTTCATTAGATTAATTCCTTTTATTTCTTAATTACCATGTATTCTGCAGTTAAGACATGGAACACTAGTTCAATATTCACAAAATACTGGAAGAAATCAGTAAGTCAGGCAGCACATATGGGTGGAATAAACAGATGACATTTTGCCCTGAAAACCTTCATTGGCACTGGAAAGAAGGGGCCAAAGCTAGAATAAGAAGGCAGGTGGAGGGGAAGGAGTAAGAGCTGACAGGTGATAGGTGAAGCAAGGTGAGGGGGAAGGTGGGTGGCTGAGAGCGGGGGATGAAGTAAGAACTTGGGATGGGATAGGTGCAAGAGGTAAAGGACTGAAGAAGAAGGAATTCAATAGGAGAAGACAGTAGATTATGGGAGGGGAACCAGAAAGGGAAGATTGGCATTGAGGAGAAGAAAAGGGGTAAGGGGTAATCAGATTAGGGAATGGAAACTGGAGGAGGAGGATGGAGGGAGAAATTACCAGAAGTTTGAGAAATCTATCTTCATGCCATCTGGTTGGAGGCTACCCAGATGGAATATGAGGTGTTGCACTTTCAACCTGAGTTTGCCCTCATTGTGGCAGTAGAGGAGGCCATGACTGACGTGTTGGTGTTGGAATGGGAAGTTGAACCTCCAGCATTTTGGGTGTTGCTCAAGGTTTCCAGCATCAACAGAACCTCTTGTGTTTAGTTGGTTTAATATCTTCATTTTTTCTTTAGAATTTTTCCTACCTTTGTCTCTACAGGACTCTGATTTACTTTGGTCATCTTTTACACACAGTTGCAGCAGCAATTTTTAAAAATTATTCTTTAGTTAAGAAATTCTGTCTTCACCTTTAGTAAATTATATTCACTATTACTTTGTCTACTAATACATACCCAATGTTTGGTTTGACTGTTCTCTTGACATCATCGTAAGCCTCTCCCAGTTTTTTCCTATTGTAGATTAAAAATAATTAATTGGACATAAGACCATAAGAATTACGCCATTTGGCCCATCAAGTCTGCTCCATCATTCAATCATGGCTGATCCTTTTTTGATCCCCACCACTGCCCCACTCCCCGGTGTTCTCCTTGAACCTTTAATGCCATGTCCTATCAATCTCTGCCTTAAATACACCCAACGACCTGGCCCCCAAAGCTGCCTGTGGTAAAAAAAATACCACAAATTCACCACCCTCTTTCAAAACAAATTTCTCCACATCGTTGTTGTAAATGGATGCCCCTCTATCCTGAGGCTGTGCCCTCTTGTCCTAGACTCTCCCACCACGGGAAACATCCTTTCCGCATCTACCATGTCTAGACCTTTCAACATTTGAAAGGTTTCAATGAGATTCCCCCCCTCCCATCCTTCTGAATTCCAGCAAGTACTGACCCAAAGCTATCAAACTTTCTCGTATGATAATCCTTTCATTCCCAGAATCATCACATCCTGCATTTTTCCCTATTGCATGAGTTCCAAGTTCCACACGAGTTGTCAGAGGAAGAGTTGTGGGGGGAGGTGGGGTAGGGACCAGAGCAAGTTTGGAACCAGGACTGTTCCATGTAGACAAGCATTACCCATGCGAGAGCCCAAGGCCACACTTCTTATTTGTAAAAGGAATTGAAAGAAATTTTTGAGGGTAAGAATAAGTTTTGCCAGGTCATTGAGCGTGGTAGAGGGGATTTTCCTCATTCCTAAAGCCTTCCCGATGGGGGAGAGGGGTGGAAGTGATTGCTGGTGCAGTTTCCTCCATGGACTCTGCTTGGAAACACTGAATACGACGTATTTTGGTGCTGGAGGAGAATATCAGAAGAAAAAGATAGTTTAGTGCAAAATGTCAAGAATTAAATCCAGATTAAGTAGGTGGTGTCTGCAACCTGGTCACTGGGAAACATTCAGTTTATACTTGGCTCTTTAACTTGCTCAGGTGGTGTTTAGGTACTGGTGTTGGATCACCCTGCGAAATGTAAATTTCCATTCTTGTTTAACCCTGTACTGGGAGAGACCATTTACCACAGAAATGCACCTTGATAGCTGTAGTGCAGCAGTTTAATTGACAAAGAATTTGTCTGAATTTGTAATTAATTGCCACCTAAACTGAAGATCCGTTTAAGAGATTAAAACTGTTAATTTGCACTTGGATTTCACTTCTTTGTCATTCAGATCTTCTGCTCGCTAGCCTGGGCTACTCAAAGTACATTTATTATCAAAGTATGTATGCAATATACAACCTCTGAGATTCATCTCCTTGCAGGCAGCCACAAAAGAGAAACCCAATAGAACCCATTTTTTAAGAAAAGACTATCAAACACCTAATGTGCAAAAAGAAAAGAACAAATTGTGCAGGCGCTTGAAAAGTAAGCAATTAACAGTCAGTGCTGAAACTCAGGAAAGTGAGTTCATAGCCGCAGAGTCAGTCATCACTGTAGCAGGTACAATTCAAATTTCACAGCATATTTATTATCAAAGTATGTTCAATTTATTATCAGAGTGCATGGTTGTTGAGACAGGTTACTGCCGGCCTCTTGGGCAGGTGAGGATTGTGGCTGCCTGTAAGCCTGAGGGGATAGTGGACTGCTCTAGAGAGATCTTGAAAATGTCTGACAGAGACTGCACAGTCCCTCAACACCCCACCAGGTCCCACAGCTTTGCACGTGCTGACCCTGGCAAGGGTCTTCTTCGCACCAGCTGCGGCCTGGCAAGTGCCTGCTCTTTGGAGGGAAGGGTGGCTTTCCTTGCCAGCATCAAACCATGCATCAGTCTATCAGGATGAGAAGTGTTACAGTGTTGACGTGCATTAGAGGTACCTGCCATCAGATTTCTGAATGGACATTGAACCCATGAGCACGACCCCACTTCTTTTTCACACTACTTCTTTAATTTAACTTTCAAAAATATATACTTACTATAATTTACAGTTTTTATTAATATGTACTGCCACATAACAATAAGTTCCACAACATATGCCCGAGATATTAAACCTGGTTCTGACCTAGGGAGTGGTTGATGCAGATGAAGCATAGGCAGAAATTAATATCTTGAAAAGATTCTTTTAACTGATGCATTGTAGGCAGAACACGTTCCCCAAGATGTTTTCTAGCAAACTTTGTGGAATCCTGTGCTCCTTCTAGTCTCCCCACACAAACCAAGGCTTTCATGAGAGGAAGGGGAAAACAGATTAGAGCACATGAGGAAAATATTTTTCACATAGAAGATGGTAAAGTGTGGAAATGATCGAGAGACAGAAACTCTAACCACATTTGCAAAGTATTTGAAGACTTATGACTTAATTGACTGAAGGACTTCAGATGTTGAAAAGTTACAATAATTTCTATGAAGTTTGAGATGAGTTAGTGGGATGGGATGAGGCATGTTTTGAAGATAATAATCAGAAAAGATTCTGTAGATGCTGGGAATATTAAAAATTCAATTTAAATTTATTATTAAAGTATGTATACAGTATACAACCCTGAAATTTGTCTTTCCACAGGCAGCCATGGAACCTGCTCAAAGAAAAGCATCAACCCCCTCCACCCCACATGCAAAAAAAATCAGATCACGCAACCGCAACAAAAAACAAATGAGTGAGAAAACACAGAATGTAAAACACAAAATTGAAAGAGCCTAGGCATATTCAGTTCAGCTCAGTTCATTATCTGCAGCTGCCCCAATTCAAAATTGCCCAAAGTAGCAACAGAAAAAGGGGGCAAGCAGAAACACATCATAATGTAAACAACACACACAAATTGCTGAAGGAACACAACAGTTCGGGTAGCATCTGTGGAGGGATATAAGCAGTCAAAGTTTTGGGCCCTTCGTCAGAGCTGGAAAGCTGAAAGGAAGGGGGCGGAAGCTTCGGCTGCCCTTCCTTTCGGGTCATGATTGTTTCCCTCCACGAATGCTGCCCGACTTGCTGAGTTTCCCTCCACGGATGCTGCCCGACCTGCTGAGTTTCTTCAGCATGTGTTGAACTGTGTTGTGTTCGATGTTGAGGGATGGTGCAGAGCACACTGAGACTCCAGCAAGCAGGATATTTGTCTGAACTTTATTGATAACACTGCCTGTACAGTATGTGAACTCCTCCCATCCGGGAGAGGCTAACTGAGGGGCAGAGATCCACCTACCGGATGGTAGGTTAATTGGCCGTTGTAAATTGTCCCGAGATAAGACTAGGGTTAAATTGGGGGATTGCTGGGTGGCGTGGCTCGAAGGGCTGGAAGAGCCTATTCCGTAATGTACCTCAATAAATAAATAAATGATTTCTTTCCACAGACGTTGCACTGAGTTTCTCCAGTAGTTTGGATTTTACTTGGCTGAATGGCCTGTTCCATGCTGTACATTCTTTATTGCTATTTATTCTCTGATGTGGACATAATTTGCTTATCTCCTCCAGTTTTCCCTGAGTAGGTCGTTGAACTGGACAGAGGGTAGTGCAAGTAGCTCAGTGGAGAAGTAAAGTGTGATGAACTGTCTCTGGGTTAAGGTCACTGCTGCAGAACACTGAGACATTGCTCTCTGAAAACTCTGGGATGATCTGATACGGTTCACTCAGATTCACATGTGTTCTCTGCTTCTATCAGAATCAGACAAGTCAAGATGCACTCCCAATCTCTCATCCTTCTACAAACACAAAACGTGAGGCCTTTTAAGTGCTGACCAGTCCCTGCTGTTTGTGAGTCTGCACCAAGCTTAAAAAGTGTGCTTAAGAAATTAAGGAGAGATTGTCGATTACCAAACTTCTTTAGAACAGATATGTTCATTTAGAACAGAGATAAGGAGGAATTCTTTAGCCAGAGGGTGGTGTATCTGTGGAATTCTTACCATAGATGGGCATGGAGGCCCAGCGATTAGGTATATTTAAAGCTGATGTTGATAGATTCTTCATTAGTAAGGGCCTCAAAGGTTTTGGGGAGAAGGCAGGAGAATGAGGTTGAGAGGGATAATAAATCAGCCATGATGGAATGGCAGAGCAGACTTGATGGGCTGAATGGCTTAATTCTACTCCTATGTCTTAAGATCGTTTGATTTGACTAATTTGTGATATATGAAATGATAATTTGGAAGTTTAGTAAATGAATCTTGATTAACATTCCTTATGGGAAAAACAACTGGAAAAAAAATGAAACTGTGATGATAGATTTTCTATATTTAGTGAACTTCATGCATCCATCTATAATTTCCTTCCTTTAGAGATTTGATTGATGTATTAAAAATTGTCTTGATCGTAGAATTATTTTATTTTATTTAGAGACACAGCGTGAAACAGGCCCCTCCAGCCAACCGAGTTATGCCACCCAGCAACATGCTGATTTAACCCCAGCCTAATCACAGAACAACATACAATAACCAATTAACCTACTAACCGGTATGTCTTTGGGCTGTGGGAGGAGACCAGAACAGCCGGAGAAAATCCACGTATAAACTGTCTTACAGATGATGCCGGAATTATGTATGAATGAGTTGGACAAACCTCCAAGGGGATCTCAACCTTGCATAGGGTTTTGAGGCTTGCATGCCTCCATGCTGGCTTTGCTGGAGAGAGCTATGCCCCCTCAGCTCTATTCTAAAAGGATGCCCCTTTGCATTATTCTGCCTCAATGTACTGTGTAATGATCTGTTCTGCATGAACAGTATGCAATACAAGCTTTTCACTGTACCTCCGTACATGTTCAAAGTTCTAAGTACATTTATTATCAAAGTAGGTATACTATATGCAACCTTGAGACTTGTTTCCTTATGGGCAGTCACAAAACAAAAGAAACGAAACAAAGAAACCCAACAGAATCCATTAAGAAGACTATCAAATGCCCGATGTATAGAAAAAAAACTAATTGTGCAAACAGAAACAAGCAAGCATATGAAGTTCACAAAAGCAAGTCCACAGCTGTGTCCTGTGACAATAATAAACCAGTTCCAATTCTATGTTGAGCGGTGACCTAATAGATGAATATCAAATTGTTAGATGTATAGATAGGGTAGATAGTGAGAGTCTTTTTCCCAGGGTAAAAATATCAAATACCACCGGGTATAGATTTAAGATGAGAGAGGGAAAGTTTAAATGAGATTTACAAGGCATGTTTTCTCTAAATTGGTCAGTGCTTGAAACATGCTGCCAAGGCAAGATAGTGAACATAGATGCAATAGTAATGTTTAAGAGGCATTTGGACAGGAACATAAATAAGCATGAATCTCAGAGTTATATTCTGTATACATACTTTGATATGTTTGGTATAGGACTATTATTTTGGCATAGCTGGCACAGACATTGTGGGCTGAAAGGCCTGCTCCTGTGCTGTAGTGTTTTATGTTTGGTCGTATTCTGGAAGTATGGGGCAAATATTAATTCCAACAGCAAACAGTCTTCAGATCTGAATATGGATTGTAGATTAAATTTAAATGCAGCTCAGAACAATGGTCTTCCTGGAGCTGCATTTTAGAGTAAATTGTAGACCAGGAAACACTCAATTGACCAGAGATGTCTGCATATGCATGAATGAAATTGACACCCTATTGCATGAATATGACTCAGAGTATAGTACTTAATACTCAGTTTGGCTGTGTTTATGGGAAGAAACAGGCATTTGAGAAATTATATTGTCCTATTACCCTTGTTCTTTAACATATATCGATGTGCTGCAATGTTGGGTCGGGGTAGCTCTCTCTGTTGAGTGACTCCAAAGGCTGTCAGCTTGTGTGTGTCCCAAATAGAGACTTCTATATCTACCAGCTGTGTCTCTCTGGTGGCTTCATTCACTGTCACGACATTTTATGTTCTTTGTATTCATCCTGTTCCTTCCAACTTTCTACATCTGTACCATTGGACTCAGTGAGAGGAGATTCTAACCATTTTAACCAAGTATGGGGAATTTTACAGAATTCACTGTTAAATTAATGAGTCTCTGTCTTATGTCTTATATACCCTATCTTTTAATGCCTTCTGTTTTGTTCCTGCAAATCAAACAAACCCTAGAAAGTACTTTGGTGTGGACATTTGACTATGCAGGGAGCAATAACATACTCTAACTGCAATACTGTCTAAAGGCATGGAGAGCTTTCTAATCAAGGGTGTGTGCTTTATACTGGTTCACACACACATTATGCAGTTATGATCTACATACACACGAATTATTTGCCTGTCAAATAAATACATCTCAAACATGTTCATAATTTAAAAATCTAATATCAGGTCATAACTTAGCTTAGATCATTACACATAACTATGTCCACACTGCTAACAGTGCCCTCTTCCCCCCCCCCCCCCCACACCATTTCATCCACTTCAGTCTTTCCTTTGTGTTTCTACAATATTTGTTATTGCATTTCAGGAATCAGTGTGGTTTAATTGCATTTCTCAGTGCAACGTGAGGCAGGGTTTGACAGTTATCTTCAGTTGCCTACTATTTCTAATTGCAATAGATTTGTAGCTAGATTACGTGTTGGGTAAAATTAGCCCTGATGCAGGGCTTGATGTGGATTAGGACAAGGAAGGTGGGACATAGTGAGAGAGAAAGTCAAAGATAAAAACTGAGTATAAGGCAAAATAACAATTGAAACACAATTAAAATGAAATGGGGACAAATGGGTGTAAAAGTCTCTCACTTTCAAATAAAAAATACACTGCATTGTGCAATTAAAATATATCTCAAAAAAAAATAAAAGCATCACTCCCCTTCTCAGGCTGAAAGATACAGCTCTGGTTGCCACATTATGGGAAGTCAGTTACTACACTGGAGAGGGTGCACCCAGGTGGTTCACCCAGGGAATGTTTCATTATATATATCACCAAAGACTGCAGCAAAATTCCTACAGGATGTTCCATGGAGAGAATTCCAACTGATTACATCACCACCTAGCATGGAGGAACCACTGCACAGGATGGGAAAAAGCTGCAAAGGGTTGTCAACTCAGCCAGCTAGATGGGCACTAGCCTCCCCAGGTGACCATCAGTACGGGGAGAATGAGCTGAGCTTATAACAAGAAATGGGAGGAGAAAGTCCACGCAAGCACGCCTAAACTTTGATGAAGTTTTCCTTCCTGAATCTGTGGCCTAGGTTCTACAATGACCTATCTTAATGTCCAAACCTTGGCACCGTTAATAGTCTTGTCTGGTTTTCATTTGCTTAATTGTGTAGAACTTGCTCTGGGTCTGGCCCCAGGCTGTGGAAACTGGATGAGTGAAAAATTAGAAAAACGTCTGTCAGAAAGGAAAGTGTCTTCCTGGAACAAGGTGGAAGAGGAATAGTAGAAATGAATTGGCATGTCCAAAACATTTTAAGAAACCCATCTTGCACAAGTCAGGTCTTTACCAGATATCACACAAAAATATGATCATCATCGAATCCTGTCTTGTGCACTCCATCATGTCAAACGACACTACATATCCCATCATGCTTATGAAATTCGTTGTTATGTGGCAGCAGTACATTGCATTATGTTATAATAAAAATTGTAAATTACAGTAAGAAATATATATATATTTTAAAAGTTAAATTAGTAGTACAAAAAGAGAAAAAAAAATCATGATGTGGTGTTCATGGGTTCAACATCCATTCAGACATCTGATGACAGAGGGGTGGAAACTGCTCCTGAATCGTTGAGTGTGTGCCTTCAGGTTTTTGCCCCTCCTCCTTGATGGTAGCACTGAGAAGAGGGGATGTCGTGGGTGTTGGGGTTCCACATTTTTGAGCCATCGCTCCTTGAAGATGTTCTGGATTCTGGGGAGGCTGGTGCCCATGATGGAGCTGACTGAGTTTACAACTTTCTGCAGCTTATTTTGATCCTGTACAATGCACCCCTGCCACCCCACCATTCGACAATGCAGCCAGTTAGAATGTTCTCCACAGTATACAGTATCTGTAGAAATTTGTGACTACTTTTGGTGACATACCAAATCTCCTCAAATTCCTAAGCAACTATAACCTATGTCGTGCCTTATTTTAACTGCATCATTATGTTGGGCCTCAGAGATGTTAACAGCCAGGAACCTGAAATTGCTCACTCTTTCCACTTCTGATCCTGAGATAAAGACTAGTGTATGCTCCCTTGTCTTACTCCCCCTGAAGTCCACAATCAACATCTATGGAAGGAAAAAAACAGTCTTGGCTCTAAACATCAACAACTCATTTCTCTTCATAACCTGCTGATTTCCTCCAGCATTTTGTGCGTGTTATGCAAGAACTTCCCTGATGTCTAGACCCTAACAGCAAAGGAAGCAGCCACTCAGCCCTTTGTGCCTTATGTCAACATTTCAGAGAGCTATTTAATTGTTCATGTACTTTTTTTTGCATTGTCCTACAAGTTGAATCTGCTTCTGTTGCGTGTTCATGCTCGTACACTGCTGTCCAGATGATAACAAACTGCAGGGAGAAGTTCTCCTTTTCTCCAACTTCTTTTCTGTGTGTCAGGGACCTTTTTCCCAACAGGGGAAATGTTTGGATAGTGTAGGGGCTGATCTTCGGTTAAAAGCTCCAAGTATGCTTTTTTCAAGGAAACTCTCTGCATTTTTAGATGCGGAAGCTTTAACATTTTTTACACAGAATTTACAGAACAGAAAAGTAACATTCGGTTCAACTCATCCATCTCTGTGCTCCACATGACACCTAAGCTGATGGACATGGCCTTTTGTTTGTGTGTTCCCCCAGTTTCTCAGAAAGCACATCAAAGCTGTTTATCTCAATATGTGATGTGGGTGGTATTCTGTATTCTCAGCCTTCTTTGTCTTAACATCAGTTTCCTGGGTCTCTTCTGGGAGTGATGATGACGATCTGGTATTTAGATTAAAGTAAAATGCTCAGAATTTCACTCCCTTGGTGGTGCTAAGTACAACAGAGTCACCTCTGTTCTCTAGCTCTAAGATTCATTCTTTTGTACAATACTCTAATGTCATTATGTAGCATGTTTAGCACTACTGGGATGAATTTCTAGATAAGAGATGTGAATATGTGGGATTGTTGATTGTCTTCAGAGGAACGGCCAAGCACTTTGCAATGATGAAAGGAAGCAGCTGTGTGATTTATTAGACGAGTGACCTGGCCACAAGGCATGTCATGGGTCATGAGGGGAATAGTTCCTGACACTGACTTCTCTAGCTGTTGATATGTTGTGTGGATCTTTCAAACTCTTTGTGTTGGATTCACAACTAGTTATAGTAAGGTTGCTTCAGAGATAACTCTCGTTTCCATGAAATAAGGATGAATCAAGTTTATTCAGGTTCAGGGAGGCTGTTACCGATGGCGACCATATTAACGTGGAGGAATATGTGGATTCTGTGACCAGTTACACAGGGAGGTGAACTGAGGATGTTATCATCACGAAACACATCCGGGTGTGGGCAATTCAGAAGCCATGGCCTACTGCAGAGATCTGTGCCAGGCTGAGGGATCATGATGAGGCCTTTAGATCGGAGGATATGACAGCTCTCAGGGAAGCAAGAGCTGTGCTTTCCCGCTCCACCAGGAAGGCAAAATGAGAGCATTCTCAGAGAATGTACAGCCACTTCTACGATACCACAGACACCAGGCGCATGTGGCAGGGAATTCAGAGGATTACAGACTACAAATCTATCCTGTCTATCCTGTACATCAGTGACCAGGATGCTTCTGTCCCTGAGAGGCTGAATGTTTTCTATGCCCGGTTTGATGGGCAAAACAAAGCACTGGTGAGGAAGGCACCCCTCACCCCCCAGGGAGCAGGCACTTTGTCTGGCTGAAGCTGAGGTGAGAAAGACCCTGGTCTGAGTCAACCCCCAGAAAGCTATAGGGCCCAATAATATACCAGGTTGACTTCTGAAAGACTGCGCAGCCCAGCTGACGGAGGTGCGGACAGATATATTTAACGTCTCTCTGGAATAATCCATTAACTCTTCGGTCTTCAAGGTGGAAACCATCATTCCAGTGTCAAAGAAGGCAACAGTAAGCTGCCTAAATGACTATCGTCCGGTGGGATTAACAACAACAATTATGAAATGCTTTGAGCGGCTGGTCAGGGAGAACATTAAAGCCTTTCTCCTGGCTTCACTGAACCCTTTCTGCTTATCACTCAGATCGATCCACTGATGATGCAATAGCCTATGTCCTCCTCTGTCTGTCCCACCTGGAAAATGGGGTCTCATACGGCAGACTGTTGTTTATAGACGCAAACAACAGGAATTCTGCAGATGCTGGAAATTCAAGCAACATACATCAAAGTTGCTGGTGAACGCAGCAGGCCAAGCAGCATCTATAGGAAGAGGCGCAGTCGACGTTTCGGGCCGAGACCCTTCGTCAGGACTAACTGAAGGAAGAGTGAGTAAGGGATTTGAAAGCTGGAGGGGGAGGGGGAGATGCAAAATGATAGGAGAAGACAGGAGGGGGAGGGATAGAGCCGAGAGCTGGACAGGTGATAGGCAAAAGGGGATACGAGAGGATCATGGGACAGGAGGTCCGGGAAGAAAGACGGGGGGGGTGGGGTGACCCAGAGGATGGGCAAGAGGTATATTCAGAGGGACAGAGGGAGAAAAAGGAGAGTGAGAGAAAGAATGTGTGCATAAAAATGAGTAACAGCTGGGGTACGAGGGGGAGGTGGGGCCTAGCGGAAGTTAGAGAAGTCAATGTTCATGCCATCAGGTTGGAGGCTACCCAGACGGAATATAAGGTGTTGTTCCTCCAACCTGAGTGTGGCTTCATCTTTACAGTAGAGGAGGCCGTGGATAGACATGTCAGAATGGGAATGGGATGTGGAATTAAAATGTGTGGCCACTGGGAGATCCTGCTTTCTCTGGCGGACAGAGCGTAGATGTTCAGCAAAGCGGTCTCCCAGTCTGCGTCGGGTCTCACCAATATATAAAAGGCCACATCGGGAGCACTGGACGCAGTATATCACCCCAGTCGACTCACAGGTGAAGTGATGCCTCACCTGGAAGGACTGTTTGGGGCCCTGAATGGTGGTAAGGGAGGAAGTGTAAGGGCATGTGTAGCACTTGTTCCGCTTACACGGATAAGTGCCAGGAGGGAGATCAGTGGGGAGGGATGGGGGGGATGAATGGACAAGGGAGTTGTGTAGGGAGCGATCCCTGCGGAATGCAGAGAGAGGGGGGGAGGGAAAGATGTGCTTAGTGGTGGGATCCCGTTGGAGGTGGCGGAAGTTACGGAGAATAATATGTTGGACCCGGAGGCTGGTGGGGTGGTAGGTGAGGACCAGGGGAACCCTATTCCTAGTGGGGTGGTGGGAGGATGGAGTGAGAGCAGATGTACGTGAAATGGAGGAGATGCGTTTAAGAGCAGAGTTGATAGTGGAGGAAGGGAAGCCCCTTTCTTTAAAAAATGTTGTTTATAGACTTCAGTTCGGCATTCAATACCACCATACCCCAGAAACTGGTGGGGAAATTGTTCTCGCTGGATATCATCACCTCCCTCTGCAATTGGATACTGGACTTCTTAACAGTAAGATCACAGTCAGTCCGTGTGGGCAGCAACGTCTCTCGTCCCATTACACTGAGCACTGACACCCCCCGAGCACTGTCTGCCAGCCCACTACCGTTCACACTGCCGACGCACGACTGCGTCGCAGAATCCAGCTCAAAATGTGTCATCAGGTTTGCGGATGACACAACAGTGGACAGCCTCATCAAGAACGAGGGCGAGATGGGGTATAGAGAGGAAGGGGAGTGGCTGGTGGCTTGTTGTGAGAAAACCGATCTAAGCCTCCATAGAGAGAGTTTAGTGCACCATGTTCTGGGAGTTCATATCACAGATTACCTCACCTGGTCTCTAAATATCACCTCCCTGCATAAGAAGGCACAGCAGCACCTCCATTTCCTAAGAAGACTGAGGCAACTGCATTTTACAGGAGCACCATTGAGAACATCCTGACAAGTCGCAGCTCCATCTGGTATGGGAGCAGTTGAGCATTGGCCAGAAGTCCATACAAAGGACTGTGAGGACAGCTGAGAAGATCATAGGGATCACCCTACCATCCATCAGGGACATTTGTCAGGAGTGCTACGTATGCAGGGCCTTTAGTATTATCAAGGATCCTGCCCATCCATCCAGCATCCTCTTTGACTTTCTACCATCAGACAGGAGACAACGATGCATAAAAACAAGAATGGTTAGAATGAGAAGCATTTTCTTTCCCGAGGCCATTAGGCTTCTGAACTCCCTGCCGTATCATATTCGAAATATCCCTGGTTAATCTGTTCTGTACCTTACAATATTTAGTATTAATGCACTTTAATTTGTTATTTACAGTATGTGTGATTCATTTGTAGACTTTATCCTTATCTGCATAAGTCATTGTGTGTTGTGTTATGTGTACTACTGTGCTTTGTCTTTTACATCCTGGTTCGAAGAAACATTGTTTTATTTCTATATGCCTTATATGGTTACTGTAACGCATGATCCATTTCTTATAGAGCAATGACCGACCCCTCTTAACATTATATATTGATCTGTTGTCTACGCATGTGCATTGTTCTCTCTCTCTCTCGCTGCAATGTGAGTACACCAGTTAAAGTCATCTCCCGTGTGTGCTTCTATTTTATTGATATGTAGTTGTGCACAGACACAACAAATTGTCTGAGAACATCACCAACTGCACTGACAGTTACGGGATGAACCAGCAAGACTTAAACAGAACAGAGAAAGCCGTCACAGATGCTAACAGAGGAATGCGTGAGTAACAGTAAAAGATGTACTGAATTTAAAGTGAAAATAACGTGGCGATGGCTTCAGTCAGGGAAGTTGACGAATTTGATAGCACTAATGTCAGCTGGGAGTTGTATATCGAGAGGGTTCAATTGTAGTGTAACGCAGACCACATGCAGGAGCAAAAGAAAACCCCTCCACTTCTCTGCTTAATGGGGCCCAAGAATGTCCAGTCTCTTATACAACTTAGTAACCCCTGAGAAGACAGCAAACAAGACGTTCGATGAACTTTTTGCAATTTTACAAACTCACTTGTGCCCTAAAACATTGGTAATAGGTGAGAGATTTAGATTTTACAAAAGGAACCAATCAAAAGATGAAAGCCTTTCTGAATATATTGCAGAACTGCGCAAAATTTTCTAGCACTGTGACTTCAGAGATGGATTTTCTCATGGATTAAGGGACAGGCTTGTATGTAGCATATATAGTCAAAGCACCCAAGCTAGGCTAACCTTAGAACAGGCAGTCACCGTTGCAATATCATTAGAGACTGCAGGAAAGGATGCAGCAGAACTATAGAAAAGTAAGTTAGAATGTAAAATGCAGGAAATGTCCCTGAATGGTGCAAAAAGCCGAAGAAGTTATCGATGTGGCAAATTCCCCCATGATGCAAATGACTTGGTTCAGAGAAAATGTCTGCAGAAAGTGTCACAGACAAGGCCACTTAGAGAGAGTGTGCAAGGCAGACCAAAAGCACAACCGAGTGAAAAGTCTCAAACACAAAACTAAGCAAATGCATAAAGTTACCAAATGTAAAACAGAATTATACAACATAGAGTCTGACGAGGTGAGCTTGTCATGCCATGAACTGCACAGTATTACTGAAGCGGATCTCAGTATAACATGGATCACAACTGATGCGTCTGGTGTAAAACTGAAAAATGAGCTGAATACAGGATCAGCCTTGTCTATAATTCCAGAAGCTGACTACAACAGACTTTTTTCCAAAATACCACTAGAGAAGACTTCAGTGGTGCTAAAGACTTACACAGATGAAAAAGTGCTCCAAAGGCAAACTGAAAGAGCGGGTGACATATGGAGGCTAACACAGCAGTTATATGTTCATGTATTGAAAAGTGGAGTGCCAGTATTTTTCAGACATGAATAGTTGAGAAAAATCCAACTAGACTGGCACTCAATCAAAGCTCTCAGTGTGACATCAACAGGCAGTCGCAGCTCAAATGGTAGCACTAGCCAGAGGCTGTCACAGCTGCTTAATGCTAATGAGAAGGGGATCGGTAAACTCAAAGACATGAAGGCCAGAATTGAATTGGATGAAATAGCAGCAACAAGATTTCATAAAGCACGTCCAGTGCCTTATGCACTCTGTTCTAAAGTGGATGCTGAACTGCAGAGCTTGGAGGCATCTGGAATTCTCTCCAAGGTTGAGTGGAGTGATTGGGCCATGGCCATTGTCCCTGTGATCAAGAAAGAGAAGGCTGGAGCTGTTTGCAAATGTGGGGACTTCAAAGTGATCATCAACCCAGTGCTGCATACTGCGCAGTATCCCTGGCCACAAATAGAAGACATTTTTTGCATCTTTGGTAGGTGGGGAGAGGTTTTCAAAGATTGACTTGTCACAAGCCTATCTCCAGATGGAGATAGAGGAGTCAAGCAGGAAATTCCTCACAATCAACATTCACAAGATACTGTTCCAGTGTAATCATCTCTTCTTTGCTGTCACATCAACTCCAGCTACTTGGCAAAGAAAAATGGACCAAGTACTTAAAGATACCCCTGGAACACAATGTTACCTTAATGACATCATTGTGACTGGCAAAAACGATGAAGAGATCCTCCAGAAACTTGGTCAAAAGTTGTTTGGGATGTAAAAAGTTCAAAATGCACCCCTACAGTATTACACTTGTGGAAGTGGCTGTTGTCGCCATGGCAAAGAGTACATATTGACTTTGCTGGGCCATTCATTCATGTTTCTGATTGCTGTGAATACTCATTCCACGTGGCTGGAGATTATACCGATGATGGTCAACCACCTCAGCAAAGACTGTTTCCGCTCTGAGGGCTATCTTCACGAAAAATGGCTTACCAGAACAAACCGTGAATGACAACAGACCACGATACACCTCAGAAGAATTCCGACCGTTCATGAAGAAGAATGGCACCCGACATTTCAAGTCAGTTTTATGTTGCATTAATCTAAAGGGGGAGAAAGTGTACTGTATGGATCTATTCCTTTTAGAGCAATGCACCCCCCCCCCTTAGCACTACGTATTGATCTGTTGTCTGCGTATGCACGTTGTTCTCTCTCTCTTGTTGCAATGTGAATACACCAGGTAAAGCCATCTTCCATGTGTGCTTTTATTTAATTGATATGTAGTCATGCATAGACACAACAGTTCCAGTATATACATGTATATAGTTAAATGACAATATATTTGATTTGACTCGACTATTATCACTGACATACACTCTGAGGCCACTTTATGAGGTACAGCAAATCCAGTGCGGCTTTTCTCCAATATTTCAAGGTTTGCCGTGTTGTGCGTTCAGAGATGCTCTTCTGCATATCACTGTTGTAACACATGGTTATTTGTGTTATTAATGTCCTCCTCTCAGTCTGAACCAGTCTGGCCATTCTCCTCTGACCTCTCTCATTAACAAGATGTGTTTGCCAACAGAACTGCTGCTCACTGGATGTTTTTTTACACACCATTCTCTGTAAGGTCTAGAAACACTGTTGTCCATGAAAATCCCAGAAGATCAATAGTTTCTGTGATAGTCAAACCTGCTGGCACCAACAAACGTTCCATAGTCGAAGTAATTTAGATCACATTTATTCCCCATTCTGGTGTTTGGTCTGAACAACAACTGAACCTCTTGACCATGTCTACATGCTTTTATGCATTGAGTTGCTGCCACATGATTGGCTGATTTGATATTTGCATTAATGAGCAGCTGTACAGGTGTACCTAGTAAAGTGGCCAATCAGTGTATGCCATGAAATTTGTTGTTTTGTGGCAACAGTACAATGCAATACATTAAAAAAATTACTATAAGTTATATTAAGAAATATAAAAATAAAGAAGTGCACAAAACAAGAACAAGATAGTGAGGTCATGTTCATGGGTTTATGGGATGTTCAGAGATCCGATGGAGCAGGGGAAGAAGCTGTCTCTAAAATGTGGATGGTGTGTCTGCAGGGTCCAGTGCCTCCACTCTGGTAGCAGTAACGAGAAGGCATGCCCAGAAAGGCGAAGCCCCTTAGAGATTGGACGCCACCTTCCTGAGGCATTGCCATTTCGAGATGCCCTCGGAGGTGTGGATGATGAGCAAGTGTTCAGCACTGTCAAGCAGCCTCTCACTCGCCACTGCGGGAGAAGGTGCACGTGGCAGTCTCTCACTTCCTCCCACTCTCTGCTCCCGAGGGAAGGTCTTTGCGTTTGAGTGATCTCCGTCTCCCTCAACGCTGTCGGCGGATGGTGCCGGAACAAGGTTTAATCGATTAAGATTTGGACTGGAATTCAGGTTTATGATGTGTTCTAGTTTCTAGTTCTGCTCACTCTTTTTTGTTACTACTTTTCAGAATCAGGTTTATTGTCACCGGCATGTGTCGTGAAACTTGTTCACTTAGCAGCAGCAGTTCAAAGCATAATAATATAGAAAGAAAAAATAAATCAATTACAGTAAGTAACAGCAATTCCAGTCTACATTATCAAAGCCATAATGGAGAGAGTGTCCAGTTTCAGGTTTCTGGGAATACACATCTCAGAAGACCTTACATGGTCCACTAACACCACAACAATAGTTAAGAAAGCACAACAACATTTGTTTTTCCTCAGGATGCTGAAGAAAGCTGGTCTACCTGAACAGATGCTGGTGACCTTCTACCGCTGCACCATAGAGAGCATCTTAACATACTGCATCTCTGTGTGGTATCTCAGTTGTACAGCAGCTGATAGGAAAGCACTTCAGCGGGTCGTCTCTAGCACACAGAAGATCATCTGGACACAGCTCCCAGCCCTGGAGGACACCCACAGCTCTCGCTGCCTAAGGAAAGCTACAAGCATCTGTAAGGACAACACACACCCATGCAATCATCTGCTTGAACTTCTTCCATCTGGCAGACGTTATAAGATTTTCTATGCCCGCACTTCCAGACTGAAAAATAGCTTTTTCCCCAGAGCTATAACTGCTCTGAACCAATCGATCAAGCATCATCCATAAATTTGTTATATTGCTACTTTAATACTGGTTTTATGGCTGTCATGCATCTGAGTTGAGCTTTTGTACTGCTGGACGTTGCTTGTACCGGCTGGTTACTTGATTTTATTTATTGTTTATTTATTTTATTTGTTGTTTTATAGCATTGAGTATGAGAGTTGCAAACTCATTTTCACTGTATTGGTGCATGACAAATTGTGTACTATACAATGACAATAAATATATTTCATTATATATATGTAGATTAAATAGATTAAAAATAGTGCAAAAACAGAAGTAATATATTTTTTTTAAAAAGTGAGGTAGTGTTAATGGTTCAATATCCATTTAGGAATCGGATGGCAGAGGGGAAGAAGCTGTTCCCGAATCGCTGAGTGTGTGTCTTCAGGCTTCTGTACCTCCTTCCTAACAGTAACAATGAAAAGCGGGCATGCCCTGGGTGATGGGGGTTCATAATATTGGACATCACCTTTCTGAGGTACAACTCCTTGGAGATGTCTTGGATACTACAGAGGCTAGTATCAAAGATGGAACTGACTAATTTTACTATTTCTGTAGCTTCTTTCAGTCCTGTGCAGTAGCCCCCCTGCCCCCATAACAGACAGCGATGCAGCCAGTCAGAATCCTCTCCATGGTACATCAGTAGAAGTCCTTGACGGTCTTGGGTGACAAACCAAATCCCTTCAAACTCTTAATGAAATATAGCTGCTGTCTTGCCTTCTCTATAGCTGCATTGATATGTTGGGACAGGTTAGATCCTCAGAGATCTTGATGCCGAAGAACTTCTGATTCCTCTAAGAGAATTGGTTTGTGTTCTCTTGTCTTACCCTTCTTGAAGTCCACAGTCAGCTCTTTTGTCTTACTAACGTTGAGTGCAAGGATGTTGTTGTAACACCACTCAACCAGCTGGTATATCTCGCTCCTGTACGCCCTCTCATCTCCATCCGAGATTCTGCCAGCAATGGTCATATCATCATCAAATTTATAGATGACATTTGAGCTATGCCTAGCCACACAGAGATGGGTATAGAGGGAGTAGAGCAGTGGGCTAAACACACACCCCCGAGGTGCACCAGTGTTGATCGTCAGCGAGGAGGAGATATTATAACCAATCCGCGCAGATTGTGGTCTTCCGGTTAGGAAGTCGAGGATCCAGTTGCAGAGGGAGGTACAGAGGCCCAGGTTCTGTAGCTTGTCAATCCGGACTGTGGGAATGATAGTGTTAAACGCTGAGCTATCGTCAACGAACAGCATCCAACCATACGTGTTTGTATTGTTGATTTTTCGATTGGGCAGCCTGCAAATAATGAACACTGAGTTGAACTGTACGGAAATATGCTTTTTGATTTTGTGTTTTATATTTTATAATTTCAGTTTTTTTTGTTGCCGTTTGCACAATTTTTTGTACATGGTGGGGGGGTTGTTTGATGTTTGATATTTTTCTTTGAACGGGTTGGTTCCGTGATTCTTCGTTTCATGACTGTCCGTGGGGAAGATGAAGCTCACAAACAAACTGCAAACTGACTTTGTAAATAAATGTACTTTGAATCTTTGAATGCTGGGAAGGCCAGTGCCCATGACAGAACAGGCTGAGTTTACAACCTTTTGCAGGAGGAGCTGCTTACTCCAATGAACAAGGGTCTCCAAAGCTTACAGCTGAAACAAATACAATGATTTTGCACATACAGATTACTTTTCTAACATCTTTTGATGAAACATGTGTATTTTTGGTAAGATCTCTACTCCACTGTGGAGCACCTAGACACCAGCAGAACATATACTGGGCTGCTGCTTGTTAAATTAATCTCAGCATTTAACATAATCATCCCCTCACCGGGAAACCACAGTCATTATTAATTGATAATAACATCTCCCTGCATCTGAATCAGAATCAGGTTTAATATCACTGGCATATGTCATGGAATTTGGTGTTTTGCAGCAGCAGTACATCGCAATACACAATGATAAAAACTATAAATTACAATAAGAAGTGTATTAAATAAAATTTAAAAAGTGGTGAAGAAAGAGAGGGGGAAATAGTGAGGCAGTGTTTATGGGTTCATTGTCCATTCTGAAATCTGCAGGTGGAGGGGAAGAAGCTGTTCCTGAAAAGTTGATTCTCACCTGAAGGAAGTGTGCTTAACCCATAGCTCTACCCCTCTACACTCATGATTGTATGGCTAAGAACAGCTCAAACGTCATCTATATGCTTGCTTGTGACATAACTGTGGGGGCAGGATCTCAGATGAGCAGCAAGGAGACTTGCAGGAGGGAGATACATCGGCTGGTTGAGCAGCATCGTAACGTCAGTTTCACAATTAACATCGGCAAGACCAAGGAACTGATTGTGGAGTTCAGTGAGGAGACGTGGCTCAACATATACCAATCCTCCTTGAAGGCGACCGGCTTCAAGTCCCTGGGCATCAACGACTCACAGGATTAATCCTAAATCCAACACTTTGATGATATCATAAAAACATGGCAGCAGCTCCACTTCGTTAGGAGTTTCAGGAGATTTGGTTTTTCACCAAATTTCTATTGGTGTACAGTGATGAGCATTCTGACTGCAGTCCTCTCCACTTCACTTGACGTGTAACCCCTCTGCTCCGGGTTCTGTTTTTTGTTGATGTTCTCCCCACCCTCTAACAGCTGCCCATCGGACAGGGGTGTGTCCACCCAAGCAATTGTTGTTCAGACTGATTCCATCCAGACAATGCGGGTTTTTGACTGTTCAACAACATGGGCATCACATTTGGCCCCTGCCAAGAAACACAAATAAAGCTGGCCATTCCATCATTTGTGCACACGACAGCTCACACACATTCACAAAATCGCACACGTGCACTCCAGTACTGAGCCATCACTTCATCCTCCCCCGGGTCTCTTCTTTCTCCCTATTCTCCTATCGTCTGCTCTCCTCTCCTATCAGATTTCTTCTTCCCCAGCCCTTGACCTTTCCCACCCACCTGGCTTCACCCATCACCTTCCAGCTATCCTCCTTCCCCTCCCACCACCTTTTTATTCTGGCATCTTCCCCCTTCCATTCCGGTCCTGATGCAGGCTCTCTGCCTGAGTCACCGACTGTTTATTTATTTTCATAGAGTCTGCCTGACCTGCTGAGTTTCTCCAGCATTTTGTGTGTGTTGCTCTGATATTTTATTATTTAACTACATACCCATAAGAGCTACAGTCATTCCCTCCCCAACTGAGGCTGATTAAATATTGCACAAGCTACGATCTGCCTTGTTCTCCAGCCAAGCCTGTTTCAAATGAGGTGCTGGCTTGATTTACGTCCCCCATTAAACATGTGGAAAAACCATCTGATCTGCGCTGGAGCATTTGCTGAACGGCAGGAAAGGGCCCAGCTGCTGACCTAGGAACGCGGCACCATCATCTCTCAGCTTATGGCTGGTGATCTAATTTCCGCTTTAACATTACTGCCGAGCCCTGGGAGAGCAACCTGCAGTGGTTCACCAGTTGATTCAGCGTGTGTTTTCCTGATTCAGTTATGGAAGGGAGGAAGGCAGTCCACAGACAACTGCAAATAAGGCACCTGGTACAAAGGGGTGGCGTGATGGACATACGTCTCTACCAAAGGAGGTGTAAGGCGCTCCTTCTCTCCACCAGCCTGAAGGTCACCACTGGGCAAGGTGTAGCACCTGCTTAGTAGCCCCCCTCCCCCCAATCAGGGTCACATAAAGCCGTGGAAGCAGGTGGTGGATGGTCGTATGAGCAGCCAGTGCAGATCACAAGAGCTGATTATGCAACCACTGACGCCAGGCCAACGTTCTCTGAAAAATATTGACAATGGCTGAGATTGCCCATCTTGTAAAGGCACTGCCTAGAAGAAGGCGATGGTAGACCAATCATGGCTATGGATGAGACCATGATTGCCCACGTCATACAACACAGCACATAACGAACGAACGAACGAACCAACGAACGAACGGTACAATGAGGAAGTTTCTTGCAGTCTCAGGATATGACAAGTATGATTTTGAAGAATCAATATTGCTGTAATGTAGGCAACACTGCAGCCAATCTGTGCAAAAATAAATCCCACTACTGACAATATCAGAAAGTCTATATTAATATTGAGGTCTATGGGATATATATTGCTCAATTTCCCCGTCTTTCCTTGAGGTTTTGTCCACAACAGTGGTGTCATTAACAAGCTTATAGATGACATTTGCACTGTACTTAGCCACACAGTGCTGACTGTAGGGAGGGTAGAGCATTGGGTTAAGCACACATCCTTAAGGTGCACCAGTTGTTGATTATCTGTGAGGAAAATCAGCATTTCAGGAACAGCTTTCCCCCTCTCCCACACAATATTTTCCTTGCGAGAGTGGACTTCAACGTCAGTTAAATGTCCCATTTGATAGATGGCACCTCTGACAGTGTGACATTTCCTCAGCACCTCATTGGGAGAGAGCGTTGAGACAATCTGTCTGAGTGTTAGTAACTGTCCTGTGTTGTTCCTCCAGCAAGTTCCTCTGGCCTTGTCCTGCTGATCTTCTACTGGATACTGAAAATCCCCGTTGGTGGCCCTTGGATCACTGATTCCAGCTCTGATTTAGTGTCTGTCCATCAATGAGACGTGGAGGCTTGGAAGAGCCCTGGAACCCATGACCATGACAAAGCAGCAAATAAGAAACCTACAGCCAAGCCCATCATTCAGCAGATCCACGAGGAATGCAGCCTCAAGAAAGCAGCTTCCATCAACTAGGACCCCCCACCATCCAGCTCTCTCCTTGCACTGCGTGCAAGAGCCTTAGGTCCCACACCACCAGGTTTCAGATAGCTATTAGTCTTCAACCACCAGACTCCTGAAACAGCATGGGTAACTTCACTCACCTCAACTCTGAATTGATTTCACAAGCTATGGACTCGCTTCCAAGGACTCCAACTCATATTCTCAGTCATATTTATTTATTAGATGTTCATTGAATCCATGAACACTACCTCACTACTGATTCATTTCCTATATTTTTGCACTATTTATTTAAATTAATTATTTAATATATAGATACTTACTGTAATTCAGTTTTCATTTTTTTCTCTATTGTCATGTAGAGCTGTTGCTAAGTTGTCAAATTTCAGGACATATGCCACTGATACTAAACCTGATTCTGATTCTGATAACACACATCAAAGTTGCTGGTGAACGCAGCAGGCCAAGCAGCATCTATAGGAAGAGGCGCAGTCGACGTTTCAGGCCGAGACCCTTCGTCAGGACTAACTGAAGGAAGAGTGAGTAAGGGATTTGAAAGCTGGAGGGGGAGGGGGAGATGCAAAATGATAGGAGAAGACAGGAGGGGGAGGGATAGAGCCAAGAGCTGGACAGGTGATTGGCAAAAGGGGATACGAGAGGATCATGGGACAGGAGGTCCGGGAAGAAAGACGGGGGGGGGGGTGACCCAGAGGATGGGCAAGAGGTATATTCAGAGGGACAGAGGGAGAAAAAGGAGAGTGAGAGAAAGAATGTGTGCATAAAAATGAGTAACAGATGGGGTACGAGGGGGAGGTGGGGCCTAGCGGAAGTTAGAGAAGTCAATGTTCATGCCATCAGGTTGGAGGCTACCCAGACGGAATATAAGGTGTTGTTCCTCCAACCTGAGTGTGGCTTCATCTTTACAGTAGAGGAGGCCGTGGATAGACATGTCAGAATGGGAATGGGATGTGGAATTAAAATGTGTGGCCACTGGGAGATCCTGCTTTCTCTGGCGGACAGAGCGTAGATGTTCAGCAAAGCGGTCTCCCAGTCTGCGTCGGGTCTCACCAATATATAAAAGGCCACATCTGAGACGAAGGGTCTCGGCCTGAAACGTCGACTGCGCCTCTTCCTATAGATGCTGCTTGGCCTGCTGCGTTCACCAGCAACTTTGATGTGTGTTGCTTGAATTTCCAGCATCTGCAGAATTCCTGTTGTTTCTGATTATGATGTTGTATTTGCACAGTTTGTCTTCTTCTGCACACTGGTTGTTTTTGTTATCTTTCTTTGACTCTATTGTATTTCTTTTTTCTACCATGAATGCCTGCAAGAAAAGGAATCTCAGAGTAGTATACGGTGATCTATACAGACGTCGATAATAAATCTGCTTTGAACTTTGAACTCTTTGAGCTGCTTGGGCCTTTGTGCTACAAATTACCACGTAGGCTATTGATGTGGAGGCTCCTGATCTATAGAGAAAGAAACCTGTGTTCTACATTTCTGAGACAGTTTCTTGAAACTGCAGGATACTAATCTAAGTACAGCAATCTGACTAATCAGTCCAGACTGACTACATTCCAACAATGGCATTCCCAGGATCCCAGCAACATTTCATTCCATGGGGTGTCTCACCATGTCTCTCTACTTTGTCCAAACTTTTATATGATTGTTGCAAAGTTAAATCCTCTAGCTGTTTGTCAATAATCACCATTATTCTCTGCAAAAGAGAATTTTGTAGACATCTCAGTTCAAGAGTCTTTCATTCAGACCACAATAAGAAGTGAATCCCACTTTTTCCCCATTTTGCCATCAATGGCATCTATCATTTAAATATGCTGTTAATTCACCCTTTTTTAATCAAGAAAGTATATAAAGTAATGAGCACATCTGCATGAACATCTGTCGTAGGAAAGCAGCATCCATCATCAGAGATCCTCACCACCCAGGCCATGCTCTTCTCTTGCTGCTGCCATCAGGTAGAAGGTGCAAGAATCTCTGGACTTGCACCACCAGGTTCGAGAACAGTTACTGTCCCTCAACCATCAGGCTCGTGAACAACAGTGGATAACTACATTCACTTGCCCATCCATTGAGATGTTCCTACAACTAATAATCTCACTTTAAGGACTTGTTATTTATTGCTATTTATTTATATTTGCATTTGCAGTTTGTTGTCTTCTGCACTCTACTTGATTGTTCACTGATCCTGTTATAGTTACTATTCTATAGATTTACTGAGTAGGCCCACAGGAAAATCAATCTCAGGGTTGTATGTGGTGACATAGATGTACTCTGATAATAAAATTTACTTTGAACTTTGAACTTTAAATTATCTTATGAAGTCATTAGTTCTAAATCCATGAACTTCTGAAATAGTTGAACTTTGCCAACATTTGGGACAAATACAGTCCTCTGCTTCCGTTCCCAGTTCCCTCAATGAAGGCCGTTATGGGTTAAATTCCCAGTCCAGAGATGTGAACAATCTATGCCCACAATTTAATGAAGTACACAGGTGTGTTCCCTGTGTTTTTACAGCACAGCTCCAGAGAGGACCGTTGCTATGGTAATACCATATGTAACTACTATCCTTCAGTTACTCGAATTTAAGGAGTACCCACACTGATGCATAACAGAGAAAGACCAGAAGATCATATGATATGGGTACAGAATTAGGCCACTCAGCCCATTGAGTTTGTTCTGCCATTCCATCAGGGCTAATTTATTTTCACTCTCAACCCTGTTCTCCTGCCTTCTCTTCATAGCCTTTGACACTCTTATTAACTAAGAACCTATAAACCTCCTCTTTAAATATACCCAATGACTTGGCCTTCACAGCCATCTGTGGCAATGAATTTCACAGTTTCATCACCTTCTGGCAAAAGAAATACCGCCTTGTCACTGTTCTAAAGGGACACCCTTCTATTCTGAGGTTGTGTCCTCTTGTCCTCAACTCTCCCAGTATTCGAAACATCCTCGCAATGTTCACACTATTTAGGCCTTTCAATATCCGATAGATTTCAATGAGATCCCCTCCTGGTTTTTCTAAACTCCAGCACGTACAGGCCCAGAGCCATCAAATGCTCCTCATACATTAACCCTTTCATTCCCAGGATCATTCTTCCAAACTTCCACTGGACCCTTTCCCATGCCAGCACATGTTCTTTGATATAGGACTCTAAACTGCTCACAATTCTCCAAGTGTGGTCTGACCAATACCTTCTTTACATTCTTGGTTTTATATTCTAATCTTCTCGGAATGAAAGCTATTATTACATTTGCCTTCCTTTCTGCCTGCAGACTCAATCGGCAAGTCAACCTTTACGGAATTACTCCTCATATAGAAATTATCTACATCTTTATTCCTTCTACCAAAGTGCATGTCCATATACTTCCCTGCACTGCATTCCATCTGCCACTTCTTTGCCCTTGCTCCTAACCTGACAAAGTCCCTCTGTAGACTCCCTGCTTTCTCAACACTACCTGTCCCTCCACCTATCTTTGCATCATCTGCAAACTTGGACACAAAGTAATTAGCTCAGTCACTCAGATCATTAACATATAATGTGAAAAGTGTCAGAGCCAATACTGACCCCTGTGGAATGCCACCCAACCAGAAAGCCCCCTTTATTTCCCAATCTTTGACTTCTGCCTGTTGGCTAATCTTCTCTTCATGCTGTTCTCTTTCCTGTAATTTGTGTTTAGCATCCTCATGTGCAGCACCTTGTTAAAGGACTTCTGAAAATCCAAGTATACAGCATCCACCGACACCCCCTTGTCTGTCCTGCCTGTTATTTCCTCAAAGAATTCCAACAGATTTGTCAGGCAAGATTTCCCCTTAAGGAAACCATAGTAACTTTGGCCTATTTTATTGTGTCCCTCCAAGTACCCAAAAAACCACATCCTTAAAAATGGATTCTAATATCTCGCCTACCATTGAAATCAGGCTAGCTGGCCAATAATTTCCTGTCTTTTCTTTCCTCCTCTTCTTAAAGAGTGGAGTGATATTTTTACAAATGGTTCATAAACATTTTTGGGGATGGAACCCACAGTGCTGAAACTTACATGTAACTCCAATCCTGCATGTGTAGCAGAGACGTGAAAGAGAATTCCAAAAGTACTTAAGCAATCAGTCAGTGGAAAAAAATGTTCAAATTAGTTTATTTGGAGTGTTGGCTACCCAAATAGAAACAGAAATTGTGTTCATTACACAACCTCCATCGGTCTACAGACTGAGAACATGTGAAAACAGTTAAATCAGTGGTTGGGGAGAGGAGGAGAAAATTCACAAGCTATTCATTCTCGGGTTCCTCATGGCCTCCACTACTCAGCGTGAACTCTGTGCGACTAATGAGAGATAACAGGCCGGAGTTGATTATTCAAGGAGATGCCCCAAGGGTGAAAGGGCAAAGGTGAGCCTGGAAAAATCAGCAGCCTAGGATTTATGGAGAGGGGTTTCTTTCTGATGCAGGATATTTTCAGGCTGGTTCCTGTTACAGGGACATAAATCTGGCTCCATGAAGGATTTCATTTCAGATCTCCAGGGGCTCTTATTCAGTGGCACAGACAGCTCCGCGATGCCTGGAATAGGCCATTTAATCCCGGGACACGCTAGTAATTAAGGACAGTCTGAAGTGGAGACAAGGCTACTGATGGCTGGATTTCTACAGCCCTACTGTACTTTAAAGTGTTGCTGTGCCCCTCCTATTAAATACTGAGATGGAATCACACCCTACCTGAGCTGGAATAAACTCCAGACAATGACGACCAGCTGAAATGCAATTATCACTCCGTTGTAATTCCCTTGCTTAATTAACAAATACCAGTAAAAGAGAAAAGGGAATAAATGATATATCTATGTATATCAGATATATCTACATATGTATCTATCAAATATACAGATAGAGGCCACATTATTAGATACACCAGTACACCTGCTCGTTAATGCAAGTATCTGATCATGTGGCAGCAACTCAATCCACGAAAGCATGAAGACATTGTCAAGAGGTTCATTTGTTGTTCAGACCAGACATCAGAATGGGGAGGAAATGTGATCTAACTGACTTTGACTGTGGTATGATTGTTGGTGCCTGATGGGGTAGTTTGAGTATTTAATAAACTGCTGATCTCCTGAGACTTTCACGCACAACAGTCTCTAGATTTACAGAGAGTAGTGCAAAAAAAAACAAAAAAAAATTTAGTGAGCAGCCGTTCTGTGGGTGAAAATGCCTTGTTAATGGAAGAGGACAGAAGAAAATGGCCAGACTGTGTCAAGCTGCCAGGAAGGGAACGGGAACTCGAGTAACCACGTGTTAGAACAGTGGGGAAAGGGAAGTCGACGTTCCCTAGAACAGTGGTGTGCAGAAGAGCATCTCTGAACAAACAACACATTGAATTAAGAAGTGGACAGGCTGCAGCAGCAGAAGACCATTAACATTTTAAATTCCTGGGTGTCAATATCTCTGAGGACCTAACCTGGACACAACATATTGATGCAGCTATAAAGGCAAGGCAGTAGCTATGTTTCAATAGGAGTTTGAGGAGATTTGGTTTGTTGACAAAAACACTCGAACATCATCTACCGTGGAGGACATTTTAACTGGCTGCATCACCGTCTAGCATGGGGAGGGGGCTACTGCAGAAGATTAAAATAAATTGCAGAAACTTGTAAAATTAGTCAGCTCTATCATGGGTACTAGCCTCTGTAGTATCCAAGAGATCTTCAAGGAGCGGTGCTTTAGGAAGGCAGCGTCCATCATTAAGGATCCCCACCACCCAGGGCATGCCCTCTTCACACTGATACCATCGGGAAGGAGGTAGTGAAGCCTGAAGGCACACACTCCGCGATTCAGGAACAGCTTCTTCCCCTCTGTCATCCGATTCCTGAATGGACGTTGAACCCATGAACACTACCTCACTACTTTTTTATTTCAGCTTAACTATTTAATAAACATATATATACTTAATGCAACTCAGTTTTTTTCTCTATATTTATTTATCATATATTGCATTGTACTGCTGCGGCAAAGGTAACAAATTTCGCGACATATGCTGGTGATATTAAACCTGATTCTGATTCTTATTCTGACGTACAATCAGTGGCCACTTTATCAGGTACAGGGTTAACCTAATAAAGGGGCGACTGAGTATATATTTAATATATTTGGCGTGAAGGAGAGTGAGGGGTGATTTGATAGAGGTGTGTAAAATGATAAGGTGGACAGCCAGCAGCTTTCTCCCAGGGCGTCAATGGATAGTAAGAGTAGCCACAATTTTAAGGTGATTGGAGGGAAGTATAAGGGAGATCTCAGAAGCAGGTTTTTTACACAGAGTAATAAGTGAGTGCTTGAGACAGATACATTAGGGACGTTTAGAAACTCTCAGATAGGTAGGTACTTGGTAGGTAAGTGTATGGTTGGGGCAGATACATTAGGGACACTTAAGAAATACTGAGGTAGGTCGATAGATGATATAAAATGGAGGGCTATGCATGAGGGAAGGGTTAGATTGATTTTACAGTAGGTTAAAGGTTAGCACAACCTCGTGGACATAAGGGTCTGTGATGTGCTGTAATGTTCTGTGTTCACACTCCTTTCCCAATACTGCTGCCTCTCCTCATACCTTTAATTCTAGTTGTTCCGTTGTTGTCTCTTTAGCGTTTCTCTTTGCTTGGCTTTAGATTACACTACAAACTCTATACCATTCCACTGGTTTGAATTTGTCACTACATTTATTAGAATCATAGAGTCATAGGAAAGTACAGCCCAGAAACAGGCCCGTTGGTCCATCTAATCCATGGTGAATCATTTAAACTGTCTCCTCTCATCGACCTGTGTCCGGACCGTATCCCTCCATTTCCCTACCATCCATGTACCTACCCAAACTTCTCTTAAACATTAAAATTGAGTTTGCATGCACCTCTTGTGTTTGCAGCTTGTTTCCACACTCTCACCACCTGCTGAGTGTGGTATTGTTGTATTTATTATTAGCCTGTGTTTACTCTGTGAAATTGTTTGCGCTCTGTTATATTTGACAATAAACCAATCTGAAATCTGATATCTGTCCCTGTCAAATATTTGACGGGTAATCAAAACTGCCCAGTGCATTACTGGTACTAGCCTACACCCCCCCCCCATCAAGGACATACGTATATACAGAAAGGTGCCGGAAAAGGGCCAGTAACACATTGAAGGATCCCACCCACCCTGCTCATGAATTGTTTGCCCCACTCCCATCGGGAAGGAGGTACACGGCAGGACCACCAGACTCAAAAACAGTTACTTTCCCCAAGTGTAAGGCTGATCAACACCTCCACCCACTAACTCCACCACTACTTTGTTATTTCCCATCAGTCACTTTATGTACAGCCCCGCCTCACTTTATGGACATACAATCAAACGGTATATACATTATCTTATGTATTTATATTTATTGTGTTTTAAAATCATTTCATTATAATTGAGTTCTTTATTTTTTTCTGTTTTTTTGTGCTGCATTGGACCTGGAGTAACAATCATTTCAGTCCTTAAAATTGTGTACAGGAAATAGCATTAAACAGTTTTGAATCTTGAATGTTGGATCTACCTATCCTCAGCTGAACTTCGAAGCTCCTTGACTATTCAAGGAAGTTTCAAGCATTCTACAGTTCATGTCCTCAATATTATTTATATATGTTTTTATTATTTGCATGATGTGTCCTCTTTTACACATTGAATGCTGGTCTGTCATTGTTATTTATAGCTTTTCATAAGTTCTATTGTATTTCTTTATTTTCCTGTAACTACCTGCAAGAAAATGAAACAAAATAGTATAAAGTGACATACTGGTAGTTTGATAATAAACTTACTTTGAAATTTGAACTTTAAAGCACCTATTTACACCAAATTCATTTGGTTTATTTCTGACACCTCTCTCCCCTTTCTCAATCTTTCTGTCTCCATCTCTGGAGACGTCCTGTCTATTGATAGTAGAATCTCTTGTGTTTATGATTTACACTAATCTTATATTTACTTACTGCCCATGAGGCCACTGGCATTTTGGTCCTCCATCTCTGGTGGTGTTCAGGGCTTCCTTCATCATGTCAACAGCAATCTTTTATTAATCTAATCTTATTCTCACCACGTTCTCATTAACTTCCCCCCACCTCCCAAAACTCTGTCACTCCCTTTGCATTCTAGGCACAATTGACAATGAACAATTAGCTTACCAACCTACGTGCCTTGGGCATGTGGGAGGAAGGCGGAATATCTGGCATGAAACCGACACAGTCACAGGGAGTGTATACAAACTTCATACAGCAGAACTAAAAGTTGGGATGAAACTGGGACAGTTGGAGCTATGGAGCATCAACCCTGTGCTGTGTTTTAGCCCTAAACATTGACAATCCCTTTCCTCCCACAGATGTTACTCGACCTGCTGAGTGCTGGTTGCTGCCCTCTATATTGTCCGGTTCACTGGAAAGACTATCCCATTTGTCAGCCAGTAGTGCTGTGATAATTTTCTCATCTAATTTATTGGACCAATGTCAAATTTTAATATTTTATCTGAAGGGAGGCAATCCTGGCTGTGGCATACTCTCCCTTCGTACAGGCACTGCAGCATCTGTCTAGATTAGGGGATGTGCCACTGCTGAACCTTGAAATATTGGCTTTAGGCCCCATGCTAGAAAGCCAAGTACTCAGCCACAGCTGCCCAAATACAGATAAAGCTCTCCCCGCAGCAGATTTATAGCACAGTTATGTATGAACATAAAAATTAAGAGCCAGTGTAACTACTGAGCCTCTTGAGTCTCCTCTACACTTCAATTAAACTATGGGTGAAACTGACAAATTTGCATTCCTGTTTGCCTGTGGTAATCTTTCAGCCCTTTGCTTATCAAGGATCTATCTTTCTGTGGATTAAAATTTTCATTGACGTCACTTCTATCAAAGATGGTTTGAAGGATTCATGGCCCTGAGAAAAAATGCTTTGCCTCACCTCTCCCTTCCATGAATGATTCATTATATTTAATCAGTGACCCCCCCAGTTCTAGGTTCTTCGAAAAGAGGAAGCATCCTACCCATAACCACTCTGTCAAGATCCTCAGTACTTATACATTTTCAACAAATCTCATCTCATGCTTCCAAGTTTCAGCAGACACAAGCCTCACATGCCCAAGGTTTTCTCTTAAAGCAGCCCACACATTTCAGATACCATGCTAATAAATTTCCTCTAAATTGCTTCCAATGCATTTATAAGCAAGGAGATCAATACTGAACACAATATGCCAAAGGTGGTCTTTTAGCTGCTGTTTATAACGGAACTATTAACTCCCCTATTTTTAACTTTAATTACCTTCACAGTAATAAATTCAATTAGCTGTCCCTATTATTTACATATTAGTTTTTTATAAATTGTACATTACATTCCTCTGCATGTCGGAGCTCTGAGTGTCTCAGGAGTTAGATGGTATACTTCCCTTTTCCATCTACCTTAGCAAGGCAAGAGAGCTGCGTGCCTCAGTGTAGCACGGGCTATGCCTTAATCCGCAGCTGCCCAGGAGAAAGGACGCCGGAGACGCTGTGGCGTGGCGCCCATGCTGGAGTGGGGCAGGACCCGCCCATTAGTACTACCCTCCAGTGTTGGCTCGATGGCATACAGGAGTGAGATATGCCAACTAGTGGAGTGGTGCCACAGCAACAACCTGGCACTCAACGTCAGTAAGACGAAAGAGCTGATTGTGGACTTCAGGAAGGGTAAGATGAAGGAACACATACCAATCCTCATAGAGGGATCAGAAGAGGAGAGAGTGAGCAGCTTCAAGTTCCTGGGTGTCAAGATCTCTGAGGATCTAACCTGGTCCCAATATATTGATGTAGTTATAAAGAAGGAAAGACAGTGGCTATACTTCATTAGGGATTGGAAGAGATTTGGCATGTCAACAAATACACTCAAAACCATCTATAGTTGTACCATGGAGAGCATTCTGACAGGCTGCATCACTGTCTGGTATGGAGGGGCTACTGCACAGGATCGAAAGAAGCTGCAGAGGGTTGTAAATTTAGTTGGCTCTATCTTGGGTACTAGCCTACAAAGTGCCCAGGGCAACTTTAGGGAGTGGTGTCTCAGAAAGGCAGCGTCCATTATTAAGGATCTCCAGCACCCAGGACATGCCCTTTTCCCACTGTTACCATCAGGTAGGAGATACAGAAGCCTGAAGGCACAGCGATTCAGGAACAGCTTCTTCCCCTCTGCCATCTGATTCCTGAATGGACTTTGAAGCTTTGGACACTTCCTCTTTTTTTTAATGTACAGTATTTCTGTTTTTGCACATTCAAAAAAATCTATTCAATATATGTAATTGATTTATTTGTTTATTTATTATGTTTTATTTTATTTTGTTTTCTCTCTCAGCTAGATTATATATTGCATGAACTGCTGCTGCTAAGTTAACAAATTTCACGTCACATGCCAGTGATAATAAACCTGATTGTGGAAGATGAGGTGGACTGCATGCAGAATATCTACTTTCTTAGAAGTTTGTGAAGACTTGGCAATTCATCTAAAACTCTGACAGGCTTCTACAGTGTGCCATGGTTGCATCAGGACCTTGTGTGAAAAAACCAATGCCCCCGAACAGAAAAGCCCTCCCCACAACTGAGCACATCTACAAGGAGCGCTGTTGCAGAAAAGTGGCATCCATCATTAAGAATCCTCACCAGGCAGGACGTGCTCTCTTCTTGCTGCTGCCACAAGGAACTCAGGACCCACACCTCCACCTACCCCTCAACCATCAGGCTCTTGAACCAGAGCGAATTACTTCACTCGACCCAACTCTGATCTGATTCTGCACCCAAGGACTCACTTTCAAAGACTTTACAACTGATGTAATCGATATTTATTACTTATTTATTTCTTTTTTCTTTTTTTTGTATTTGCACAATTAGTTGTCTTTTGTACGTTGAGTGTTTGTCCATCTTTGCTGTGGGCGGTTTTTCATTGATCCCATTGTATTTGTTTCTACTTACTGTGAACGCCCACAAAATAAACAGACCTCAGGGTGGTGTATGGCGACATATATGTACCTTGGTAACAAATTTACATTGAATCTTCGAGCAAATGTATGCTGGACACCAGTTGGGATCAGCTAAGTTCCTAAAAAACTGCTTTTCATGGAGATTCCCATTGCTACCATCAGGGAGGAGATACAGAAGCCTGCAGGCACACACTCAGTGATTCAGGAACAGCTTCTTCCCCTCTGCCATCAGATTTCTGAATGGACATTGAACCCATGAACACTACCTCAGTACTGTTTTATTTCTATTTTTGCACTACTTATTAAATTTAACTATTTAATATATATATACTTACTGTAATTCACATTTTTTCTCTATTATTATGTACTTCATTGTACTGCTGCCATAAAGAAACAAATTTTGTGACATATGTGGTGATATTAAATCTGATTCTGAGATTGTGGAATGTTCTTGGTTACTATCATGTCTTCTGCTGGTCTGTCAACAGAGAAATTCCACCCTCCTGAAGCAACAGGTCCAGACCAAAAGTACACATACAAGTGGTCAAGGAAGCATAAACAGCATCACTGGTATTAAATATTTTATAGCAGAAGAAAGTATATTCGCTTCTTTCCAAGAGGAGTATTCCCATGAATATTAGGATGTAGACTTTGTTCAGTTATACAAATGATTAAGGTGAAATGTTGCTCTTTTGTGATAGCGAAGGTATGCCCTCGAAATGCACTCTGCATTCCTTACAGTTCACAGTGCATTCTTCGGGCAGCTGTAGTATCCTGCACAGAGTTAAGGGTATCGAGGTGAATTCATACACTTCTCACAACCTCCCTGGGTCTCAAACCACTTTGAAGTCATTGATTTTTTTTTTGTTCTGATGTGGAAAACACAGCAGCTAATTTGTTCATGGCAAGATTCCACAGTGTGCCGATGACCCCACCATTTGTTTTAGAAATGTTGGTTAAGGAAGAAATGTCTCAAAGAAAAACAAGCAAAACCTTCCTTGACCTTCTTCAAATAATGCTGTTGTGTGTCTAGCTGTGGGAATATTGAGGTGCTCCATCTCTTTTTTGTAAAGGCCAACAAAAGCCAGCGCACAACAGAAATCCCACAATTAGAAATTTGACCACAGAAGCAATGGGCACATCAGTCAGAGGGACCATCAGTTTGGATCAAAGCAGATGACACCTGGTTTATTCCTCTTGTCAGTTCTCAGTCAAGGCTTCACTTAGGAGACCAAACTCTTGCTGAGTGGCACACACAAAATGCTGGAGGAACTCAGCAGGTCAGACAGCATCCATGGAGAAAGACACCTTGCAGAGTGATATCAGTTGTTGCCCTGTTGGAACTTTGATGACATATTGTTGATATTCCTTGGATGGGGGTCAAGAAAGAGTTCAGCAGTGAATTAATATCCTCCATAAGCCTTTCCCATACCAAAGCTCTATACCTTTATAGACATAGATAGCTATATTTCATTAGGGGTTTGAGGAAGATTAGTATGTCACGAAGGTCTCGCAAATTTCTTCAGATGTACCATGGAGAGCATTCTAACGTATTACCATCTTTTATGGGGGGGGGGGCACTACGCAGGATCAGAAAAAGCTGCAGAAAACTGTAAACTCAGCCAGTTCCATAATGGACACTGGCCTCCCCTGCAGCCAGGACACCTTCAAAAGGTGACGCCTCAGAAAGTTGGTATCTATCATTAAGGACCCCCATCACCCAGGACAAGCCTCCTCAAGGAGGTGGTACGGGAGCCTGAAGACACCTTTCTCCATTCTTCAGTGATTCAGAAACAGCTTCCTCCCCTCTGCCATCAAACCCATGAGCATTACCTCAATACTTTCTTTTATTTTTAGTTTTGCACTATATATATATAATATAAAACTTTCTGTAATTCACATTTTCTCTCTATTATTATTTATTACATTGTTCTGCTGCCACAAATACAGCAAATTTCACAACATATGCCAGTGATATTAAACCTGATTCTGATATCGAGCATTAGCACGGTGTAGACTGATGTGAGGATTTGCCATGTGAGTGGAGAGAGAACAAAAACCAGACAAGAGATGTGATTTTAAATTTATCAACTGACCTGAGCAGATCTGGGCAGCATCAAGGACATGCTGTGGTTTCTGACCTGCCAAGAGAGAGGTTCAAACCTCTGGGATCTGAGGCACAACCCTCTGCAAAGGACTTTACAGATTGGCCAAGTCCATGCTGACAATGAAAGATTAATCACTGCTGTTACCTATTAGTCAAAGTTTGAAGAAAAGTTGTAAATTTTCAAAGGCCTGAAATAAAAATAAAGGTGAATTGGTCTGTTAATTATCAAACCCTGGAGAGTAACCCCCCCTTCCCCAGTGCTATTAAAGCAGGAGCAGGTGGGAACCTGTGGTGTTTCAGAAAACTGTCAAAGAACAGAACAGGCAGAGTTAATGGGAGTCGCACTGGCAGAGAGGTTAGTTTCTATTATGTGAAACAGCTGAGAGAAACAGTCTACGTTGTGCAGATGCAATCTATGTCTCCCATCCATCATGAGAATAGTGGTTGAAAGTGTTTTAAGATGGAATCACCGCGACTCTCTTTAATGAGGAGATTCTGTCAGCAGGACCACATTAATTTTGCTTCATTCCTTAGGATGTCAGGATTTGAAAAGAAGAACATGTTCCACTTCAGTCATCCATCAATTATCATCATGCACTCTTAGGCAGGTATAGATAGCATGGGTTAGATAAGCTTGGATAAGACACTGAGTATACCCTATCTATATTTTTATATTAAAATAAACTTTATGTATTATTTTGTTCATATATAGTACTGTGCAAAAGTATTAGAGATATTAAAAAACCTGTAAAGCAAAGATGCTTTCAAAAATAATGAAATGAAAAGTTTCTAAATATTAAAAAATTACTGCAGAGTGCAGTAAACAGTAGAAAACTAAATCAAATCGATATTTGGTGTGCCTGCCCTTTGCCTTTTTAAGTACATCAACTCTCCTCGGTACACTCTTGTGCAGTCTTTTAAGAAAATTGGCTGGTCGGTTGTTCTAAACATCTTGGAGAACTTGCTACAGTTTTTCTGCAGACTTTGGCTGTCTCGCTTGCTTCAATCTCTCCAGGTAATCTCGATGATGTTGAGATCAAGGCTCTGTGGAGGCCATACAGTCTGTTGCAGAAATCCTTGTGCTTCTTTTCACTGAGGATAGTTCTTTATGACCTTGGCCGTGTGTTTGGGGTCATTATCCATCTGCAGAGTGAAGTTGGGACCAATCAGACGCCTCCCTGATGGTATTGTGTGATGGATGAGAATCTGATTGTACTTCACAACGTTGAGGATTCCTTGAATTCTGACCAGATCACCAACGCCATTTGCAGAAATTCCCACCAGATCACCAACTCTATTAGCAGAAAAGCGCCCCCAGCCCAGCAGGGAACTTGTACCGTGCTTCACCATTGGCTGCAAACACTCATCCATGCAGCGCTCTCCAGCTCTGCTGTGGACAGACTACGCCCTGTCTGAGCCAAAAATTTCAAATACGACTCATCAGTCCAGAGTACTTGCTACCATTGTTCAGCACTCCAGTCCTTGTGCTTTTGTGTGTCCGTGAGTCTCTTGGCTTTGCTTCTACTTCAGAGGAATGGCTTTTTGGCAGTAACTCTTCCATGAAGACCATTTCTGACAAGACTTGTCTGGACTGTAAAGGGGTGTACTTGGGTTCCAGTGGTGTTTGAGAGTTCAGAGCTGAAAGCAGTGATCGACTTCCAATTTAGAAGGGACGTCAGCTTGATGTATTTCTCATCTGCTCCCCTCAGTTATGTGGACGACCACTGTGTTTTGGGTCCTCAACCTTTGACCGTTTCTTCCAGCTTCTTCAGAAGAGCTTGGACAGAACATCTTGGAACTCCTGTGTGGCACAAAATTTCTTCTTGGGAGAGACCTTGCAGTTGCAGAATGACTACATTGCATCTTGTTGCTACGCTCACTCTTGCCTTGGTGTAAGAATTGATGATTTGAAGGTCAAACCGCCGCACTCTCACCTTTTAGTTTGGTTGTCCTTCACCTAGTTTAGGGTTGTCCTATGCCCAAATCGCCAAAGTTCTCCTCCTACACCTTATGGTCTCATGGTCAACCCCCAGCCCACCAATCCACAACAAGAAAGAATGGGCGAGAACATGATAATGGACATGGAGCTGAAAGAGGCCATTATGCACTACAGTTAGTTTGAACTACTGTCCATCCATAAATATCAGAACTTCGATAACATCTCTGAGAGCATTGGGACCCAGCAGCCCCCCCAAGGGCAACGACTCGAACCAGTGGCCTTACTGAGAACCATTCGCTCTCCTCTACATTTGCCTCGATGTTTCAATCTGCCTTGATGCTTTAAACCACAAGAAATGTAGTCAGTCATGGCCCCTCACCTTGTCTCTCGGCTTCTCCTCATGGTAGCTCGTGCTCTCATTTCTCTCCTTTGGATTCATCAACTGGATGGAGAGGGGGAGCCTGCTACATCAGCAACCGCTTGCTCTCCATATCGTACTGCCCTAGCCTGCATATCACATAGACAGCTAGGACCATAAGACCATAAGGTATAGGAGCAGAATTAGGCCAATGGGCTATCATCCATCATTTCATCATGGCTGATCTATTTTCCCCCTCAGGTCTAGTCTCCCACCTTCTCCCCATATCCTTTCACGCATTGACCAATCAAGAATCTATCAGCCTCTGCTTTAAATATACCTAATGGCAGAGCCACCTGTGGCAACAAATTCCACAGATTCACCACTCTCTGGCTGAAGAAATTCATCCTCATCTCCATTCTAAAAGGATGCCCTTCTATTCTGAGGCTGTGTCTTCTGGTCTTAAGCTTCCCCACCATAGGAAGCATCCTCTCCATATCCACTCTATCAAGGCCTTTCACCATTTGATAGGTTTCAATGAGGTTACCCCTCATTCTTCAGAATTCCAGTAAATACAGGCCTAGAACCATCAAACGCTCCCAATATGACAAGCCTTTCAATCCCAGAATCATTTTCGTGATCCTCCGTTGAATCCTATCCAATGTCAGCGCATCCTTTCTAAGATAAGGTGCCCGAAACTGCTCACAATACTCCAAATGAAGACTCACCAGTGCTTTATAAAGTCTCAACATTACATCATTGTTTTTATATTGTAGTCTTCTTGAAAGGAGTGATAACATCACATTTGCCTTCCTCACCACAGACTCAACCTGAAAATTAAACTTGAGGGAATCCTGCATGAGGAATCCCAAGTCCCCCTTGCAGCTGGGATTTCTGAACTTTCTCTCCATTTAGAAAATAGTCAACCCTTTCATTTCTTCTACCAAAGTGCATGACTGTACACTTCCCAACACTGTATTCCATATGCCATTTCTTTCCCCATTCTTCTAATCTATCTAAGTCCTTCTGTAGCTTCTCTACTTCCTCAAAACTATCTTCATATCATCCATAACTTTGCCACAAAGCCATCAATTCCATCATCCAAGTCATTGACATATAATGTAAAAAGAGGCAGCCACAATACAGGCCCCTATGGAACACCACCAGTCACAGGCAACCAACCAGAAAAGGCTCCCTTTATCTCTTTGTCTCCTGCCAATCGGCCAATGTCTTATCCATGCTAATATCTTCCCTGTTTTACCATGGGCTCTTAACTTGTTAAGCAGCTCATGTGTGGCATCTTGACAAAGGCCTTCTGAAAATCCAAGTACGCAACATCCACCAATTCTCCTTTGTCTATCCTGTTTGTTAATTCCTCAAAGGTTTCAAACAGATTTGTCAGGCAAGATTTTCCCTTAAGAAAACCATGCTGACTACAGCCTATCTTATCTTGTGCCTGTGAGTACCCAGAAACAATTGACTTCAACACCTTCCCAACCACTGAGGTCAGACTAAACAGCCTCGAATTTCCCATCTTCTGTCTCCCTCTCTTTTTAAAGAGTGGAGTAACATTTGCAATTTTCCATTCCTCTAGTACCATGCCAGAACCAACTGATTCGTGAAAAATCATTACTAATGCCTCCACAATCTCTTTAGCTATCTCTTTCAGAACCCTGGTGTCTACACCATCTAGATCAGGTGACTTACCTACCTTCAGACTCTTCAGTTTCCCAAGAACCTTCTCCTTAGTAATGGCAACTTCATACACTTCTGACCCCTGACACTCTTGAGCTTTCAGCATGCTGCTAGTGTCTTCCATAGTGAAGACTGATGCAAAATACTTACTCAGTTCCTCCGACATCTCCTTGTCCCCCATTACTCCTCTCCAGCATCATTTTCTAATGGATGTGTTGTTGTGTGAATGAAACCACCAGAGGAAGTTACTGGTAGACACAAAGCAGCTTCTTTATTCAACAAAACAAGGTACAGCAGGCATCATATGGAGATGCTTTCGGCGGAAAGGTCTGCTGGCTCAACGTGGGGCTCGATATTTTATGTGCTAAACATCAAAGGACAATTCCATATTTACAATGTATGGACAATGCTTTCTTTGAAACTGCATACATTCTTCACACTTCCTGATTCACATCTCCACCACAGGCATCCAAATGCATTTTAATCATCATTGTCTAGTCTGAGATTTACAGTTTTTAGGAACCTATTGTTCAGAGCTGCACTCCAAATTAAATGCACAATGCACTTTCAGATGTGAAAACTGGCAGCTTAAGTCAATTGCAAATTGTATATGTCCTAAACCCAAAAGCCACTCTAACAGATGCAGGGTTGACCCTGACCAACAGAGGCCCTCGAATTGTGTGGAAATCTGTAGGAAAACAAAGATAACCAGTCCTGAATGAATGGTCTCAGCTCAAAATGCCGACTATTTATTCTTTTCCATTGATACTGCCTGACTATCTGAGTTCCTCTAGTGTTTTCTGTGTGTTGCTTTGGATTTCCAGCATCTGCTGATTTTCTCATATTCAGAATCAGAATCAGAATCAGGTTTATTATCATCGGAATGTAACGTGAAATTTGGTAACTTAGGAGCAGCAGTTCAATGCAATACATAATCTAGCAGAGAGAGAAAAATGATAATAATAACAAATAAGATAAACATAATAAATAAAAAAGTAAATCAATTTTGTATTTTGAATAAATTTTTAAAAATGTGCAAAAATAGAAATACTGTGTATTAAAAAAGTGAGGCAGTGTCCAAAGCTTCAATGTCCATTTAGGAATCGGATGACAGAGGGGAAGAAACTGTTCCTGAATCACTGAGTGTGTGTCTTCAGGCTTCTGTATCTCCTACTTGATGGTAACAGTGAGAAAAGGACATGCCCTGGGTGCTGGAGGTCCTTAATAATGGACGCTGCCTTTCTGAGACGTTGCTCCCTGAAGATAACCTTAGTTTAGGAGTTCATTGAATGTTTTCAGGAAAGCTTCTAAGACCAGCAGCAGATCTGAAGCCAACCAGACCTGTGAGCTACATTGGGCTTGGTATTGGTAAACCTGTATTGCCCCATCAGACACTGCATTCAAGGCAAATTGAATATGAGTTAGGTTCAGAGCAAATCACTCCCTGGACTCATTATTCCCCTCAGTACCTCCAGTATAGGCACAACACAGATTAGCTATGGAGTAATCTTCCTTCTGAGCACTCAGAGTCAGAATCATTAATATCACTGCCGTACTGAATGTCATGAAATTTGTTGTTTTGCAGTAGCAGTACACTGCTGTTCACAATAATAAAAAGAAAACTATAAATTCAAAAAGTATGTCTATAAAACAATTAAATTAAGTAAGTGATGCAAAAGGCAGAAGAAAAAGCAGTGAGGTAGTGCTCATGGGTTCAATATCTATTCAGAACTCGGATGGCAGAGGGGAAGAAGCTATTCCTGAATCGTAAAGTTCATGCCTTCAGGCTCCTGTACCTCCTCCCTGCTGGCAGCAATGAGAAGAGGCCATGTCCTGGGTGATAGGGGTCCTCAATGATGGACACGGCCTTTGTGAGGCATCGCTCCTTGAGGATGATTAACACAGGGGTTAGGCTCAATGTAAAGTCTGTCCTGTTCCATCATATCAAACATTTCCAGGGCAGCTAAATGCAGGTTACATTCATGATGTAGAGCTCCTTCAATAGAGTTCTGCTTCATCAAAGGCTCTCAGAGAAGGTGTAGTGCAGGTTAAAGGAAGAATTATGCACCTCCTACATTGACCCCTCCACACCCCCAAACCTTCTCAGGACAGACACACTAAAGGTGGGATGCAATGTGAAGCTCCTTCCGTATCATCTTCCAACACTTGCAGTGAAAGAAAATAGATCATGTGCAGAGTAAAATTTCTTTAAATCCGTTTGATTAAATATTGCCAGGACAGATGCATTGCAGATGAGTTAAAATTAAGGCCATTACCTCACTGCACCTCATATACTGTACCATGAGCGCTACCGAGAGGATGTGTGATGTAAAGTCCCCACTGCAATGCCTCATCAATTATTCCAGGACAAGAGTTAAATTCACTTTAATGGTCATTCCATACATTCGTTTTATAATCCTGCTTGAGCTCCCAGGTCTTCCTCTGGTCCCTTAAATATAAACAATCTCCCTCAAAAGAACACAAACACGAGGAATTCTGCAGATGCTGGAAATTCAAGCAACACGCATCAAAGTTGCTGGTGAACGCAGCAGGCCAGGCAGCATCTCTAGGAAGAGTACAGTCGACGTTTTGAGCCGAGACCCTTCGTCAGGACAAACTGAAAGAAGAGCTAGTAAGAGATTTGAAAGTGGGAGGGGGAAGGGGAGATCCAAAATG